>NC_092828.1:41439200-41742230 GCF_039878825.1 Excalfactoria chinensis
TCAGCCTAGCAAGTGATTAAAGATTTTCATTTAAATAGTCTGGTCATCACATAGCATTTCTAAAGTTAGTAAGTACCTCCTATAATTTTATTTTGAAGTAACATAAGAGAACATTATTAAGAAAAAAATCTAAAAAGGATGAGTACAACATTTTGTTTGCACTCACGATGGTGGTTTTGGTCAATAGGTTTCCTCTTTGTTACAAGTTTCATCTTAGGAAATTGATCCCCCACTCCCAAGGATATAAAACAAAACTATTTTTCTTACTCTAATGCTCCAATTTCTGGCCTGTTCTTCAAAAAATAAAGTAAAGAAAAAGTCACATTTTTCATGCGTGTTTGTTTTTTTCCATCCAGTGAGTGCAAATGAAGCGTAAGAGGTTTCAAAAAGGTTCACAATGATACGGAGTTTTCTTAACAAGCACACACTGAATGTGTCTCCACCAAAACTCAGCCAACAGCTGGCTCTGGTGGGAAAAAAAAACAACATGCTGCAATAGGAAAAATGTCAAACCTCAAAATAGGAAATCTTTTTTCTTTTTTTAAGTTAAATCGTGAGTCAAGTGAATTATTCCCCCCTCTGTGAAAGTTTCCAGCATTTTTATACAGTGCCTTTAATGTCAAGAGTTTCAGAAATTATTTGCATCTTTGCAGGGATCTAAGTGCATACACTGTTTCTGACAACGAACCTGCTTATTATTAAAATAACTGGTCCAAAACTAGGGAAATATAGTTAATAAGAGTGATTAAGGATAGAATTCACATAAAGCAAACATTTTTCCTGGATGTTTTTCCTGGACTTATCCAAAGCTCATTCTCCACAGAGGTGGGAGGGAAGCAGCTGTTAGCTTTGACCCCCTTCACTGGGGTGCAGTGAACAGCAAGGTGGGATTTGGTGGTTTTACCTCAGTTCCCAGGGTGAAGCATGTCTCCAGCGCCACACGTCTCTCCCATCTCTACCAAGGTGCACCAAGACCAGATGCTGCTCTTCTTCACATACCATTCCATAACACTGATGTTGGCACAGCACAGCACCCATTGGTGGTGCTGCTGCAGATCAGCAGCCCCAAAGGCAGAGTTAAATTATCACTGCAGCAATTTCTCGGTTCAGTCTCACAGCAGTCTAAGCTAAGTGACCTTTGGGAGAGATTGCAGTTGAAGGCACAGTTGTGAAAATTACCCAGTGCTACGAGTGTTAAGACACACAGATGCCTGTACCCTCTTCAAATTCTTTTCTCTGACTGCTGCTTTTTCCTACTGAAACACTGCTTGCATCTACAAGACACCTCAATTTCACTACACACCGTGTAAGAATACTACACTGCTTCCAAAAAAGGAGAGCTGCCTACATTTCAGATGCAATCGCACAGAAGCCTCATATGAAGCCGTCAAGTGGGAACCAGAGCATCCAGAAAATCTAACAAAGCAATGTTTGCAGGGAAGACAAAATAGTGATCACACCACCACCACGAAGCAGATGGAAATAGTAACAAATGACAGATAGGAATAGATGTTGGCATAAGGAGATGAAATGAAATGAAAAATGATTTGTACTGAGACAGTCGCTAGCTTGCAAAAACGTTATGCTAGATGGTCCACAATTATTGAGCCAACAGACTATAGCTCCTAAAACTTGACACTTGTAGCAGCCCAGCAATTCCCTAAGCCAAGGAAACTTGGATTTTACCATTTCCATATTTTTCATCACACAAACGTAAACTTGCATTAGTAGCAGAAATAAAATTAAAGCAGCAGGATGAAGGCACATAATATAAATACAAGCAGCACCGAGCGTACCCGTAAGGTACAGAGCACACAGAGCATCTTCACTGGAAATCAGCATCAACACATTCTACGTGCTGAAATTTAAAGGACTGAAATTACGTTCCATAAAGTACACAAAGCACTCTCAAAAAACATTATTCTGTTTCTAGGTTATGAGATTTTATTGAGTTTTGTCAATTAGTCTGTGCAAATTTCCATGTGATTTCTTGACAAGAAAATAAGATTTCACTCAGGAAAAAAAAAAAAAAAAAGCTTTGTATAAACACATTACGGTATTTAAAAGCAAAATCGATTCAAAGCCTGGGAGGAATTAATTTTTGCAAAACACAAGAAATGAAGTATCCATTTATTGCTAATTTGCTGTGCCACAAATGTCCGCCCAAATGCAAATAAACTCTGTGTCCTTTAGGTCAGGTAAACGAAAATAGTCTTTACAACCTACTACCAATAAAAGGCATCTGTCAAATTTGCAATACGGAGATGAAAAGCATTTGAAAGTTAAATCTGAAACCCCAGACTGAAACAACACCGAGCTCTAATTTAAACACATTACACTGCACGGTTATTATTAAGCTCTTCACTCAGAGTGCAATTTAAGTGCCATTTTGATATTCTGTTTGAACAAAGAGGTGTCAAATTAAGGAAACTGGTGTCAAGTCCAGAAGCTTTGGGAAAACGAAGCCCTATCTGTAATAGCATCCTATAGGGTTTCATTACAACAGCATGGTCACATAACTTCACCAGTGCCGTAACATTTGCCTCCTGTAGACCCCCACCTTTACGAAGAGGCTTCCACTGCATCCTTGTTCTGCTTGGCCATGAGTGCTGCTGACAGATTACATACAAGCAGCAGCTCACTCTGTATAACTAAGGCTGTAATTTTCATGCAAACCATGTGACTACGTACGGTGTCTGTACTGCTTGAATGGGATGGCACAGCTACACCGACAGCCCATGTTGTCCTCCAGGCTTACTTGTGACATTCAGAGTTACAGAGGACTGTGACACCTACTTGTAGTGGGTCAGACTTGTAGTGCAGAGAGGATGAAGGTGAGGGGCCAGCAGTTGCTGTCCTCACAAGGAAGCAGCAGGCAGCGATCAACTGAAGGAATGAGGGTTCAGCTTCATTTGTTGTTGTTTTTTGAACTTGTTTTGGCTGATGCTACAAGGATACTGAAGCTAATGTGAGCCTGAAGATCGCATCTGTTGATCAGTGCGCCCCTAATCATTTTTAGCCTGCTGTCCATTTGAAATCCAATCTGGCAAAAAGGACAGAGGGCATACATCATTTCATTTCTGCAAGTTTCGTGGACGTGAGCAAACAGTGCAGACAGATCTGCTTAGGTCATCCAGCAAAGGAAAGAATTCAAAGTAAGAAACCAAACTCTATTAATTCTTCTACCCAAGAAACAGGATGTTTTCAGAATGACAAAGCTTGTTGAAACTGCACCTCCCCTAAGGGCCACCACAAAAACCTCTCCGGGTGTCCTCTCAGGAATACAGGGACAGAAAAGTTTTCTGACATCTCAGGTCTTTTTGCACTGGACACAGTGATATGAAGGAAAGAGTTTCCCAATACTGATGTATAACCTGCATTAAAGTTGGAAGAAAAAAAATAAAAAGAAAAGAAAGAAAAGCTCTCTTACTTCCCTTTCTTCTTGCTAAAGGAATGGACTGCTTGTGCTATGCCAATAATTTCAGCCAGGGCTGCTGGTGTAATAAATTATTTACTGCAGCTCTGAATTTGAAAGGGAGTCAATTAGTTAACTGGTCATCAATTAATACTCAGCAAGGAACAATGTGAAGAGAGAGAACATTCTGAAGAGCAGAGTTCTTGAAACAAAGAGTGTGCATTTAAACCAGACACTTCTGCATTCGAGCCAATAGCTCGCTTTGCTGAACGTCTATTTTAATAGATAAGCGGTTACATTTGCTAGACATCCCGTTGACACCTATTCAATCCTGCCCTGCTTTGGCATGACAGTCTCGTGCATTCTGCAGGGTTCAAATGAGTACTCAAATATATCCAAAGCATTATAATGCAATGTATTTGAGGGCAAAAAGGCAAAAGCTTTGTTTCTGAGAACAAAGCCTGAAGGGCAGCATCCCCCCGGGACCTCACAAACAAAGTTACCCTGGAGACAGTCTCTGAGGAACGGTCACAGTTCCCAGCAGACCAAATGATCTTCTGGGTTTAGTATTTTAAGGGGGTGGTTCCTCGTTCCTTGTCTCAGAAGCAGGAAGGGCATGAAAGTGAGGGAGAGAAAAGGAAAGTTGATTATAATTTCTATAAGTTGTTTAAGGATCTTTGTAATGAGAAAAGTTCTTCACCCAGCTACACAAAAGAACCATTTTACTGGCGTAAAGCACACAGCATTCATAGTTGATTCACTTTCTTTAAGTGTTTTTGTCCTAAACGTTCCTTTGAACTCTATCATCTCCTCGACTAAAAGCAGAACTTGATCAAAATCTCGGCTCAGGAATGAAGGAATGTGCAGTGCCTGCATACACAACCTTTGCATCCATGGCTTATTGAAAAGCATCAGGTCCAAAAGATTAGCCACAAACGTGGAGATCACGTTTAAGATTTTAGCAAAACATTTGATTTGCACACCACCTCCTACTTAATTTTGAGGTCTCACATAGAGTGCGTGGTACTGTAACTGCTCTAATATCTTCCAAATCAATCCACTCCATGTATTGGCTGCATCCCACTCCACGCCTCCTCTCTGGACCTGCAGAGGGAAGACAGTCACCTCGGGAAACACGTTTCAAACAAGGACCCCGACCAGGAGAAGGAAACACCCACAGGAAGCTGCGGGATCTGTGACTCACCAGAGACATCTCAGCAAACTCTGCATCTAAATAGATTCTGTATGTTGTCAAAGCCACCTATTCAGCTTTCTAAACAAATATTCCCCCACGCTTCCCCAGAAAGAATACACATTTGCTGTAACATTTCTGCACGGCTCTGGATAGCATGAACAACCCTCCAAGCGATGTATCTGGCTACTATTCATCTCTGTGTGTTTTGCCTCATATCCTCATCTGCTGGGTTAAGCATTGTTACTGTATAACCACCAATGAATATATTTAGAAAAACTAAGGAACGTTTGACAGCTCTGCAGTTACCACCTTGGTGAGATTTTCAGATTGCCATATCCCAGTGCAAATCATCAAAATCACAAGCTGTGGTGAAGTGTACTAAAACAGGCTTGGCATCTAACCTAGCTACAAGTCTTGCTTTCACAGAGGTCTGTACCTCACTGCTCTCACCAGCTTCAAAGTTTACGCTTTTTAATGTACTGCATTTTTATGAGTGCTAGCTAGACTGATCCCATCTCCTTGTATCAACTTTCTCGTGCCCTAAGCTTGTTCCTCTTTAAGCTTTTCATGCCGTAGAGTTCCAGAGTGTTATTGGATATGCCGGCTCTCCTTAAAAGTTATTCTTGATTGCATTTTGCCAACTGGACGACGTGGGATAATGAAGTTCACCATGTCAGCACTCCCCCAAGAGCTGGAGCATTTCACATCTGTCACATATTTACTATCCCAAAAGAAAGAGTCTGTATTTCTACAAGGGATAGGGCCCCAAGAAACAAGGCTGTCACCAGATGTTCCGGGGCTGAAAGTCTGCATAGCTTCAAGATGCAAGGCTAATCGGTACAGACCCCAAATAATTAAGTTACTGCGCTTTGTGAGATCTGTTGGCTGGTTAAGAGGAGAAAGACCACAATTAAACACCATACTGAGAGATGGGCAGGAAGAGCTCAGATGTTATATATGTGAATGAGGACACCAAGCACTACTGGGGCGGACAGAGCACAGAGCATCAATCCACATCCAGCCAGGCATCAGAATAGACTGGCCCTGCCTCCAGAAGCCTGCCAGGAAGTTTTTGACACTGCTACAAATCATGGCATATAGCAAGACCACCTAAATCATTCAGGTTTCTTCTAAACGAGATCCCTGCCTCCATTTTTGATTCTGTTCCCCAAGGACGCCAAGCAACAAATGAGTTCATCCATTTTGCTCCTCACCGCCTCCATTTTACTCCTCTCCTCCCCTTTAATCTGAGGCTCCTGTGAATTCAGGCATTCTCCGACACAAAGACTGGAGCTATCGGAAAGTACAGACGTGCTTCCAGGTCCTCGTGGTGACTGCTGTTTTCATAGGCAGAAAGTTAGGCAAGTACATTATTTTTTTGATGGCTGTCTGATACTGTAATGCATGGCTTCCAAGCACTCTCATCAGCAGGGCTTGCAGACTCACAGGTGTCTGCTGACGATACGAAGTCATTATGTTTTTGGCTTCTGATCAACAGGCCCATTTATTTATTTATTTTCCCCAATCAAATTAAGTAAAACAACTGAACATTATTAGATTTCTTAGATGTTACTCTGGGGGAATTCAGAGGACTAATAATAAGATTTTTAAGTGCACATGCCTATAAGATTACGAACTTCAGTGTTAGTGAAGGACCAGATTTCAGGCCACGTAAACAAAATGAAGGTTTGTAAAGAGTGCCTTGCTTTAATCCAAGTTTAGAAGGATCGCCTCTTTATAGGTTTATTTGTACACATAGCATGAAAAAAATATAAAAGCACAAATACACACACAGTACCCAAAAGTAAGTTCTCTGACCTGGATTTTCCTACAGCTATTCCAAGTAGGTAATTCTTCCCTAACACATGCTACAAATTATATATGCCAGAAGATACAGTTTTAAGCAAAAAGTAAGACTTGGCCACAGATCTGTCTCACAAAGACGGGCTGTACTTTCACCAGAAGAGTAAAGGGTGTCTTTGACAACTTGCACGGGATTTGAATCAAGCCTTAAAACCTCTACGTTAATATGCCACTTGAATACAGCTCTGGAAATTTCAGAACAAGGGACAATCTGACAGTGCTTCTGCAGTCCTTCAGGCACTCCAATTTCTACAGATTAGGGCATGTGAAGGAGGGACAGTATTCAAATTACGTACATCTATCTCATACTTCTTATTGTGCCCAACCACTCTAATGCACAGACTGACCTGAGAGGATTTTTAGCACCATTTTAGCATCAATCTTAAAATCTGAAACTCACAGCTCAAGATCCATAACAAGGAGCCCAACATCCACTTCAAGTGCAGCACAACATGGCAAAGCTCAAGGAAATTAAAATTAAAAAAATAAAATAAATAAAATAAAAAATAAAAATAAAAAAAAATAAAAGGCTATTGCTTTATTGCTTTGCCTACAAACCCTTGAGTTTAAGGTCTGCATTTGATATTGCACTATGACTACATGCTCCTCAATCCAGTCCTACACACTTCATGATAGGCAGACTACAACAGCTGTGTGGTGCTGGCTGAAAACCCACTGAGCATCCCCCATCTTGGAGTAGATCCATGAAGGGAAGAGATGGTTCTGCCAGCACCAACAGTTTCCTGGAAACTGGGGGAATTCCAAGTGGGGAAAAGCTTCTGAACTCTGACATGCTTTTCATTTCTTCCCAGAGTGTCTCTCCCAGATGAGTTGCTCATTGAGCAGCAGGAAACCTCTTCCAAATTCAAATGAAACCACATTACCAACCAACATAACCAATTCAAAAAATTGTGATTACTAAAGGAACCAACTGAACACCAGCGAGTGCACCCTCGGGTAATAAGCATCAGATGGCTCCAGAATTCACTTCACATGACTGCAGAACTGATAAAATGGATGTTAAAGATTTCTTCTACAGAATCGACAGTTTCAGTTGCAATAAAGAGCTTCTGTTTGCTATCCATGCTGGGCCAAAGGTGTTCTTTCTAGAAGAGGAAAACAGCAGATTTGCCCAGATCTCGTGGGAGCAGGTTAGCAGCAACTGAGGAAGTGTGAGAATGAAGGTGCCCATAATTCATTCCCCATTCTCACTCTTTTCTCATTTCAGCTTCAAGTACTTCACCATGCCCAGCTATATGGATGAGAGAACTAAGGGCACATCACCCTGACAAGTAATATTTTTTCCTCTCTCCAGCTCTAACAGTTTAAGCTTAGCTGCAGTTATTAGAGAAAGAAACATGAGTGACATCCCAACTGTGGTAGTACTCACATCCAGAAAAGATGTGGCACAGCTGCAAGCTTCTGTTCTTTCAAATCCCAGCCAATGCAAGTTTCAGCACTGCTGAAAAGAGAGGCTCTGCTCCAGCACTGCACAGCTACAATGGCTGTGAAACTGTGATCAGGTCCCGCACTTCTCCAAGCAATGAGGATGAGATCCTTTTGGCACAGCTTCATCCATCAAAGCCCCGCACACAGCCTAGAACAGCAAACTCACTCCATCCCATGGTAACTTCTCGTCATCTTTGCCACAGAAAAGCTTTATCAGGAAGTTTAGTAGTAGTGAAGTAATAAGCTAGAACAACAACTAGCCAGATAGATTTCCATGCTCCTATTTAGGTAAAAATGCAATAGGTGGAAGTCAACAAGGAAGGGGTTAGTAATCACCTCTACTATTCCATTCTGAGTATGCTATGAGGAAAGAGAAGCTGCCCATTCCTACTTCTCTTTCTCTACCACTCCACTGTCCCACAGATAGCTCACTCTTAGTCCTCTGCTCACTCAGTGCTTGCTGGGATCAAAACCAAGTGTGCCAGCAGGAACAGGAGCTTCTGACATGCACATTAGCATAGCCCAAACTGGAAAGGGATTAAATGGATTAAGAGACCAGTTGTGAGCTAAGGTTTCCAGATCAAATCGAGACCAGGTCAGAAATCAATAAACATAGGCATCCTGCATAGTGACTGCTTGGCAGCTAATACAAAATGAATAGTCAGCATTAGGTCAGTTTTTAGACAGAAAATGTCTGCAGCACAACACCTATTTATTACCTAGGTCTAATAACTGCATAAATATACCTGAAGACATACAGGTGCCAGGATTCCACAAAATTCCTTCCCACATCTCCCAAAGCTCCTCATCCTGCTTGGTGACAAGAACTGTGCTGAAATTTTCAGTACCGTGTCTTAGAAGTTAACTTTGCTTAAAGAATCTCACTAACAAAAACAGCTTTTATAATCCCAGTAAAATATAATGGGAATTAAATTATGGTACAATAATTCACACTTAGCTGCACAGATGCCATTTGGCCTTCATCTTAGTGCCTGAATGTGCTGGGCGTGAATTACTGCGCAGTATTTCACATGCTGTCACATCTTATGGCTTAATTAACACGACAAAAATCAGAGTGCACAGAGTTGATCACTAGCAATCAGAAGGCAGCCTTGTCAGAAAGTGGTTAAAGCACCAGAGGTGACAGGTCTGCAGGACAATACCAATCCCCACTAGTAGGGCTGCAGAAGCGAAAGCATTTCCTACTGCTGCCCACAGAGAAACGCAGGCGTACTGCTCCATGCCATGTATATTCAGAAGGTTACAGGAAAGGGTAACTCCTAAGCACTAAGTCGGGTCCTAGCACCAGCCCTCTTCTATGGTTCAAATCCTAGAGCTCCAGCTTCATGCAGCCAGATTGATTTGGTGCGTGCGTATCAAGCACTGCAAATGGCAACTGAGAGCAGGAAAAGATCTTGTTTCCTTCCCTAAGGCAGGAAGATGCTACAAGCAGTCACATCTGTCAAATATTGAAGAAAAAAATGGAGAGGAAAAAAAGCATTATCAGAAAATCCCCTTAAAATCTCTTTCCTTATTTAGTGTGAAATTTAGACATGGGTGAAGTGGGTCTGCACACAGACCTCTGCACCGCTTAATGGCTTAAGTGGGAATTAAGTGGTGTACAGAGTCTTTGCAAGGTTGAATTTCAGCCTCTATCAGCTTATAGACTGGTCAGTCATCAGATGGAGAACTTAAGTCCCGATTTTAGTACACCGCTGCTAATGAAGGCACGCCAGTACAGGCAGAGAAAAGAAACCTCCTTTTATCTGGAAAAGCCTTCCCCAATTACTTGCTCCACTACAGAGAAGGTGGCACTGCTGCAGGTAATACAAATTGCCAGGAATAGCAAATATTATAAATATTTCAAGGATGATTAATCTTTTAAAACAATGAAGTTAGGCAGAAGCTTGGAAGTCAGCTTGGCTATTTCACAACTAATAAAACATGCCTCTTGTATTTCATTTTGACTAAATAGAGAGTATTGTAGTAAAAGGCAATTACCCACCATTCACTAGCTAACATAACACTTTCACAAGTATAAAAGAAACACAGTATGTATTTTAAGTAGTGACAGTATTTTCACCGTATTAAAATAGTAGTGAAGCAAATGTTCAGCTCACATTAAACAGCACTCTGTCACCAAGGACCAGCTTGCTAGCATCATATATTCCCCCAAGAAAGATAATGCTGCTTGCTTTAACAGAATCATTGTCACCAGGCAACTACAAGTGCCGCTCAGTAATAAATATTTCCACCGTTCCCACAGAAACCAGCTCGGCATCTCAACCTGCTAGTGCCCAGAGAGATCACTTTGACCTTCCAGAGCCATCTCCTTACAAAGACACACCCATTCCTTACCATGGGCACCTCCTAGAAATAATGGGACGGTGCAGCAGGAACACAGAGGGTCACAAAAGGACAGCAGACAAGGCTCTCTTCCTTTCAGCTACAGTGGCTCGAGAAGATTCAAAAATTCATTTTTTTTTTTTACTTTGTAAACAAATTATTTCAGTCCCATGTGAACTAATTCTCCTACAGAGAGACAAGATGGCTTCTATTCTACATGCGGGAAGGTCATTTCATAGCTATGCTACAACGCTGCATAAATGAAGTCTCAGAGGCAACTTGGTTTTTGGAAATTCAGAGTTGGATCAGCAGCAACTGTAGGCAAGCCAGTTGGGTGTTGTCAAGTGCTAGTAGTAGGCCTGAGGCTTCCTAAGAATATCAAGCTCTGAGACTTTGCACACCTTGCCCAAACTGAAAATACTTAAGCTTGAATTTGACTCCATCTCCACAGATCTCTCACACATCTTGAATTTAACTTCATCTAAAAAACCTCAGCTACACCTGCATCTTTTTCACAATCAGCAGGCAGCTGCAGTGGCTATTCAGGCTGTAACAGCAGAACCACATCAGTGTCTATTGATTCTTCTGCAAAAACATACTTGGTATTGGCCAGAGTATCACCCAGCTTTTCTCATTTCAGTCTTGTTTAGCTTTGGACAGGTGTATGGTTCTACTCCTTCCCCCAAGCCCAAGTTCTATATGGAGAAAGATTTACAACTAATTCTCTTTGGAGAGAAAAGCATGTAACCTGTTAACAAACAGCATTAAAACAAAATAAGCTGAAATCCCCACCACTGACACTGGGTTTTGCCTATGCAGGAAACTGGAGGCTGATGGCTCTCACTCATAAAGCACTGGCAGGGAAAGAGCTTAGCAGCAGAGGAAGTGGACAGATAGTTTGTGCCCATTGATTTTACTGCATTTGTAAGGACCCTCAAGAGAAACCAGGTAATTTGAGTCATTCCTTCATTTGGAGTAAGAAGTGGTAGTTCTATTTCAGATTGGACTGCTAAAGCACTAGAGTGACCCAGAAAGTCATCACTTGATCCTGATATACAGCATGCTGCACCTGTTCATCATGAAACTGCACACAGTACAATCCCTAAAACTAACTGAAAAAATAAAACAGTGAGATGGGAAAAGACCTTTGGACACGACAGGCCTTCAGTTCTCTTCTAAATCCTAAAATAAGTTACTTGATGAAAACAAAACATTCCACCTCAAAGCGATCACTACAGTACTTTGTTTTTTGTCCAGCAGCCTGGAAGTTTTAAATCCAAGCTCTCAGTCACACGAGCATGAAAGCAATGTGACAGAGCAGGTGTATGTCTCCCCAAGCTCTCAAGCTGAGCTGCTGCCTGTCACGTCTATCTCATTTCTGGTGAACTTTGACAACTCACATTTGTGGGTTAAAGAGAAACCTGCTCTGTTTGAGGTCAAGGGGAGGAAGGCTAAAGAAGATGAGAACAGCTGCTCATTCCAGAAAATGCCTGTGGGGAATCTGCTCATTGCAAGCAAAGAGGATGAGCATGCTCAGGTGCACATGGGGGGGATGCAAGCCAAGCAGAACTTTTGTGGGAGCCCAGGCTTTTGGATGCTTTAGAAAAAGCCTTCAATTGGGCAGAAGGGAATTAGGGAGTGCAAAAGTTCAGCATATTGCAGAGCCTTTTATGTGCGTTGGTTGGTTTTGTTGTTGCTTCAGGTGTCAGTGGTCTGATTTTTATTTTTATTCCCTGTCTTTGTCGTTTTTATTTTAGCTAATTATCTAGGTTGCGTGTGTTTGTTTTTGTTGTTGTTTTTTAATAACAGGTTTGGTTTTATCCAACAGATGAGTTGACAGGCTTTGCTGGAGCTTAAAAGATGGATCCCTGGAGCCTTTGCACTGGCCCGTCTACACAAAGCTATTTTCAATCAAAATGGGCAGTGACAGTAAAGGAGGCAGGCACTACTCTGCTACTGATCTTCAGTACACATGGACTCAGCTGTTTATGAACTACAATTCAGAGTAATCTGGGCACATCACAGCACCCATGCTTTTCAGATACAGTAAATTAACACCATCACCAAAAAACTGCAAAAATTCAATGCTTGTTCCTCTTTCATTATCTCTGCAGAACAACACGACAACAGTGAAGTACGGCAGTATGCTGAAAAACTACTTTTCATCCTCCAGATCACTTAAGTCAAACAGTTATTGATTCCATACTTCTCACTGTAACCCAAGTCACAATATACTCCCAGAAAACTGTTGGCTAAAAAAGACACACACATACACATTCCAAAACAAAACAAAACCCTAAAGCAACAAACGTATGGGATCATCAGCCTAAGAGATTCAACACATAACCTTTACAAATGAACAGGCTGCACTGGGAAACTCAAACAGTGAAAGAGATGTAGCAAACCATGAACTATAAAAGCAGTTTGTATCTACTCTGATGATCACTTCAGGACTAGAACTGTTAGAGTTCCTGTTAGAGTCCTGGTAAACAAAATACAAAAGCTTTCTACGTATAATGAAAGTGGGTTAACAGAAGGGAAAAAATAAGCAATTAAAATTAATTAAAATTAAGCAATCTTCATATGCAAGGTAAGTTGTGGTATGTGTTTAAATCCATGCATACTGTCATATAGGAAGAGCAACTTCTGCACTAATACTGCCTTGCCATCCACTTCAGGCAGCCTTTTGTGAGCATTTACAGGGTGAGAAGCAGCAAGTACCTTAAAACCATCAGATACTCTGTGTCCAACTTCAAAGCCTTGGAAGTGATGCCAGCCCATGTTTTTCAACCTCTAGTACTGTTCTGTTACATGCATGTTCTTCATTCCTTAAGGGAGACTGAATGGGTTTGACTGTTCAGTGAAGCTGATACCAAACATACTCTTACCACGTGACACAGCTATACTGCAGTTTTCTCCCTTTGCTTAGCATCAGCAACGTACCATCCCTCAACAATCAGACATTCTACTCACTTCCTCTAAGAAAAGCAGCAAAAAAAGAAAAAAAGTTTAGAGTTTAGAGATGGTAACCGCATCTTGGTCAATACAAGAAGGAGAGACAGATTCAATTCTGAGAGCAAAGGTCTTCACTCTCCACTGCTCAAAAATTGCTGGAAGCCTCTACTGCACTCTTACTAGTGATTTACAGGGATGAGATAACATATAAGGGTCAGATTTACCACCACTGACTGTTAAAGAAAACACACAGCAGCCACCCCAGGCACCTACTTTGTAGAAAAGCATAAAGGGGTATCGCTGCTGAAATTTTTTCAGGCACCTAATTTCTACATCTATAGTGTCTGCTCGCCGGTAGCACCACATGACTCTTAAAATACTTGTGACATTTTCATTTATTGAGACTATCACGCAGGATTTTCCAGCTGCAGTGGCACCACGGATTAAAAACAGAACCGCCAGAGGCATATTCAAATTGTTTAACTGCTAATATTAATTATAAAGATTCACAAAACACTGACCAGTTAAATTTCCTAGAGAAGAATGGAGAGCACCTTTTCCTAGTAGCTCTTTCCATTCCACCCCAATTGGTTTGCTTGGTTTAATTATTCATTCTAATTTTCAAGATAGCGAGGAGTTTTGCTTAAGGAATGATAGTAGAGATAACCTTTGTGCACAAAGGTGTTATAAGTGATATGAGCAGACAGGCCATGCTCCAGAAATAGATACATTCAGCCAATTACACGCAATCTGTTTTTTCTTTTTTTTTTCCTTTTTAAGCTTCCTAACTTCCTTTGCTGTGAAATTTCACTTGAGTCTTAGCACACGCACACAGTATATGCTAAGCACAAAAAGACTGGAGTATTTTCAAAGCACGGGTGCACAAGCTACACGAAGGGAGCCCTCTCATTTACAAACACATTCCCACAGACCTGCAATTAAAATGGGATTCTCAGAGCTCATGTTCCATTGGGGCACCAGGGAGCAGCCAAATCGTTTAAAGCTCAGCTCTCACGATTTAGCAACCATTACTGAGAACAGGAACTCCTGAAGCCCTCTGCACTTCAGAAATCTAGCGATTTACTTTGTGAAGTCTTATCCCGAAGAATTAAATGTGTCAGATTTCAATTTTCATGGCTAATAAAAAGACCAAATTTTTTCACTTAAGAAAACATAATGGACACTGTAGGCAATAGTGTGCTGCGCACAGAGTCTGAAGCTGAAGCTAATACATCCCCACAGCACAGCAGTGATGTCTGATAACATTAGCTCAGCTCTCACATACTGCCTGCTTGCATCAGCATGGTGCTACTGTTGATGACCTCATGTTGCCAGGTGGGTTACACAGTGTGCCAAGCTAAAGACAGATACACCGGTTTGGACTCTTCTAGACTCAGGGTCACATTGGGTATAGAAGTGCATGGAAACATGCACTACTGTGCCTGAAATCATGATATATCATAACAATGAGGAAGATCCTTCGGTCTGTGGAGCTGTGGCTGAAAGGGGGATACACAAAGTCCTACTGAACAGCATTCACAAACAAAGTCATTTTCACATAGAGGCCAGGAGAGACAATCCCAGTGATATACAGCCAGTAGAGTAGGCTTGGGCATTAGGATGAAAGTCAGCCTTAACATGGTAATTAAACTTTGGAAGAGAAATATTTATGTGACCAAAGTTCTTTGTTTCATGACTTAGTCACACACTAGCACATGAATTCAAAGACCTGGGAAGTGGAGAGAGAAATAAACATCCTGAGAAAAAAAAAAAAACAACCACAAACATTAGGTAGAAGAAGAGGTAACATCTTGGCTATTTTCCTTCATTCATTTCCATTCTCCTTCCCTTCCCACAGGCACATTCCCCCATCCCTCACTCACCATGGGCTAACGGTGTTAAGAGCATTGTGAAGAACAGCAGCTGTGATGACCACATGACTGTGAAGGAGGGCTTGAAAGTATCCCGGCAAACAAGGGTTCAAACAAAACAAGGTGAGTGTCCTTCTGCACTGGTTTTCAACACTTCAACTGTTGGCCTTCAACTCACATCCAAGAAGGGAGAAAAAGCCAATCAAAAATAACAAAATAATAATAATAATAAAAAAATCCCACAGCCAGTATCCAGAATCTGTGACCTAGAAACAAGAAAGGAAAAAAAAATAAGGTAGTTAGTAAAACGCTAAGATAGGTGTTTTCAATCAAGTCTTGCTGCATTTCTCTGCTGCCAACAGCTGCAAAGGCAAACACATCTACCCCCCAGCCCTTCAGATGTTTTTTTTTATGTACAACAGGAATTAAAACTTGTCTCCATGCAGAGTCAGTTTGTGTATCGCTAATGCTCCACTTCCTCTCTCAAAACAGGGATTAAGATAGAAGTCTTGAACACAATGCCCATGGGCCCAGGGAGTCCACAGGCTTGAAAGGTGACTGGAAAAAGCAAGTCCATATGCTTTGCACTAAAATCTACATACACAAGAGTTCTAAAACAGCCTGTAACTCCCTTGGAAACATTTGGGTATTTATATAACAGAAGATGACAGAAATCCCGTTGCTGAAATGGATTTAATCAGTGCCTAGGCTCTGTGCTGATCTCCTGAACAGAAATAAATTTCTATTTTCTATTTCAGACACTTCCTTTCCACCCCAAACCCTCCGGTACAGGGCCTAGTAGTAGAAGCTGGCTCCTGAAAGAGCGTATTGGCCAGTGTGATGAGAAATCAACAAACTGCAGGTGTAAGTTCACTGTTTGGTCTAGGCCATATCAGCAAGGAAGCATGGAATGTGCAGTGCTTCCAATCACGGAACCACAGAATCACCTAGGTTGAAACAGAACGTCAAGATCATAAATTCCAACCACCAAGTGGTTTAGTGACCTACCAAGTCCTGTCACTAAACCATGTCCCCAGAAGTCATATCCATGCATATCTTAAATACCTCTGGGGATGGTGAATCTATCACTTCCCTGGGCAGCACATTTCAGTACTTGATAATGCTCTTAGCATCAAATCTGGACCAGGCTTTGAACCCAGGAAAAGACTAAGTCCACCTTATTATGTTGCACCCCCACCTGTGGTGACTGCCAGGGATTCAGTCACTTTTGTCTACTCAAGCTCCACAGCTATTCGTTGTGGAATTAAAAATAATGGTCTATCCATTCCAAGCTCTTACAGGGAAGCACAGGGAAATCGGAATCTGTGCTTGAATAGAAACATTCACTCATATAATTGCAGAAATGATTCCAGCTTCCCATCATTTTAATCTCTCATGAAGGGGCTAGGTGGCCACAGTGACTCAAGCTTGGCAGGAATAAAACAACAACTGAACAGAGTTAAGCCATAGCATCAGTTTGAGACTTAGCTCCCTGCTGACTTTGAAATGATGATAAAATATGAGGAACTGTAAAGTACTTTGCATATCTGTTTTGAACTCCCTTGACTCTGCAGCCTTCACAGCACTGGTCTAATTAAAAATCTCTCCAAAAAATCTCTGATCAACAGAAGTTATTCTTCTCTGAGTAAAGAAGCTGTTTTTGCCAACTTTTGTTCCTACCCAAAACCCAGTTTGAGCCAAAAAACTGTATGAAAAACTGTGCTGCATGCCATTGTGATGTGGATATATTTCTGAAATTCAGGCATGACAAAGTGGCCTTTGTTTGGCCTCCTCTCTTTGCTGATCAACTAAATCAAACCTCACATTGTTCAGAACCGAAGTCTATAAGGAAGCTGCATTTTTTTCTGATAAGTATATCTGCTTGCTCTGCCAAGATTTTGTTCTCTCTCTCTTCTCTCCTCACCAGTCTACCCTTGCGATTTGTTCTCTCAAATATAGCATTTAGGGTCTGAAGCTTTTTCTCAGCTCTAACTGTAGTGATTAAAAAGCCCAAGGGCAAAAGGAAGGCAAATGGCTTCTTTACAGATGAGCAAGAAATTAAATCACTGCTCAAGCTAGAATGCTGGCCACTAATAACATTTAAAGCCTGCTTTCCAAAAGGCTCACAAATATTTCAAATTATAATGTTGAAATACTGATCAAGTTTCCTCTTTGAACTTCAGAAAGCTACCAGTACCCATCAAACTACCCTTCTGGCCTTCACATGAGCCTTTTCTACAGCATCATCACTGTAAAGAGTGATAAAAGGGAGAGACTTTTTGTGCTACAAAAACTGAAAAAGGCATACACAAAAATGGAGGAAACAATTGGTTGCACTGCCCTGAAAAAGCTCAGTCAGGGTGTGAAGGACTAGGGCTTGTTTTCTAATTTTTATTTAAGCTGATTCAAGTCCTGGATAACCTAAGCCTATCAGAAAGGGATAATGCTATGGTGCAGTAAAAACTTTTTGGGTATAAACTCATGAAGTTGCAAATTATTTATGACACCTACCTCAGAGAAAGGATAATTGTCAATAAATATTTACACAGTAGCCTTTCAAATACTATTTATCTGTCTGCCTGTATTCCCCTACACGATAGGATTATTTTTCTTTTTCTGTGGTCTCATGGGCTGAGACTCAAGAAACAAAACGATTCATGCATCAGTGGCAGGCACAGCCTTGCCCTTAAGTCTGTTCCTGCAGAGACTTTTTCAAAATCTTCAGATTCTTGCATGATGCGGAACCTAATGAACCCACAGTGTGCACAGAGAACCGCTGAAGATGTTTAATAACATGGGGTACTGCTACAGAAACCAAACACATAGCGCTACACAGCTCTGGATGGTTTCATACTTCATTCATATGATCAAATAATCATACTGTGTTTGTGAGCTCAGTGCCTGCAGAACAGCGAGGTAAGAAATGAGCTGAGCAGTCCTTTTCTTAGTGGCCACACAACCCTCTCAAGCAGCATTTATGAGATGCAGGAAGAGGCCTGCAACACAAAATTCACTTCATCTTCAGATTACCCCCGGGTAAAAAGTACAGCCAAAGAGAGAAACGAGAGCACACAGCTGTGAACTTTTGAGTGCTGTTGCATTTATTGATACAAAAAGGAGATATACCATCACAGTGAGAAAGTTAAGGGTTACACTTGGCCTAAGGGGGTTTGGATTTGAATGATGAAGATGACATGGAATGCATTAATTTACAAGGAAGTTCCTCTGCTCAGTGACCTTCCAGCCCATAGGGCTGCCCCTGATAGCCTCACAGCCTGGGCTGCTGCCAAGCATCACCCAAACCTGATCTTCATGCTGACAGTTCTTAAAATTCAACTCAAAGTGGTACTGACAAGATATAAGAGAGCCAAAGGAAACTGTGGACTTGTGGTGTAGATGTACAACAAGGTATTAAAGAAGGCATGCCTTCCTGAAGGGATTAATATCCTTTATGTATACACTAACTCAGCATCTACTCAAAAGTCTCTGCTTCAGCAGTTGATGTGAAGCCACACAGGAAGCATTTTCTAAGCCCATCTCCTGACGGCATACAGGCAGGGTGAAAAAGATAAGGAAACCAGTTCACATCCCATGTGAACAAACAGCATGAAGTTAAAGTAGAATTTAAAGTGGCACAAGCCAAATCTGTCACAAGTCTACCTAATTACTGCCTTCAATCAAACGTGATCACCTGTGCCCATACCAAACAGGATGCTCCCCTTCTCACTGGGCAAAGCCTATCTGCCCTCTTCTGACACCTGGCATTTTCTCAACCACCACGGTGTGAACATTGGACAGGCACAAGTGTTTTCAGTGACATTCAGTAGCAAATGCCAGGCAGAAACATCCTGCTTTTCTTGCCCAGTTACGCTTCTCCCTTGAAAATGCGAACAGTAAAACTAACTTGAAATTACAACTCAGCAATACAAGAATTGCTTTATTATTCCTTAATAGAAAAGATTCCTACACTTATCTCTTTCTTTAGCATAAGTTGCTTACTATGTAAAAAATAAGCATGATGTTTCAAGCAAATATTGATTAAAACCACAAGAACAAAAGCCTGGAAGTAATAAACCCTTTGAAGCCAATGGGCCAAATTGGAACCAAAGATGCATTTCTCCCATTTCAGCATCTACTACTTGCACTGCAATTTGTATGAGAAATCATTTTCAGAATGAAAATATGCAATCTCTTCAAAAGTGAATACATTAAATGGAGTTTAAGGGTAAAAAAACAACAACAACAACAACAAAAACCAACACAACACAACCGAGTAAGTGAAAGAATGCCCTGAATTGCTGTTCCCATTATGAATGACTGAACTAAAGAATTGCTGCAACACATTTAGCCATGATTTATGATAAAACACCACTCAATTTCATTTATTTATTTATTCAGTATCGCTGCAAAACAGAAAAGTTTTGCCCTGCCCACCATTTTCCATTTTCAGCCTGTTTTCAGTCCTTCCTTCAACTCAGCATGTGGCTCCATGGTCACTCCACAGTGACAGCAACACAGTCTGTGAGGTAATGGTCACACAAGCACCAATGATGGTACAAAGCCTTGGAAGCAGGGCAGCAGAAGGCTGCACTGAGGCATTTCAATGGAACCATGAGCACACATGCTCCTTCTCTGGGCAGCCTGGTCTTGTGGTTGGTGTCCCTGCACATAGCTGGGAGGTTGAAACTAGATGATAATGGTACTTTTCAACTCAGGCCATTCTATGATTCCTAGCCAGTCCAAACTGCCTGTAAACCTCTACGTGTTTATATTTGGCCAAAGAGGAAAACAAACAAACAACAAAAACAGGAGAAAGAAAACCTAAAGGCATTCTGCCCTTTACTCCTTAGTTATACCTTACGTAGCACTTTGAGAAGTTACCTTAAAACCCTTAAAAGCAACACCACCACCAACATGTACTAGCAGTTCCCATTCATTCTAGATTCTCAAATACCACAGCAGCACTACTTACACGCCTCAAGAAGAACCACCCTCAGCTTGTACCCAGCCTCACTGGCCACCTGTTGAGGCTATAATTCAAAGTAATAAAGAACTCCTTAGAACTACTGTGGGATGCTCTGCAAAATAATCCCAGTTTTAAGTGAGTTAACAACTTTCAGATTAATCCAGCCTTTGGTAAGAGCACACTCAAATACAGACCAGCTAAATCTAATAGTAGTGTGTTGTTTTATTCCCCTCACATGTGGGTGAAATTGAGGATTTTGTTCACTTCCAAAGGTCAAAGGGGGATTTTCAGCTATCAGCTGCTTGTTAGTTCTCCCATTCAATCCAGCTCCAAAGCAGTTTCAGTAGAAAACAGTAACCAAACTAAAAGAGAAGCTTCTCACCTGCCCTGTGACTGTACACTAGAAGATATGGGGGAAGGAACAGAGAGGAAAAAAAAGTGTCTTGGAAACATGAAGCTTATAAAATTGCACTGAATTGTATGTCCATATTGCACAACTGCTAAATGCTTTCTCTAAATGCCTGCTGGTTATCCTCTACAACATTCTTCATTGCAGATTTAGGAGAAGAAGGTACAATATTCACAGCATCCCCATGTCTGCAAATACACAATATCACTTACAAAAATTTACAAGGTTTAGAGCATCATTTGAGCAGGTGGTAAAACATGCAAATATTTCTTTCCTTTACTGCCCCCAGACTAGCAGATATAACAAAAGCTGATGAGAAAAAGCTTTGTGAGTCTCCCCAGTTAAGCACTGCCTGCAACAGCAGCTCACAGCTTGCAAGAAACACATCAGCACATCCACAACTCTATCAGCAAGGAATAAAAAACACATCAGCTTTGAGAACAATTGTGCAGCTTTTGGCACATGCTGTCCAGTATCATCAGCTTATGACCACCTGAAACAACTCAATTACATTATCATATACAGATGTTACTACCAGTATGACCCAAAAACTTCTCTTTTTTTCCACAGAAAGGAGGGAGAATAAAGAACCTTCTCAAAAACATATCATACCTGTGTAATTTGCCATCTTAAACCTACAAAGTTGTAGTACATCTCCTTCTGAGAGGAAGCAATGCACAGCCATAGACTCCTTGCAGAGTGCCAAAAGGTATGGTTTCACCATGGTACAATTGGAAAGATTAACACAGTGGAAGCATGATACAGACATGTAATGGCAAAAGGACCAGCACAAATGGAATGGTGTTAGAAAGCAAAAAGAAAGGTGCTCTCCTGTCTCCCAAGATCTAGGCTCACAGGAAAGACTCCACAAGGGGAGGGATGTCCAACCAAAGCCCCATCCCCAGAGGCAGTCAGCCCTTATATGAGGTCTAATCGGGGTGCAGACAGGTTTCATACCTTCTGGTCACACAGCTGCATTGTCTTCACCTGTGTTCCCAGAGCTGACCAGGTCCTTTCCCCAGGTGCTCAATCAGTGGTTCAGGCCATGACTCAACAGTTACCATAGACACTGCATGACTGTCAGTACATGGAAAACTCCTTGGAACAATTGGTGTTTCCGCTCTTCTCAAGTAAGTTCCTCCTTACAGAGAAAAGCTGAAAAAGAGGACTTAAGGGAAAAGAGTCTTGAGTCTACCTTTTGATGGCCTCCTTCACAGCCCAGCTGGCCCCCTAACTCTTTGCTGTGGTATGAAGATTAAACAGCAAAGTCAAGGCACTAACAACTATAGAGAACTGAGCAAGACAAAGCTGTGACAGGCAGCCTGGTCCCTGCAATTGCTTTTTGTATAGGGTCCACAGCAGCAAGAGCCAGCCAGCCAGCAACAAAAATGAACCAAAATATCAGGGTCAAAACTGCATTTGTCATGGGAAGCAGAACTTCTGACAGTGCTGTATTTACTGCAGCTGACCCTGGCTCTGGTCACTACCTGCACTGTGCAACTCCATTCAGTAACCAAATGGGAAGAGTAGCACTTGCCTGAGCAACTGCTCTGAAAACAGCACCAAAGCTGTGATCCATCTCCTACACATAAGACATGTCTACTGAGCATTCCTGTTCTGCTCTGGCTTACTATTCCTTTCTCAAATGGCAACATATATTACTTGTTTTGTACAAAGAAAGTGCAATTTTCTTCACTTTTGTGCTGATTAACAGGTGGTATAACCAAGGTTAATTGCTTCTCCTATTTAAAACTGTTGTTGAAAGAATCAGAGCAACAATGAGATCACCTATACACACAACTGTGTGCATGTGCACCTTATTAAATGAAAAATCACTGACAAATTAATGGCAAAAGCCAGATGAATAACACACTTATTTATTTATTTATTTTTAGGAGAAAGTTATCTAGGAAAAAGTTAAGTTTAATTGTCTTTCAGATCTGTTATGATGTAATAAATGTCTATTAATGTTTAGCAGCAAATTGGGTTTTAATGATCATTGCTATTTTTGGCTGGTGGGTGACACGTGGTTTAAATATAAAACAGATTTATGTTTTACACCAGGATGACTTTCTCAGATGACTCTCCTTGACTTAACCTCTTCACACCCCACAAGACATTTAATATAATTTTATTTCTAATAGACTGTAAGCCAATAGGATCATATTTGCTACTACTGATGTTTTCAATGAGAAATGAAATCAATGAGCTTTATGCTGAAGGTAAGTGATTAGTTAAGTGTAAGTGGCTTGGAAGATATTAGGAGGGTTGTATTATTCAAGTAAATGATGCAAATTAAGGAACAGCCTGGATAGGAATAAGATCTAAGAAATCTCCTGACCTTATCACATAGAAGAGACCTCAGATTTTACCTTCTTGTTAGTTTTTGGGGGGCACTCTCAAAAACAAGTATTAGTAAGGGAGAGACAACACTCAAAACAGGTGGTCAACTTTAAGCATTCACACCTCCCCGTGGAAAAAAAGAATAAAATAAAACTATCCTCTTAGACCCCAAGACAATAGAGCAGCCTGGTTGCTAGGAGAAAAACAAACAGTACTCGCTGCAACAGAGAAGGACAGACACGCGAGGCAAAGGCAGTCCACAGACCGAAGGGGAGCAAGGCAGTAATGCAGAAGAGCTCTGTGTCAGGATTAGTGAGAGAAAGAGATGTGTGCAGTAGAATAAATGTTGCATCTACATTTCCAGATGTGATATTTTCCAGTGAGCTATATACACAGGAATAAAAGAAGGACAAATAGGCCAAATATCAGAACTAAAGACATCTATAGTTCCCTACAGCAAAAGCTTGTGTAGTAATAACAGATATTTTACCGTGTTAATGACTTCTGTTATTAATTAATCAGCAGTCCAGCCCCCTTGGTCTTTGAAAGAAAGAAAAAGGTTCCGTCATTGTACTCATTTGTCGCGCAAACCATCTAACCCAAAGTCCAGTTTTGAAAGGGCCTGGGCATTCTCACAGCAAAACACAGCTTTTGTCTCCCTTCCCCTTTCCACCCTCACATTATCCAATCAACAAAGGATGGGAGAAACAGATCACACTACCAATTTTGCAGAAAACTGAGGTGAAGAGGTAAAGGCTGCAATTGCCACATGTGCCTTTCTATAACTCTGAAGCCAAGCTAAGTAGACTATTTCGAGCAGACCTGGATAACAAGTGGTAAACATTTAGCACATTTTTAGATCCAGAAGAGACAGCTCTTCCCAAAGACAGCAACCAAACCCATTATCTCCGATCCAAAAATTTATTGCTAACACTGTATCAAAGGCTGCTAACTTCATCTGATGAAAGAGCAAGGGCTCGGCTGTGTGTGAAAGTCCTTCTGTGACACCCCAAGCCAGGGGTTCAGTCCCCACCCCAGACTCACAGACCTTCTATGGCCCCTTTGTAACAGGGAGCATCACCTATCGTCCTCTGATGACTGTGATTTACAGTCACAAGGGGCCACTGTGCTACAGCTGAAAGCCAAAGTTTCTCTTGGTACTACAAAGGAAACATTTTATACCAGGAACTCTCAATGGATGAAATATTTATAT
Organism: Excalfactoria chinensis; assembly: GCF_039878825.1. Taxonomy (NCBI): domain Eukaryota; kingdom Metazoa; phylum Chordata; class Aves; order Galliformes; family Phasianidae; genus Excalfactoria; species Excalfactoria chinensis. The sequence continues at coordinate 41,463,226 of NC_092828.1, forward strand.
AATATGGATCACATACACTTCTCTTTCCCCCTTTTGAAGTAAAACAAAGGCCAGATATTTCCAGCTGAAATTACAAGAGGGATCTTAACTAAACAGAACTTTTAAACACGGTTGGAACTCCACCAGAAACTTCCAGCTGAAGTCTTGACTCTGGCACCGCGCCTTGCCATTACGAGGATGCATGTGGTGGCCAGTCCTGCTGCCCAAGGGGTGGCCCTCCCATTCCTGCGAAAGGTATTTTTAGAGGCAACACAGCTTCTTTTCCTCTGCAAATAAGTACCTCCAGCACGCATGCATTCTTTTTAAAAGCTACTATAAAATGTCCAAACAATTATACGTTTGGGTGGGTAAAAGGCTAAAATTAATTAATTCCTTGAGTGCTTTCTCGTAGAATTTAACTGCTAGGACAATCAGGACGAACGTGCCCTTTCAGAGGAGAACTGTCCTGGGCAGCAGCATAAGGAATGTGAGACATTTGCCCTATTTTCATGCCTCATAGCTGAGGATCAGTAGCAACTGACCAAAAAGAGAAAATACACCTGTTGGGAAATTGGTCGATCTGAAAACTTGCCTGCCTCAATAAACCTCAAATGAAACATATTTCTTAATGGCCTGTTACAGAGTATCAGCCTTTAAGTGATTAAAGGGAGAAGTGAAGGTGGTTCTGACCACAGAAGGTTGGGTTCTGGTCTCACCTTTTTTTTGTTGTTTTTGCTTTGTGGTGGTTTTTTGTTTGTTTGCTTGTTGTTGTTGTTTTTAATTTTAATTGATTTCTATTTTTCTGAAAACAGTGTAACATAAGATAAAAACAAAACAAAACCACCACCAACAACTAAAGAACAAAAACCTCACTAGTATACTTGGTATACTCTCGTTCTACAATACTTATATTGACAGCACTACGTATATGAGCAGAGCTGTAAAACATACCACGTGATCCATGAACTTATGTTTCTTTAACCTTTTATCATTGCTGTTCTTAGTTTTTAAGAGGAACATTTTTAACCGCAACTCTCTCCGTGCCTTTCTCCCCCAGCAAACTCCAACTTGAAATTTGGGTACTAAAATTAAACTTTAGATTAATTACTGCAGAACTTGAGCAATTATATTCAACAACATTGGCCTCATTTGCAGGTTGCCACACTGAGGCAAGGATCTTCTACACCATTCTCTGTGTTTAAATACACGTTCAACTTAAAATAATCAAGAAAATGTAAATGGGAAACTCAGAGGCATTTAGCAAAATCAAACACATCAGATACAATCAGACTGAAATGAAATGGCAGCACCACTGGGACTCAGCAATGAAGTTAATTACACAGTTTCTATTATTTCCAAGAAAATAGTAAACAGTAACATTTCCATATTCTCTAAATATAACAGTTGTATAATTTGCACTAATGCCTTTATTTATTAGAATGGAACTAGGAAAGTCCAATTCTGATTTTACTCTGAATGCAGAGCTTTTACCCAGAAAAAAGTAATATGTTCCAGTCATCTGGGAGAAACATTTAATTGTAGATATCACATTTGATTCCAACAAGGAAATTAAGTACCTATGGCAACTATAAGAGAAGATCATTTATCTCATGCATAGGTCTGTCTCCTGTGATATTTTGTAAGGGACTCTATAAAGAACAAAACACAGCTCGATATTTGATATGCAAGAAGGGTTGGTGGCTGGGAGAGGATAATCCTGGTGCTTCCTGAAATGCTCCCTCTGCAAAGAAGCCCACATTTCTGATCCCTTGCAGGCGATGGTTCCAAAAACACTGCTCTGATACCAGAACATCTGGGGGCACTGGGAAAATCACACCAATTTCTGCAGGAAGTATCACAATCAAGATAGGGACTTGGAAAATGTCACCCTAAACAGAGTGAGCAGCAAGTATAATCTTTGTTATTTAAGGTCATGGCTGGAAGAGGAACTGCAATAAAGTATTTTCATTCAATTATCCAAAAAACCATTCACAGTAAACAACAAAGAACTACTTTTTACTACATCTTTACTTTGACTTATTTTACTGTAAGAGGAGTAAGTGCTCTAGTTTATAAAAACAAAGGGAAAACAGACAAAAAAAAAATATAAAATCAGCTCTAAACATTTTGCTAAAGCAATCACTCCTTTGTTCATTTTGTTCTCCCTATAAGGGAGATTCACAAGGGCAAAGCAGGAACACCAGGCTTCAAAAGTAACCAAAATTGGCAAATTGTGCAGAAAGATATATAGTGTCATTGTTTAGCACTTGGCAGCAGCATGGATCTGAGCAAGCAAGAACACAGATCGCCTGTGATGAGAAATCTATCAGATGTAACAGAGCCAACTGATGGCAAAAAATCTAACATTAAGATCCTTTCATCCAGCGCTTACCTTATATTTACATAAGCTTAACTTCCAAAGCAAAAAGACCCCAAGGATGCAACAAGTAAACTGAAAGAAAAGACATTCTGTGATCCTAACTGACCATTAACAAAAATAAAAAATAAAAAAATAAAAAATAAAGCAATGCCAAAAAGAAAACAAGGCCTGACAAAGAGAATCCCACTGAAGTCAGAGAGGTTGAAACTTCATCTATGACAACCCAATGCAGAGGTGCCAGTACCACATCAGCTGTAGGCAACAAAATGGCCTTTACAGCAATCCATACCAAATCCATACCAAACCTCCATGAATTTCCTTCCCTGTTGCAACTACAGATTGTTACAACATGCAGGCTTCTTTGCTGGCAAAAATGCATAGCCAATGGTCAACACAGTCAAGTGATGAAAAAGAGTGTTCTGTAGCTGAGAGTTTTCTCTATTAAATAGCATTACTGTACTGTCTGTACCTGTTGTAGTTCCCATGGAAATAATTAGGAAGCATTACTTCTGGAGCAACCTTTGTAGATGTAGCCCTAGACAATTCCTCTTCACCCAGCACAATCCAGGGAAGCCAAAAGGTTGGACATTCATGCACTAATACTTAGCTTTCCAAGAAGCACAGTGTGAAACTTGGGTTTTCTCATAGTGATCTTTCTCTGGTCTAATCTGGTACTACCTATTCGCATCTATAAAAGACTGGTACTGGAGAGAAGAAGACAATTCCTCCAGCATGCACAGCAGCATTGCCCAAACGAACAGTAAAAATCTACCTGGTGTACATCAGAAATAAGTGAAATTAAAGCTTGTACTTCAGGGTTGTTTGTCAAGAAAAAGAAGAAAAAGAAAAGGCAAAAAAGAAAGAAGAGTGAATCCCGAATTAGTTGACATAGTACTTTTGATCCATAAGACTTCCTTGTGCCTTGCTCTCCGCAGCACTACTCTACCTCTGCTTGCAAAAACAGCCAGCACTTTTGATTTGTTTCCAAATATGAATCTTTTAGTCAGCATTAGGATTTCATTTAAGTTAAGTGAGAATGTGAATCAGGCTGATTCACCTTACCTAATGAAGCCCTTGTCACATGCATATTTTCAGGGAATACCTGCAGTCCCTGTTCCAAGCCTGTACAAGGACGAAGCGTTCCTTACAGCCCTTCAACATCTGTATATCTCACTGCTGTAAATTAAATTGGAGACATTCCTGTGAAACTCAGCAAGCTCCAACTGTTAAAACACGTCCCTTTGCCTTAACCAAATAACACCTGAAATAGGAATATCAGAAACACTGCAGTATGCTTATCAGAGGCAGAAGTGAAATGATTGCAAGAATAACCAACAGAGTGAGAGCTCGTCTTCACAAAACCAATAATTCCATCCATTATGCTGGCAATTCCAAAGGGAGTCCGTATGAAAATCACTGTAAACTGGAAACATGCAACTTTTATCTCTGTGATACAAAGCAAAGCTATTTTGTAGCGATAGTGTAAAAAACAAATCAATACTGTTCAGGGCCAATACTGGTAAGCCGCTAACCAAAGAACAGTGACATGAACCTATTGATTCTGTACAGGCATACTTCTACATTATTTTCTTCTCAGCCTGAAATATCTCTATCGCTTTACAAAATGGAAAACAAGAGACTGAAACCTCTAATTAATAATTCCTAAAAACCTGAAGTTATGCTTAGATAATTACAAAAATCCCTAGCAGTATGTTCTACTTTACACATTTGTCAGAATGCCTTACACTGAGAGAAAAATAAATAAATAGATGTTATGGCGTTTTTAACATTTATGTTTTTAATGATTCAGCTACAGATTTATCAGGCTGAACACTTAGTTACGACAGTCTCAGATAGCTTACAATGGCTGCCTGGGTCGGTCCGTGACATGCTACAGCTGACCGACAAATGCTGAGACTGCAGGAGTGTGGACAAAGCAAACACACGATACAGCTTAATATTTAAATAAAGGCATCAGTAGATCCTCAAACAGTAGTAATTAGGGTCCAACCTGCTGAATTACAGTTAACTATCATACTGGTTGTTAATGGGTATTTGCATATCTCTGCAAAAATGTATTTCCAGATCTCTCCAGAACACGTTTTTACCATTAGATAGAGAAAAAGTTAGGTCAAAAACCGATACACCTTAATACAATGTCACCATAAGACCCATTCAGGAAAGACTAGATGATCAAAACTGTACACATCAGTTTGTGGGGACAAAAACAGGTAAAAGTAACGCATGGGCTTTTTTAATATACATCTATGGAGAGAAAAGCACATCAACCACCAGAGAGACTTGGCTGGGAGCTTGCACATCCAGGTCTTTCTTCCCACCCAGGTGAGAGACATACAGAGATGCCCTTACCTTCCCCTCCCTCGCCTCCTCTGCACTGCTCCCCCCTGTTCCAGGGTGAAAATCAGGGCATGATTAGAAAAGAGCTCCGGGATAAACACATCGCTAAAACAATAAATACCAGCTAGACAGCTATGAAGGTCAAGAGATGTTTACGGAGATTACAAGTTCAAAGACCACAGTCACAGCAAGTACTGACAGATAAAGCATACTTCTGCTTCTGAAAAATATATGCAAGTTGCATACAGATAAGATTTTTATTATTGTTGTTTAAAGTAAAATAACGGTAACAAAAATTAAAGGTGAGGCTGGAACACAAGAGGCTACTTCACTTACCACTGCTTTCCTCCAGCAGGTCACATCTCCAGAGAGGGCTGTGTGAGGAGGAAAGCCCTCAACAAGGTATGAACAGCCTCCAAAGGAATTTTCTTCAATAACTCAGAGGTTTGGGGTGTGTTTTGAAGTCAGCAGTGAAGATACAAAGCAGCTGCATGGGTCCTTTGCACCTCCTGAGTTACTTACTCCCTCAGGGAAGGCGCTGCCCGGCCACCATGGCTCTCACTGACAGCATTGCTCCCTCCCCTCACCATGAACAGGGAAAGGCCCTGGTTATGGCAGCATCGTCTTTGAGTACTCAGCCTGACCCTGTGCAGCCCTTCTAACACCAGGAGGCATGCCTGCCCTACAGCCTCCTACCTGGGGCTGACCACCACAACGTCTATGCCCCACAGCTCCCCCCGACAGCTACCTGCCAGAGTTCCCAGGGCTGAAAAGCAAACCTCAGGCCTCACTTTATTGGCCCCAGAACAACTCCCCTGCTTCTAACACCACATAGCAGCCCCTTATCCCCACACAGCAGTACAACTCTCTCAGAGTTGCCTCTAGAGCTTGCTGTGAGCTCCGGTAAGCACAGCCCCCAAAACTGCCCCATGGTGGCCACTGATGTGGCCCAGTGTGGAGACAGCCTCCTGTGCTGCAGGAAGCCCTGAGGCCCCAGCACCCTTCCCCTCTTCTACAGCAGCCCCGGTACATGCTCACATTGCTAACACTCATTCCCACTGATGTCCCTCAGTAAAAATAAGGGCTGAGGCTCCTGGGGATCTCCAGCTATCCAGGAGAGGAGAATCAGCCGCTGTGATGTTTCTTTCAGATACTGCTCCAGGAGTTATTTGATATACCAAGAGGCTGTTAAATGGATAATGTGGCTTTTAGGGCAGTCAGGTCTGCTCACATAAGAAAAGAGGAATAATGGTTTACAGAAGACTCATCATCTACAGCTGAGTATCTTGAAGCCATCAGGGGATGGTAAAATGGCCCGGCAAGCCAAAAAGCGTGGTAAGAACTTGGCTGCCACCATTCACCAAATGAAGAGAACATAAGTAATGAGCTAGCTAGCAGCAACAAAAGTCCTCTAAAAACAATTCATCGTTTGCAAAAGGTAGCCTAAGATCTATAACATTTCCCTGCCCCTCTCTCCTCTACAATAATCAAATTTTAAACATATCCTTTACAGAAATGATCTGGCCATTAACAGTAACTGTTTCTTATGTGCATCAGTAAAAGACGTAGTGCTACAAAGACTAAATGAGACTTATAGAAAAGAAGCCATAAATCTTTGTCAGCCTCTCAGAAATGAACACTTAATACAACTAGCTTGGAGTACTCCACTTCTCCCTCAGCCGAGGTACCAATTATAGTACCACTATGATAAATTTTAATCATTGTTGTTAATGGCTCCCCCAATTTATTTTATCCCCTCTCTGCACTAATGAGCTGTACTTGAAGTCTCATGATTCAAATACTATTCCCTCCCCACACGTAAGCAGAATAAAGCAATCTTTTGGATTTTGAACTGTAATAATGCTGACCTATTCACTGACATATGAAAGGGCTTCCAACGTTTGGGAACACAAAGTTTGGTCATAAAGTACAGTTACAACACAGCCAGAAGCCATTCATTTCCACTTTCTCCTGTTTCTACTCCCATGCTTCCCTGCTTCCCCCTATTCTCCCTAGCACTTTAATTTCCTCACCAGCAGGTAAATACTTTCTTTTCAAAGTGTAAAAGTAAGTATATAACCAACACATTGTTTAGGGCCACAAACAGAGTTGCCTACTAAATCTCCACCACCCCTTTAGTTATTAGTTGGCACTAATTTAACAAGCAGTTTTACAGCCTCAAAAGGAGATGTGTGCTATAAGCCAGGAGAAAGATGCCTTACTGCTTCTATGAAAAGCAGTACAACTCCAATATTTTGTACAACTCCCAGTGGTGCAAAGGAAACCAGTAATTCAGGCATGACAAAGCAGTGCCAACCACAGATACTCTGTGTGCATATATTCTGTGTATGATGGAAGCACATCGCTTAAGGCAGACATCACTTTCAAAGCAATCTTGAAGAAACTTTGTTACAACAGAGCGATTCAAGCACCGGGCTCTGCTGCTCACCTTGCTAAAATATAACGGGATCAAGAGTCATGCAGTAACATTAAAAAGCAGCACTTCAAAATGGCCCAAAGTAATTCCTCTCGTCCCACCTAAGCCAAGGAATTCACTGCCACAAGAGTGCGATGAAGCCAGCCCACAAAGCAGCAGATGTTTATATCCCAGCCCCTAATCCCCAAGAGCTCACAAAATCCTTGTGACCAGGTTATCCTGGAACCATTTATCAGACATTATTTCTACAAAGTGGAAAGTTCAACGTTGTTAACTACCATTGTTAACGGAGGGGATGAGAGGGAGCTGGCACTTTCTGCACGGCTCATGATCTAAGGAAATGAGAGAGAAAAATCAGTCATAAAAACTTTCAGATTTGTTGCAACAGCAAGCGGGTAACTTGGATGTGAATGTTCTGACTAGTTTCTGACATCACCCCCAAGGAATTCATGACAAAAGTCATCCAAGCAAGAGCACATCAAAAACAAGATCTCCTCTACTTTAATGGTTAAAAATAAATAAATAAGCAAGCAAGCTTTTTTTTCAACCTATCAACCATAGTCTTTTCTAGCTTGTTCTAAATTTTTTAACACCCTTACTGCTGTGTACCAAGAAAATGTGAATTTAAAGTAAAAGCCATTTTAAGAATTGTTTTTCTAGTTTTATTTTTATTTTATTTTCTTGGTACAGTGAAAATACAGCGCGTTCAAGTCACAGTGTGTCACATGCAGTCCTTGGACTACCTGTCTGCCTAAGCTCAGAACTACAAGGAAAATACATTGCTAAATAACCCCAATGCCCTCTCTGCATGACGACGGCTCTCTCCGCACCCAGATGATCCTAATAGTCCCCCAGAACACAATGTCCCCTTTTCCATGGGCGGTACAATCCTCTTTACAACAAGATTTAGCTCACGAGCTGCTTTATCTTTGGCAGAGCTTTGGATGCTGCAGGTGCCTTTTGGGCTCGGAAGATCTGCAGCACTTCGATCCCCTCCTGCTGTATGTAAGGGGCCGAAATCAGGGTTTGATCATGGTGGTGGCTGGGTAGGGAATGATCCCACAAAACACAGTAACACATTTCATGGGGGATTTCCTTTTTGCTCTCAGCCTACAAACTACATGCCATATGGAGAGCTGGCAAAAGGGAGAGGACAGATGTCTGGAGACATTATAGTTACTATGTTAACTGCCTGCGAGTTTATTCATCAAAAGGTGATCACCCTTTGTTCTGGTAAGAATTTATTTTAACTTCCTTTGCAGCTTTGAGAGGTTGACAGCAAATCACTATTATACAGTTCTCAAAAAGTACCAATGATTTGCAGCTTGATTAAAAGGCACATTTCTTGGCCTGCAACACCAAACATTAAGCTAAGCCTACTAATGCAGAAAACAATGAAGAGTTGACAGCAGCAGAAAAGGAGGCAAATGGAAACCCTCACTATAGCTGGGCCGGCTGTCTAGAGGTTCATATGCCCATGAACAGCAGTGTGCCAGGCTGGATTCACAGGGATGCACAGCTATACCAGCACAAAAGCATTGCTACACCAAAGAGAAGCTTCCTTCTCTGAAGGCAGAGAAGAGAAATTTTGGAGCAGTGGAACAAATGAGCAAAAAAAGCCCCCTCTTCTTGAAAAAGGGACGTGAATCTGCATGCTTACAGTAAGACAACAAAACCCACCACAAAAGCTGTTCACTTTCCAGCAGTGTTTCACAGACATTTCTCATGAGACATCCTTTGATTCAACCTGGAGTTAATTTCCTGTGGACTAGGGAGAGCATTAAATGCCCATGTGGTTCATGGATATAAAAAGCAAAATTGGAAGACTTGCTCATTTTGAAACCCCATTTCAACAGTACATCTGCTTTTGGAGTTTGCATCCCTTAAGCAATGTTTCCTGCAGAGGAGTAGCCGTTGGCCATACAAGTCTGCAGTCTCATGTGCTGAAGGAAGCTCAAGTGAGAACTCAGCTCACACATGAGACCGAAGTGCCAAACTTCTCAAGCTGTTTGGAGGAGCAGAGATGCGCAATGAATTAGTTTCATCCAATTCCAACTGGTGAGAAGCTCAGAAGAGGCCACCTACGCGTTACCTTCACCTGAGCACTGAATGGACCGTGATGGTGAAATCACAGGTGTTCAGCCAGAGACAAGGCAGGAGGTAACTATTACTTCCTTCTAGGAAGTCACATTTTGGAAAGAAACTCACAACGCTGCTCGCAACAGAAATCACAGTAAACAGGTGATGGACTAATAAAGAAAGAGGTGTGGGAGTTGGTGGTATTTTCCTCAAGTTTGCTACCATGATGCTGCTGCTCCTCAGCACAGCAAGACTATCTTAATCTTCACCCAGTTTCAGGAAAAAGGTTATAAAATTTTACCCTGTCCAAGCATGGCTGTAGAAAAGCATGCAATAAAAAGGATGGCTCTATACAAAGCAGTCTTCATTAAGCCAGGGAAAAAATAAAAATTCAAAATAAAAAGGAAAATAGAATGAGGACAGAATAAGGTATATCCACTCTTTCTTTAAGTCTCACCGTCTCTTGGCACTTTCCTCAACACAAGACATGGTTATGTCCCTCCTTGAAAGACTTTATCTTTTCCAATTGGAAGGGGGAAATGGCTGGAAACCATGCTAGCAGTTCAGAGATTAAGAGCAGCGCTGTTCTCTTGATATAACATTATTTGCCAGTCTATCGTCTATTTCTTCTGGCACTTGATGAGACTGCCTGTCTGTTTTTTCCACCAAAATTCAGGTCAGTCACTGTTCCTCATTCACAGTGTCACAGTCGCTCTGAAAATATACATCAGAGCATTAGCAGAAATCAAACTGCCAAGCACCACTGCAATGCAGGTCAAGCACACGAACATTTTTCTCTTTCTTGAGCAAAAGGCCATGCTTTTTCCCCCAAAAATGCAAATCCCAGCTGCCAGCAAGGAGGTAGATGTAACAGCTAAGCCAACATTGCCATCCCTTTGCCCCACACCACGATGCTTATGGTTTAGCGCTGCCATGCTAGCGAGTGGGAAATAAGACATCACCTCCTGCAGACCTCACCTCAATTAGTGACGTGCTGGACAACAGTACACACCTGCACACCCTGCCTGCTCCTCTGACTGCTAGCCCACACAGACCAAAAAGAAGTAAGGATCTTCCCAAGGTCCTTGACATCAGAAGGCTCTTTTAATAGGCGCTTCTCCAAAGGAAAGAACTTAAGAGCAAAACAGAAGCTTTGATAATTAACTGTTCACAAGGGCTTTATCTCTGCAGGGGACAGATTTGTTGGTTTTAAATTCTCAGCCAGCAGATGATGAAACTCTTCTCCCCGGGGTTTACTGACCGACGGTAAACAGTATGCACGTATGCACACTATTTTTTAAAGCTCCTATTTCCCATAGCATAAGTTTAAAAGAACCACGCAGCACCTAAGCAGCAGCAATTGCGTAACAAGCACAAGACCCAATTTCAGGAGTTGCTTCTTGTTTTTTTCACCTCCTGAAAATCCTCTCTTGACTGGCTGAGAGCAAAACAGCACAGAGAAGCAAAAGCACAAGAGAGGAACAGAAAGCATTTGCAGTATGAAAGAACTAGACAAGGTTCAGGAAGCTGGAAACCAGGCCAAAATAAGAAGAAAAAAACAACCAATCACAATGATAAAGAAAATTAAAAAACAGGACACAAAAGCAACTGCAGAATTGTTTTCAGACATCACTTTGCCCTGAAAATTGTAAATTAACTTTAAAAAGGTGGAAAGGATTACACATACACACAAGTACCTTAAGGGCTGATTGGATTCTTTTGCCCTTTAGGTTTTTCAGTTGTGGTGGGGAAGGAGAAAATCTCACCCTGCCTTAGCAGAAAGCTACTTGATCTTTTTGGGTTCTTTCTACAGTTCGGAGACCAAACCTAAAGCTACAGTTCTGCTGCACTAACAGGGCTGAAGGAGCTGAGGCTTCAAGACAGACACCAAATACAGAATGTTTCCCAATGAAAATGCTGGAAGAGACAATTCTGAACAGTCGTTCTCACCAGGTTGTGCTGCCAGCAGACAAAGGCACAGCTCCTTTTCCCCAGACAAGGTTCCTCTCTTCTGAGAGCATGACAAAGGGAGCCCCTGAGCTTCCACAAGGAAGGCAGAGGAACCCTATGCTCTTAAGAAGCAGCTCATTAAACCGTGCTCTAGGCCAAAATATCCCATACAACGAAGTAGCACAAAACTGCACAGACAGGCAAGGATTTAGCCTGAGCAGACATTCTTTCATCATTTCTGAATGCTGTGTTATGGCCTCATCCAAACTGCACTCTGCAACAATACAGAAGTACTGATGGATATGAACAAGCAGGGAACTGATGCCTAGCTGAAAACACGAAACATTAAATTATCTTGGCCATCACCATTTTTTTCAATTACAGTAATAAATTTTAACAATAAAAAGTCCTATTTCCCAGATAACCAATTGCTTCTACCATAATTAAAGGAAGATTGTGGGAATTGGGCCAAGGTAACACTATAAATGTCTTGCAAGCAAAGGAACAATTCTGCCAATGACAGCAACACATCTATTTATCCAGTCTAGCAACACACTGTCCTAAATACTATGTTCTGAAACAAGTTATCATAGATCACATTCCATCATAAATCAGCACACACACTTAATTCCACGATAAGTTGAGGCAGCTCTCACAGGAGAGGAAGCTACCTCAAATTATTTCATATTTGCTGCAGGACAGCAGCAGATGTGTGCCCATGGACCATGAAATGCCAGCATGGACTTTCTCACAGTCATCTGCCCATGAATGAGGTATTTAGCTGTGCGTATAACCTTCATGAGGAAGCACACCTTATATCAAGAACTGCACTCAACAAGAGTGGTGCCAAATGCTAAACCAGTCCCTTCCCTGATCCGCAATACTACTGCCTCCCCCACCCTGTGCTTATCTTGTTCCTTGGATGAGAACGCAGACGGCGTTTACATATCTGGCAATCAGTCAGCTGCCGCCTGCGCGTGTATTACTAATACTGAAGAACTTATAAAAATACTGCAGATTCACAACACAAAAATAAGCAGAGCTCTAAGTAGCAGCACCTTACTCATCCTTTGGTTTATTCCAAAATCAGAATATTATCACATTTACAAGTCACTTGATAAGAAAATATATACTCAAAGTGGGCAGGTACTGCTGCCCTACGTCCCACACACCCAAAATTCTGCATTTTCTGTAAGTACCCATAACCAAAAGTACCCCAGAGCAATTCTAGGAAAAAGCACCTCAAATAAAGCATTGCTGGAGCGACATCAAAAATGAAGAGCAACGGGAAAATGATGATAAAAACCAAAAGTATTAATTGAGTTTACTTGTGAGAAAGTTCAGGCCTGAAGGCCAGAGAAGCAAGAGCCTAACAACCTTTATACTCACATAGGGCTTCCAAAGTCCCTGCTAACGAGGTAAACAGGAAAGGAGGGCAGACATAGCTTTGCCCAGAGATCTTTAGATGCTATAACAGCATATTCTTGAGTACAAGCAATGGTATGAATAACAGCAGTACTTAACAGCAACTAAAACTTTGGCTATAGGGACCTAGGGAGGGGTACCTTGAAAAAGAATATCTCACTTCTGACACACCAGAGGTTAGAAATGGATGGCCTATGGTCTATCCCAGTAGTAAAAACCTGTAATAGCTAAATCCAAAATGTCAAGCAAATATCTACCCATCAATTATGTATTATGAAACACTCCAGCAAGGCGCACGGTGGTTCTGTAGATGAAAACACAGAAAAAGTTCAGGGACTTGTTGCAGGCAACAGAGGAAATCGTTGGCCTACAAGTAACCCAGAAGATTACAGTTCCCCATATTCTATACACATCCTTCATTTGCTTTGCCCCTTGTTCAGGCTGCCTGACAGTATTTCTATTTTGTTTTTAAGCCACTCAACACACATATTGTCAAGATCTTATCAATTATAAATAAAAAAACAAAAAAACAGCCAGTGAAGCAAGAAAGGCAGGTAGGTGCTGCTGGATCCCTGGCTTTGGGAACCTTCCAGGGGGAAGCACAGCTACACAGATTTCTTCCTACTTACATTGGTATGGCTGCTAAAGGAATTGGCTGTGTTTGTGCCATGTTATAAGGTCCCTCTGAGAGGGGGAAAGACAGGTCAACGGTATCGTTTAATTTGGATTCAATAGGTACGAAAGAGAGCGGCCCTAGTTGGAACTGATTCATTCTTGGGGGCTGAGTTACGGTCACCATTATTTCAGCCCCCTGGAGAGCTCAGCAGGCCAGAATACAAATTAAAAGAATATAAATAGCACCGAGTGAGGTTTTGTTACCATCTCTGTGGCAGCACTACACTGACCTGCATTCAGGTTTTGCCACAAATCTGAAACTCAGCCCAAGCCTCCAGCAAAGTTCATGGCAGTGTCAGTACAACCTCAGCAAGGGCTGTGAGTCGGGATAACCCCTCGCTTTCTCTCACGGTGCCAGAGAAGTATTTACAACTTCAACTCAAAGCCAGACGTAAATGGATGATTTTGCTCAGCCTTAGCCTAAGGCCTGACACCCTCTCCAAGTATTCAGAGCAGCAATTCTGCATGCCCCAGGGGAGGAGAGATAGTGTGCAGACCAGAACCAGTAAGCAAATGCAAACTCCAAACTTTCCCTTCAAGTCTTCGATGAAAGCAAAACATTCCTCTTGCCCTGCTTAGTGATAAGCAGCAGCACGGTCCACCAGAAAAGATTTTATTTTTTTCTTTTTCTGTTTGGGCCTCCAGTTGCAAATCAAAATGTTATCATGGAGTAATTTCTGCAGAATGAAGACATTAGTCCTGCCTCACAGCCCCACTGCCCCGGGTGGTATAAATTCAAGTAGGCAGAACAACACTTTCACTCCCAAAATCTCACAATTTCCATATAAAACAAGTGACATCTGGCAGAAAGATACCAAATAAGTTATAATGACCAGCCCCACCCTTTGCATAAGAGTCATTTTTCAGGACAGGGTTCTTCACGTTCCCATCTCATTCCAATTATGGCAGTATAGCAGGCATGCATTCATCGTAATGAATCCACCAACTTCTAGCAAAGAACAGAGAAAAAGCGATGTTTGGATCACTTCAAACTCTCCAAGGCAACAGCCAAACCTACGTACCTTTGAAGAAAGACAAATGCCAAACCGACCGCTCAACATGATGTTTCCCATACAGAGGTCTCTTGCCCTCAGTCCTCTCCCTCAAAGTTTTTCATAAGTGCTGTGAAAAGTGACTGGTCTGAACAAAGGAATCCTTCACAACTATCAGGAAGCCTTTAGAACAGGCTGATGTTAAATGTCATGCTTTATGCTGCTATCTTGTGGACCACAAGGAAGAATGGAGAGCATGTCAGAATCAGTACTTGTTTTTCCTTCTGCAGAGATACACACTTCAGCATGAAGGCTTCTCTCAAAAGACACATTTGTTGAGAATGATAGCAATATGAAGAATGCTTTGAGAATTCTCCCCCCCTTTAATTACGGAGTTTTAATATAATGCTTGTGGTAATAAGAACAGATTATTCCACCAATGTTTGCCTTGAGCAGGGCTTAGCACACAAAAGCTCTCCCCAAAACCCAGGGGGTTCAGAAAACCAACCTGCTGTGAGCAAGCAGAGTTGGCAAGATCTGGCTCCAAGAGAATTTGCAGGAATAATGGTCTCTCATCTCTACAGAGGTCCTTTAATCACAACACAATCACCATGCAGCTGCAAGATGACCCATCTCTGCTCAGTACCACACATGCTATGGGAGGCATCAGAATTCCCCAATTCTCTGCCACTAGTTGCCTTGATCCCCACCAGCACCTAAGAGCCCTGTGCCTGCATGCTCCGTCTCTGCCCTTCCCCCAGACTGCTGCTCTCCCACCTTGCAGGAAGGCCCCGGTGACTAAAGGAGCGGTTTGCAAACACAGCCAGACTCACGGCTCTGCCCGCAGGCGTTCACCAGCACGTTTTAGGAGACGGTTCGCACAGATGGCAGCAGGTTGCTGGAAAACTGTTTAATCCTCCTCCATGTGCTTTGAAGACAGCATTATGCTCAGAGCAGGCAGCACTGCCTTGATCCACTGTACCAAACCACGGGTTTAACAGCACTGGTCTGATTAGACACCAGCAGCTTGTCCTGAAAAATCAGTGCCAAGGCATTTTTCCTACACATCGGTTAGTACTAAACACTAAAAACAAACAGAAAAAAAAACCCCACAGATTTCTTCCGGGCAGATCCTCCAGTTGCTACACCTGGCCACAAACACCTGCGAACAGTCTGCCATGAAAAGAGTGCTGGAAAGCAGCACCATGAGGAAGCAGTTAAGACAGAACAAAATACTGTGCCATGAACCCTGGACATCCCTTAACAACCACCTGGAAACAGCTCAACTCAATTCATTTTTATATTTTATTTAACAAAACAGCCTTCCTACCCTAAAAGTCAATGGACCCAGCTTAGACAAAGACATGCACTAGACACACCGATGACTCAGACCAGATAAGCTAGCTTAAGGACACATGTATAGGAGTGCATCTGGCTGAGCTTCTCTCATAGAGACTGCACCCAAAAACCCTTTCTACAGATCAGCACAATTGCTGAACAAAAATGTCAAATGACAAAGAAGAAAACAGAGCAAAGGCTAAACTAAAAGCACTTCTTAAGATGAAAGCCATTTCCTGTCTAGAGTTGGACTTGATCCTGCCATCAACTGTACTTAGTGAAGCGTCCATGTAGAGTTTAGAATCAGGCACAAACACCTGTAGCTTGCTACTCTGGGCTCCTAGATCACCTGGAGATCATGCAGGAAGCTGGCTCAAATACCCCGGCGATGCATCTTTGATGCTAAGTATCCTCTCCAGTTTATTGTCGCTTTAGTTAAAAGTGCTTCGGTTTGGGTTCAGTGTGGCTTTGATATTTATACTGAGATCTTCCTGTCTTGTAGCCAGCAGCGACAAATTTTAACACTACCACCCAGTACCTCTACTCACAAGTGGTACCTGCAGCTCATCTCTTCCACTGCAACATCCATTCTTTATTGGAAGCTTCTAGTATCTTCCTGTTGACGGTCTGGGGCACAACCAGACCACAGAGATTAATTTAATCATTTGATTTTCATGATTAATTATTTTCTGATAAGCATCTTCGCCCCCCCCCCCCCCCCTTCCACACACACACACACCTTTTGCAAGAGTAGTTATTGCCTAGCCCTGCTTGCAATTCATCACATCAAATCTTATTTCTCATATCACGCTCTGATGAGCTGAGGACAAAGTCACAAATGAGCATCGCCTGGCTGTGAATTACCTCAGCATGTTGACAGCCATTGAGATGGAGAACTGACAACCTGGCCTGAAATTAGCTCCAGAGTCAGCCTATTGCCCCAGAAAGGCATCTAGTGCCACAAGGAGACACTCACATGCAATTCCTTGTCACATGAGCTGGTTGTCCTGACCCACTTGTCAGTTAGTCACCGGTGAAAGGGCAATGAAAAGAAAAACGCCATTCCCCTGTTCTCTAAATGAAATCCTTTCCTTTCTCTTTCAATTCTCAGGGACCCCCATGCTACTTCACCCATCTCACAGTGCTGTCTCTTCAGACTGCCACCGAACCCTGGTGACAAAAAAAAGAAATTACCAGCAGGGATTATAAAGCAGGCAGTGGTAGCCACAAACAACCTAATTTTCCCCAGAGGCAGGCCGTGTATGCTTTTTGTTGTTCAGAGCCATCTGCAAGGAACTGGATATTTGCAAATAAAAGGAGATTAGGACAAGGCATTAATCCAGCGTCTGCTGCTCATTCATGCTGTCCCCTGAAAGAGAGCCCAGACAGAACATTTAAGTCGTAACATTCAGTTCTGAGCTGCTGGTAAATTAAAAGGAGAAGAAGATAATTAAGAGACACCAAGTTGGGCTGCTACTTTTAATACCAACTAAGCCCCAGGAGGGCAGTAAGAGGAGGAGCTGCAAGGAAAGTAAAGAGGCAGCCTTTGGGACCGGCAGCTCCCGTTGGCTGTACCCACATGCGGACCCAGCAGAGAAACAACACCGCCAAGAGGAGGGTGGGAGCAGAAATAGAGAGAGCTTGTGGAAATACTTCACACCAGAAAAGCCCAACTTCTTGAAGCCTATCGAAATTACAGACCAGGGCTGTCACTCCTGGAGCGCTTATCCTCAGCAATCATTACTGCAGTTATCCCACTGTACTGGGGGATGGGAGAACACGGCAGAAAATGGCATCCTTGCCTTTTATAAAGAGCTATGATCTGTAAACCACAGTCTGAGAGAACAAAGGCATTAAGTTGGCTTTTACATTTTATCTGTGTTTCCTTCAGATCCACAGTAACTGTCAGTGCCGCTTTTCCCAAATTAATTAATTAACGATAAACTAATCTTGGGAAAAACATCCAGTTCAGAAACACAGATAAAGAACATCCGTCTCTGCACCTCGCCTGCTTTTCCACCAGCAGCCACTTTCACAAGGAATTATGCCTGACAGAGCCGATGGGGGATCCTCATTGCTGAGGTTTGGGGTTTTCTACCTTTCAAATGGAGTTGGGATGCTCAATATTCAGAGGCACAGCATGTGTGGTACCCCCTGTGTCCCTCACCTCAGGAACAGGGAGCACATTTTGCATTACCAACAGCGACTGTTGGCCACTGGTGTCTGCTGCCTTCTGCTCCATGTTCTTCCAGCTCCACTGCTTACTTTACAATGAAAAAGGGCACTTCATTAGAGACTCTTCTCACACCCTCTGATTAGCATAGATGAGCCGACAAATATTTTCATCTGCCCCGGTCTCATTGTTGTACCTCGAATAGCATGTCTTTAGCAGATAGTAACAAGTCAGCCCAGTAAGCACTACTTGACAATGCCTTCACATCTTCTAGATACAAAAGCTCTATGGAGGTGGACTTACTACAGCCCAACACAGCCACATTCTCCAAGGCAGATGCTAATTGGGCCAGCTGCAGCTCCTGAAGAAGTAGAAAACAAAACACTCTGTTTTTCACCTTCCTCCTCTCCAAGTGTTTCTGAAACCAGTCCAGGCATCACTCGACACAAGCAGTGTTTTGGTATCCATATGGCATTCAACCCTTGCACTGTCATGCCATTAGTTTAAAACCTTTTTACAGTCAGTTCCTCGATCAATAAAATGCAGAAACATGACTGGAGAAAGGAATTAGCATCTGTAATCCCATGATTACATAAATCCCTCTGGTCAATCAGTTATTAATGGTTGTTATATTTATTGGGGTTTATAGCAGGCCTACAAACCTGAGCCTTCAGAAGTAGACACTGAAGGAGACACTGTAAAAAAGCTATTTGATTACTGACTCCTCGCAGCATGCGCTGACAGAATACAAATTTGGCTCGCTCTCCCTCCTCTTAGCAAGCCTGCTAATGAGCTTGCCAATTAAGAGCCAATCTGAAGACCTTGGAGGGGAAGTTGTTAAGAACATGAACTCCCAGGCCTCCAAGGAGCAGCTGCGGGACCAGTGATGAGGGCCACCTCCACCCCTCAGCTCACACAGCTCACTTCTCTCACCCAGGAAACACAAACTCCTTTCACATATGCACTGTATGGCACGGCCCCTGAAAATAAACACATGCCAAGGCACAGCAAAACCTCCCCTGAGTCTTGACATTGCAGAGTGCTTACTAGGTCAAATGCTGGAAACACTGGGAAAGCGAACAAGCTTTAAAATGATAATAAAATCATCACTAATTACACATCATCACATCGATCTAATTATTTTGGGATACGTTTTGCATTTTTGGATATGTGTTTCTATTTAAGGAAACGAGGACAGTTTGGGCAAGGGAATTTGTGCTCCCAACTCCCTTTGGGTACTTCTGTGCACGTAGCCACCCTCACATCAGCAATTAACTTCATGCAGTTTATGAAACGAAAGACAAAAGGATAAATATTGCGCCAGTTCCAAGGACTGCAACCAGCACACTTTGCCCTTGACGTCCCCCAGCAACTGCACATAGAGGTTGAATGCTCTTGGGATACTCACGTTGTCTAAGAGATGTCAGGAACACAATGGGAGCATGACTCCTGCTCTAGGTTCTCTTCCAGATTTATCAGTCCCCCATTTATTTCATCACACCACACAATGAGAAACCCTCTGGAAATAACCTTTAGCAGAAAGCACTGTTACCAAAATAAAGAAATGCCATAGTTTTTGTGAAACCATATCCTTCTGCTGAAACTAATTATGAGAAAGCTGTCGCTTAATGAAAGTTTGCTTTAATATGACTTATGCTATTCATAAGTTTGCTTTGGACAGCATCCAGCTTTTTAAAATTAAATATTAGCAGTCTGTTAGCCTATCAAACAAACCTAAGCACGTCAGGTTAGTATTTTAACGCTGTTTTTTTCTTTTCTTCTCTTCCCAGTCTAGCTTTGGCTTCCTAATTGACTTGCTGCTTTAAAGTCAGTAAACTCAGAAGTCTGAGGAGAAGATGTCACACCTTAATGGTTTAGGAGTGCACACTTTGTCTGGGTGATTGATGGATCAAACGTGTGCCGAGGAATGCCGCAATGTTTCTTTCATCTTTTCAGCTTCTCGTGGGGATGGGAGCTGGACTATCTCAAAACCTCTTTGCTGCTAGCAACAATAATCAAATTATCTCATTCATTATAAATGTAAAATGCATCTTACTGTCCTGAAGCGATGTTATTGAACTGACATTACTGCATGAGCACTGACAAAGGTATACGTGTGAATTTATCACCTACGATGCTGCTGAATATGTGTGCCGGGTCTAGCGCTCAGGCATGCTGGGCTCTCTCTGGCTCATTACGCTCCTCTCTGGTTATTGCCAGCTCCAACCTGTTTGGCAAATGAGATGTGGAAGAGCTGCTCCGACACCGTGGTGACAGGTCTTTCAGAAATGCATGCAGTAAGTGGGGTAACATTCATAGCTGAACGGTAAGGGGAGGCTGACACGTTAATCAAGGGCTGCACATCTGACAAGAGACACAAATGTAGACAGAGAGCACTTATTAAAGCAATATTTAAAATTTGCAGAGTTCTTTTCTACTGTAATTATTTACATTCAGTGCTGCCCAACAGAGTGAAGGACTGCACCATTTCTGATCTGGAGATGAGGGCTGAAAGGCAGAAAAGGTTTTAAAGTGATTACTCTAGGCTACACACAGATTCGCCTGCTTGTATCAGATTTGCTGGGCTTCTGACTGCAAGCTTTGCCAGTGGGATGTGAAAGTCAGGCAAGTTCCTCAAAGCGCTGACATCCCATTTATTAAAGGTTTTACATATAAAGCTTAGTTAACAAATCCGCTGACAGTGCACAAGCTGGAATAAAAGCCTGCTCTTTCTCAGGAGCAGGGATGTGCTCCCAAATTAAATATGAACGAAAATGGCATTGCAGCTTGCTGGAGTCAGGTAAGGGGGCTGACACGAATATAAGCATAATTAGGGTAAATTTGCTGAATGAGTCCCAGGAAGAGAGGACTGCAAGAAATCCCTTGGGACATTGGAGTCCAATCCACTCAAGCGTAAGCAATCAGAGAAAGAATGAGGCACGAGGGATCAAGAGTACTGCCAATACCCTTGGGCCCTGAAATAGTAGAGGATTTGTTAAATCCTGGGGAGCGGCCCTGGCTCTGTTCAGCAAAGGAGGATAAAGCAAAGCCCCTGTGTTGATGGCAAGTCTGGAGGGATGGGAGCAGCCCTTCTGATCCCAGACCTGGGGAGTGCAGCTAAAGATGGTGAGCAGGGCTCAACGGCACCCGAAACACAGCCAAGCATCTGCCAGTGCCTGCCATGCACCATGGCACGTGGTTTTCAGGAGAACTCAGCTCACGTTTCAGTCCCTGCACAAAGTGGCCTTTATTGAAGTTGGTCTGGCATTTGACTTCACTTGTCAGCCTTACAGCTCTTTCTGAGTCTCAATTCATACACCTGTGATCCTAAAAGATGATGCCAGGTGCTTCACCCCACCAAATTCTCCCCATCCTCCCTCATACTGCTCCATCACAGTGCTTAGCCATGACTCCAGCCTGCCTAGGTTCTCCATCTCTTCTTCCAACCATCCTGGTGCTTCCTCCTTCCTCCTCATGCTCTGGCAGGAATGCTGAATGCTGATGAGACAATACTTGATCCATCTTCAAGCACTTATTTTCAGGCAATTAACTTGGCATCATAGAAGCACTTAAGAAACCTGGCTTTCCGGAGTGGGAGACAACTGACTAAAAAGCTAAGCAAGGTAGTAAATTACTGCCAAATGGCTAAAAAAGAACAGGGAAGGGGGGAGGGGGAAGAGGGAAGAAAGGAAAAGAAAGAAAGGAAGAAAGGAAGAAAGGAAGAAAGGAAGAAAGGAAGAAAGGAAGAAAGGAAGAAAGGAAGAAAGGAAGATAACACTTTGCTAGAAGACATTTGCAGACCAAGTCTGAGATGCAACAACAAATCCGACCTAACCCACTGAGCAGCCATTTGCAGGAGTTAAATACCAGCCACTATCAATTGTGCCTATAATAATTCCGCTTTGCCATTCAAGGGTGGATGCGTCTTTTCTGACATCTCCTGATTGTGTGTCATCAATTCATTCTTGCAACAGTTAGCTAAGGCAAATGATCTATCTAGATAGGTCCCATTATTCTAATGTTCATAGGCCTACCAATCACTACTGGACTTCATCATTAACTATCTCTGCCACAAAACCTCTTGCCTTCTTCCAGTGGTGATAATTCACACATTATCAACACTGTACTTATTGACCGAGTCTTAATTTCAATTCAGGGAAGCAGAACCAGAAACAAATAATTCCATGAAGCAAAATTCCAAGTGTTTTCCATGGTGTTATTTTCCTGTCCCTAAAATGACACTTTCAAGATGCATTTGCTTTCCACACCCTGGATGCCAACCCCAGGGCTAGCTGTGGCACCTGGGGGGAGCACATGAGCAAAGCCAACCTGAAAGCCACTGAGCAGCCTGTGCCCACTGTACACCAGGCTGTTACCTCCTATCCCATTGATAAAGATGTTGAAGAGCATCTTTATCAATGATATAGATAGAGGAATCCAGTCCTTCAACAAGTTTACTGACGATGCCAAGATGAGTAGTGCACTTGAAACAATAGAAAGAAGGGATGCCATTCAAAGGGACTTTGTTCAAAGGGACCTGGACAGGCTAGAAGAGTGGGCACATGAGTACTTACACTTAGGTCGGGGCAACCCCAAGTATGTATAAACACTGGGAGAAAATTCATTGAGAGCAGCCCTACAGTGAAGGACCTGGGGATCATGGTAGACGAAAAATTTAACATGAGCCAGCAGCATGCACTTGCAGTCCAGAAGGCCAGCAGTATCCTGGGCTGCATCAAAAGAGGGATGTGAACTTGCAGGGAAAGGAAGATGATTGTCCCTGTGTACTCTGTCATAAGGCCCTACCTAGAGTATTGTGTCCAGGCCTGGAGCTCCCAGTACAAAAGAGATGTGGAGCTGCTGGCATGAGTCTAGAGGAGGGCCATGAAGATGATCAGAGAGCTGGAACAACTCTCCTATGAAGACAGGCTGAAGGAGCTGGGCTTGTTCAGTCTGGAGAAGAGAATGCTCCAGACATTCTATCTCTATTTCCTGACTTCTAATATTTAAAAGGAGATTAAATACAGGAGAGAAATCAACTTTTTATACAGTTAACAATAGGATAAGGAGGAACAGTTTTAAAGTAAGGGAAGAGAGATTTAGTTTAGATGTCAAGAGGAAGTTTCCTGATGAAAGGGTAGCGAGACACTGACACAGGCTGCCCAGAGAGGTTGTGGATGCCCCATCCCTGGAGTTGTTCAAGGCCAGGTTGGATGGGGCCCTGGGCAGATTGATCTAGGACATGATCTAGCAGTCAGCAACCCCGCCTGTGGCATGAAGGTTGGAACTAAATGATCTTTGAGGTCCCTTCCAATCCAAGTCATCTGGAACTTAAAATCCCCTGATCCCTTCCATGGCTTTGACAGAAGTAGAGATGATCTGGAGATCAGAAGTATGTCAGTTCTGCAGGTAGAGTTCCAAAACCAAACAATAAATTCCAGCTGCCTTCCACTGTTTAATATGACTCTCTTTGCAGACACCTACAGGCACAAGAAGCCTACACACATCTGCATTATAAAGAGTCTTTTAAAAAAAAACAAAAGTTCTTCAGCTTAAAAGGTGCTTTGCTCTGTGGCGCAGTTTGCTTGCATGCAATTTCTCCTGTCAGCCTTTCCAGCTCCCTCTTCATCCTATCAGGGAATGATGTCAGAAATGGAGCTCCAGTGCAGCACCGTGCAAACACGAGCATCAGGGCTGCCTTCAGAAACAAAGAGGTAGGAACAGACAGACATGGAAAGAAATTCCCACAGTCTTCTTGGTTTGAAAAACTGGCCAACTTGAAGCATTTCCTTTTGCCTGACTGAATTGACATAACGATGTGAAACCAACGCATGAAAATCCACAAAGCGCACACAGAAATATAAGCTTGCCATCCTCCTATGCACCTATTTACACAAAGAAATAGGGATTTCAAACAGCCAGTAAGCCTTATGCTACCATTTATGACTTATTCCCATTAACTATTCAGTGTTATAAATCAAGCCCTCTGTGTTCTGATACTTTACATAAATAAATCATGGCTCCAGCACAATAGCATCCTACTCACATACATTTGCATTGTTCCCTCAAAATAAATGTATATAGAAAAAAAAAACAGTTTATTTCATGCAATACTATCCTTGAAGTCCTCTTCTAAGAGAGTTTAAAACAAAGGCAGGCAGTACCTTTAAGAAAAAAAATCTTCAGGAGAGAATGGACAAGTAAGGTGTACAGGCCATTTCAGAGCACAGTGGGTAGCTCAAAATCACAACAGTTCTGGTACTTGCACTCAGGCTCTGCAAGAGAGGGAGTCAAAAAGCCCTTTTTTCCCCATCTGGTCCTCTTAACTCTACAGACACCCTACAGCTAACTGGGAGGAGCTAGTATTGCTCCAGAGATACAACAGGGATGACTTGATAAAGAGAATCTGGCTTACTATTTTCACAAACACACACACAAAAAAAAAGGGGGGGGGATGTAACTGTGGATACTCCCATTAAGGTTGAATTCTCAGATGCACACTAAGCAGCTGAACTGCATTCAGTAGGGTTCCTTGCATCCCTTGCCCCTCCCCCTCCTACCTCCAGCTCCACCACACAGGCCTGCATGCACTGGGCTTCAGGGCAGCAAAGCATGACACAGAGCGCTAGAAGCTGCCCCAGTCCTGCTTCCCAGGACCAGTAGTTCTACTGCCATAAGCCCTTTCATGATCGGAAGCACGGTCAGTGTTGATCCTTCAGTTATCTTTGTATTCTCACCCTCTTGTGCACGTCCTCGTCCTTTCAGTTAGCTGAGAATGTTGCACACTCCAACCACAAGAGAAACAGAATCTGCTTCCATCCAAATATCTTCACTCAAACAGCCATCCTGGTTTAGATGAAAAGCCTAGATGTGCTGTTATCTTCAAACATCACTCACAGAGGATGACAAACCCAGAGTGTTGGGACAGAGCAACCATTTAGCCACAGCCTTCAGTGTATTCTCCCAGACTTGAGCAATTCAAGACCTGAAATGAGGCAATGCTCAATGCTGCACACAGGTCCTTCCCAACCAACGGTTTTCATTAGTGCTAAACCAGCTGCAAAAATATTTGTCAGTGCTTCATTAATGCCAAATGAGCCCTGCAAGTATGCATGTTTTGTTAAGAGATCATGAAGTACTTGAAAGGTAGGAGTTTTTTGTTGTTGTTAGTTTGCTTTCTTTCCTTCCCTATTTTAGATATTATTATATATATATATATATACACACATATATATATATTTGGTCTTATTTCCCCTCCCATGAAGTTCAAAAGCTGGTAGCAATTTACAGTAATTTACAATTTAAAAGGTATGCACATACATATGTGCCTGTGCACGCAAACAGGCCAGAAAAGTCGGCAAGTCTCTTTTAGGGAATGAAATTCCATTGCAGGATTCTGGACACGATCCTCAAAAGTCAAAAAGGGTTATTTACTGGCTAATCCTAATGACAGCCCCAGGCTAAATATATCGTACAGGCAAAATGTTTTTTTCAGAAAGATCACAGCAATCATTATATACCACTGTTACCAAAATCACGCTTGGAAATGTAGAAGCCTTCGTGCCCCAGAGTCTCAGGTAGCACCTGCCAATAGACCTCATGCACCAATTCTATCTTACTCCTACCCCAGATGGTCTTCATGATCATGAACAGGATGGAAATCACAACACAAACTCTAATAGAAAATCAAAAGAACGAGCACACCACTCGTGGTTCTATGATCTTCTGATTTGCTAAACTCTTCCACATCAGATCCATGGAGATTATAATTGACATCCCGACTCCATTTGGGATTTGCAAGTCTCTGGACCTGAAAAAACAGACTCATGGGCTGTACGAGTACTGTCGATTGGCCTGCCTAGCTTTTAAATTTCATGAGCCCTGAAATGAACAACTAACTCATCGAGATTGTAAAATGTATCATTTTGCTACAGCACTTTGTTGGCTCGATAAAACTTGAAACAAAGGGCTCATGGAGTACATGGAGTATTGTAATTTCCACTGAAGGTGTCATCTGCAGACAACAAACTTGGACTCCAGCACATTGCACAGTCTCTGAATTGACATGCGCTGGGAGGAGCCCACCATAACCAGTAAAGAGTTTACAGTCTGTAAATACTTGCAACATCAGCAGAAAAAAATAATAACCATCATTATGTTTGTGTTTTGCTTGCATAATGCCAAGTGACCTCGCAAGCTCACCAAAGTGCATGCTGAGATGACACAGAGGCAGATAATAAGGCTCTTGCCTTCTCCTGAAATGCCGATGCTAACAGGAAAAAAACCACAGCCCAGCACAGTCTGGCATCCAAATCCTATGAGTGGTTTCACTTATTCTTTCTCAGTGAGTAAAATGGTGATAGATTGATGTGCACTTAAATAGACCCAAGGCGTTTGTGAATTTTAAAATACTTTTAACATATCGAGGAATACTTCTGAAAAGACTTCAAACCCTCTACCAGAGTTCTCCTTTTCCCAAACTATTTCCTCATTCAAGAGAGAAACTGGTCAAAACTCCAAAGGAAAAATAACCTCTTCCCCTCTCCTTCCTCCAGGAACTGCTCTGGGAAAGAGAAAATAATAATTTATATTTAATTTCTTTCATGGTCTTCTTAATAGCTTCCTCCCAGGTTTTCTACTCAGTGCATAGTATTCAAAGCTGCACACATGAAACTCTCAAGAGTTCAGCAAGACTTCTAATTGCACCACTTAAACCAGCTCCCTACCAAGGACCCATGCCAAAAGCAGGTTTGAGGCTTTCAGAGCAAGGATATTTTGATGGGTGGTGGAACAACAATAAGAAAAACCCAACAGAAGAAAACACACAGTGTTTCTATACAATATGACAAGCTAGAGTCTAAACGATCACCCAGGTACAATATAGAGCTTTGTTTTTAATATCATTGCTTTCATGCTTCTTGGAAGTTTTCAAAATATTGCTTATTTTACATCTTTGCAGAACAGGCAGACTGGGGTTGTTCGCATCTTTGTAAACACGCACATTTTAACAGATCATGAGTCTACATAGCTCAGAGGTGTCAAACAGAAAAAATAGACTGCATCATAATGATGCTCAAGTAAGGAAAGAATTTAATTATGCAGACTACTCCAGTGCCTTGGACGCTGCTTTTAAAGGAGTGAAAGTGTCATAACTCAGAGGTATTTAATCTAATGAAAAACTACGATTGTTCATGCTGTTTCCAATATATTACAATAAAAGAAGATGGGTTGAGATTTTTCCCTTCAAGAAGAAAGCCCAGGAAATTACATCCTATACAATCCTCTCCACATCTTTTTGTCAGCAAATCCTATAAACCCACAAAATGCCAGGAATTAAATGCTAAGGTTGGCAGTCTGTTACTGACATATGCTCTTACCATTTTTTTTCCCCCACTGAGTCCTGAGACAGGGTTGCAGTTGCAGCCTTAGCACAGAATTTCTTAGTATCAGTTAGTCTTTGCTGATTTTCATCCTCTTTTCTTTTGCCTTTTCCTTTCTCTAATCAACGTGATTTACTTTGCTGTTCTACAAGCCAGTTTTTCAGGAGTTCTTCAGAAATATAAAACACTGAAACTTGCAGAAACTCAGGACTCTTGATCCCCATAGCAGCATGCACCAAAGCAGGATTGTCAGCTTCCAGCACGACATACGAAGGCCCTGTAATACACTGCCATGACAAAATAGTTTCTTCCCTTTGTGAAACCCTCACTGAAAGCTGTCCAAACATTATTTACGGTTTTGAGTGTTGCTTTATTTATTGCTGAAATTCTCCTGTTCAGAAGAGAGTGAGATTGAGTAACTTATTAGGAATGTTCCTGGGGAATGGGAAAAGAGGGGAAATGAGATCATTCATAACTCCAGAAACATTTACAGCTTTTATGCAAAATTTAGTATTGAAGTACTATCAACAACAAAAAAATAATAGTAATATCCACAACCTCAAACTGGTAGTCTGCCAAGCTACAGGTGGGATTTGTAAGAGGGAAAGGATTTCAGACTTCTTGTTTGGAGAAAAGAAGAAAGCATGACTTCTGGGACGATGCAATACTTGAAGTAGATATATTTACACAATATGTGGGAAGTGTGAACAGATGCTACCTAGGAGGCCTCCCTCACGACAGCATCTTCAGAACACGAGGCTTGGCTTTTAAGAAACAAAAAATAATTAAAGGAAAAGTGTTTTGCTATTGGAAACATTGGTTTCTATGGACTTTCAGATGCCTTTATTAATAGTTTTTCCAGTAATTAATAGAAATTATTATTGCAGCCTTCTTAACTGCATCAGCACTTTGCGGCATAGAGGTAGTGATGCCAAAGCACATGGACTTCCTTTGAGTGCTGAATGACATTAAATGCAGTTTCTCCAGTAGTAGGTACCGTTGCTTCCATTGAAATCTCTACCCTTACTGGATGCTCCTTATGACTGCACACAGCCCAGACACTGCAGTTCCCAAACCAGTGATTAGCAGTTGTTTTGCTTCAATGTAGGCTTTCAAACTTGTGGTAGGGGAGGCCTTCTCTTTCCAAGATAGCTCAGGATAAGAGAGGCAAAATGAGGCTCACCTGACAGCACACCAGCAGAGATAGCAATGGGAGGATTAGGAAAAGAAAGCTGCATGTGACCACCAGAACTTCTGTTTAGTTCATTATAAAGCAAGGCCTGCACTGCTAATGATAAAGAAACGGTATCATGATTTGTTTGGTTACAGCTACAGACATCATCATTTTGCAGAGAACTGGCAGCTCCCAAATACTTGTCTTCCAGAGAGTTCAGTTAAATATAACCTTCTCTGCCTGAGCCAGGAATAAAATCTATCCCATTTAATATGATATCAGCTAAATCTGAAGAGTTAACAGTCAAAGAGCCACATATTGATTATGCCACTTGCATTCCAATGAAAATGACTCAGAAATAGCACCCAGATTCCCAATATTTTCCCTGACACCATTACATTCTTCTATCAAGTTTTCTAATACCCTGTTTATTTTAACTGTAACATGGAATACTCACAGGCATAGTTCCAGACCCGACTCAGACATTTATCAACAAATACACACATACAACTGTATTCTCACACATACACATGCTCATTCTTACACATTCATTTTCCTTTGCTAGTCTTAGGGTAGAGAAAACAAGGAGACTGTATCTGTTTCAGCAGTTCAAACCAGCAACGAAATTGAGTATGCAATGTTGTTTTCAGGCTGTCAGCTAGACAAGAGCTACTCTAAGCTGCTGATGGGAATATAGTCACTCAAGCTGCTTTGCACAAAAATAAATAAATAAATAAAGTGTGATCTGCACATACACAAATACCATACACTACTAAAATGGCTGGTTAGACAACCTGCCAAGTCTCTTCTATTGCTTCACAGTGATTTAGCTTCCTACCCCGAGGGCTTGGAGGTAGATAGACAGGCAGTCTGAAGACTTTCCCCTAGCTCATTAAAAATATCAATCAGGGGAGCTCTCTTCTGAAGCTGAGTGAGCAGCAGCCATGTTAAAGGCATCAAAAGGACTTCACATCGGCGTCCATGTGGCATCTGTCCTTGTGCAGTGCCAATGCAAATGCTTGTTCCTCATAACTAACTTTTTATTGGAAAGATATTTTCCTCCACCTTATGTCACCATGGAAAAATTATGGGGAAAAAAAAATAGTATGACAGGATGGTCACAAATCAGGCTTTTACTTGATACAGGCATTTTAATTGAGCTTTGTCCAAAAAATAACCCAAATTAACATGTTGTTCTTCCAGATACTTTTAAGATGGCTGCAGATACAGAGTATGCTGGGCTGGACTATGTAGAGGGGGAAAAAGGAAAAGAAAACTAAAACACACAGCGAAGTTCTATGGTCTATGAGCTCTCAGCTACAAAGGAGAAGTTTTTGACAGCTGAAATTTTCTTGTATGTGGTATAACTCCCTGGAGTGATGAACAGCAAAGATTAAAACAACAACAACAACCACCACCAAAAACCCTCAAAGAAACCTTTTAATATGTTCATGAAAACACCTAAGGGATGAGGGACAGCAAACACTCCTATCCATCTCTTTCAACAGACAGTCAGTAATGAGATGCCCTGAGTGTTTGCTCACTGTTTGTTCCACAAATGGCTCTACCAATTGCAGACCAACAACCACACTTGTACCAAAGACTGCAAAAAAAGCAGACTAAAAATCCCTGTTAGGACCATCACAGCAACTAGACAGCAGCAGATGAGGAATCCGGTGATTTCAGCTCTGTACAAAGATGAACAACTCTTTCCCTGAACACGGCTTAAGCTCAATAGGTGGATAAAACTCCTTTAGTTCTGATCCTATTTCTCTGCAGTGCCTGGTCATCTTCCAAGCAACAAGAAAAAGCAGCTCTGCTAACATTTACTACTTTTTTCATCTTGTTTCAGTATCAAAAGGAATTCAAGTGCAACATAACTCCTCACAATCACCTTTGTCAGGCACACTACCAGAGCATTATTTCACCTCCTGCAAGGAGGTTCAGAATTTCTAATGCAAACCTTAGTAGCACATTCTAAATTTTCCCCTACAGAAAGCCATTTAGTCCATTACCAGGATGAAGTGGATCTGCATTTCCTGCTTGTTTGGCTACGTTTTCCCATCCCCCTGCCCATTTTTAGAAAAGAAAGCAAGAGGGATGGGAGAAACCAGTGAATTTCATATTTTTTGACCAGCTTAGCAGCCTGATTGTACGATGCACAAGTAGGATGGCTCAAATTTGTGGCATTTAATTGAAAAAAGAAGTCAACGCTTCCTAGAATTAGCATCAATTAGTCTGCAAACAGATCGGTATGACTAAGACTGGTCTGAAGCATAATTTTTCTGTCTTCACTAGTCCCATAAGCAGCCTTCACCTTTCTATACTGAAAACTGTCAGGTGAGAGATCATCAACACAGAGCGTCAATCGTGCACAGACATATTATAGGGAAAAATGAGCTGCAAAGAAAACAGTGTATAAGGACATCATATGTTAACCATTCAAAAGAGGCATTAAACTCCAGTAACTACGTGTTTGCTGAAAAGGCTGATTTCAAGATGTACCTAATGACCAGCAAGAGCTTCACTGGGTCAGATGTCCCATGATTTCAGCAATACAAGTCTGCCCCCGTGGTCTGCTCTCTTTCTTCGCAAAGAAAGAGAATTAAAGTCTTATCTTGGGAGAATAAGAAAGTGTGGCATCCTTCCACATCCAGCTTCCTTCTCCCTCTGCTCTGCACAGAAAGCTTCCCTTCCCATGGCCTACCACATCACCAATCAGAAGTTAAGCAAGCTCAATGCAGTTCTTAATTTATCTCTTACTTTCTCATTGTAGCAGGCTATGGATGTGGAACAGCGTTTATGTTCTTAATGCAACATTCTAACTTATTTCAGCCAGAGCTCCAAGAAAAACTGCAGAAAAGCCAGAGGAGAAACTGATAAAAGAAATTTTCTCCTCCCTTTTTTCCCCTGAGACAAAGTATGGCAACATAATGTGTTCCAGAAACACTCCAATTCTGCATTACAAGACATTGAAATTTTTGAATTCTTTGTTGAGCACACTCAGCTCATACAGTGTTAGAACTCACAGGCACGTCACAAGTCAAAGCAGAACGCACAAGCAGCACAGCAAAAGCGCTATGTTTTTAGCCACTAAGTCCAACTTACTCCTTTAATGCCATTAAATAAATAAATAAATAAATAAAAATGTTTGGAAACGTGCGTGGATTCTGACTTTGATTTGGCACAGAGATAGCAGCCTAATTTTTGGTTGTTTGAGCAATACGTTTCTAAGATTCAGGCTCATTCCAAACATCACATTGCCTCAGTTTTTCAGCTTATACAACTTTGACTCAGTACATAGCTCCAGCTCTCAGCAAACAGATGCTGGAGGCTCGGGATTGATCTCAGCTTGCAACCAGCCCCACAGCCCCTTTGGGAAACACCACGAGGAAAGCTGAGTGGGTGTTAGGGAACAGCACACCTGAATGACTGTGGCTGACATCTGGCTCATAACGCCATGCAAAAGCTCCTTGCTGCTTTGATTTAAAAAGCTCCTATTTTGGGATCCTTAAAAGAATTAAAAGCACGGGGAGAGGAATGAAACACCATTTGTAGGGTTTTAAGAACTAATGCGTTTCCTCCATAATCGTTTTCAGCTCTCTCTTGACTTCAATGGGACCAGAGTTTAAAGACAAACACAAGTTACTCATAATTCACTTGGAAAGCCCCAAAGAGGAGTGATTTTAAACACATGCATTAACTAAGAAATAAAACATTAATTTGCTCTGCTTGGGAAGCCCAGCAGACATGAACTGCAGGAGAGGATTCAGGGAGAAGACAGCATGAAAGCTACTGCTGCTCTGCAAAGACAGGATGAGGAGAAAGTCAGTCTTTTAAGAGTAGTCAGGTGCTTAAAACAACTGCATGTTCACTTTGACTATAATCTTGTCATTTCTGAGAGCCTCTACCAATGGCCACCAACTAGATTTTGTCTCACCTTGGAAACTAAGCACAGCTGGGTCTGGTCACTGCTTGAATGGTAGAATAAATACATGGATCCTGAGCAGGGGTGGACCAATGAATCACTGTTGGACAATGATGCTTTTTCAACCATGGAAATATTGAGCACGGTTTCAAAGTGAGGCTTCCACAGCAGCCAGATACTGGAAGAGAAATGCTCCATAGCAAGTACACACTGAGTCCCTAAGTCAGTCTCCTGCTCACTAATCACACAACTCATGCTGAGGCACCTGCTCATTTCAGAACAAAAAAACAAGACACTGACTTGCTTAACGTGCAAAAATTAAGCCGCTCCAAAATTAATTATAAACATTCGCCTCACTTAGCTAAAATCTATTTGGCACAACAGTCAAGAGTCAGATTAAACTTCCAGTCTGTCCAGCTCATTTCTCTGACTTGATAAGTTAATACCTTGTCATATTACAGGTGACGTGCTCTCCTCATTCTACTTTGCATAACATTAATTGCTGATTTTCCTCAGTGCCTTGGTTGGGGGCAAACTCACCTACACACATTTGCTAACTTAAGGTACAATGCAGAAACCAAAGCCGAGTCTTCTCACATGGAATAAGCATGCAAAGTTGAGCTAAGATTTCACTTTTTAATGCATCTGTTTACTCTTCTCCCTCTATCCTTGATAAACAAGGATAACTCTCCTTTCACCTTTGGTCCATCTTGTATACTTAGGAGATGTACATTTTTCAAGATGAGAATGGTGTTTAACTATATGCCTAAAACAATGATGCTCTCACCTTCACCCTCACAAAGAAGTAAACACTATCTATTCCACTTAGACATCACTTTCATTAGAAAAGTTTAATTTAATACATTTAATATACCACTATAAACAGTATATTGAAGTTGAATAAAGGAAAGAGAAATTGCAAAAGATGGCTTGCCTACACTGAGAAATAGCATTGTGTTAGTTCATGATAACACCTTCACATTGGCTTCTCAGATGATATCACCTGGCACTTCTACTTGAACTTTTTTCATGAGATTTGCACAAATTTACATCAGACACAGACCTCCTTCTCAATGTTTAAGGGCTGAAAGAACAGTCACCTTCTGAAGGTACAGTACATTGAGACATCCGGGAGAGTTCAAACAAAACTGACCTACCACTCCTCCGAAAAATGTATTAAATAATTTTAAATACTTTTCAAGACATAAACTTTATCTAAAGTACGTAAACCAAAACAATAAAAGAGGAACTCGTATGATTCTGATAAGAGTGTTGCATCTTGAAAGAAAAAAATGATACAGAAAAACTTGGTGCTACAGGAGAGCGATCAAGCTGGCACAGGTTTTATGGTCACTGGCCAATGTGTGGGGTGGCTGCTGTAGACAGGCACGATCTAGAAAGCACCCCCTTCTAATAGACTCAGCAATAGCCCATTTGGTGGAATCAAGTGCTAACCTTCAGTATACTATTTGCATCTCTTTGCCACTCATAAGCATGCATACAACTTCCTATTTCCTTCCAAACACAGCAAGTGCAAGATGGCATGGGCGGACGGGGGAGTGTCATAGTCACTACCTTTGTGATTCCTGTTAAATTGGAGAAAACACATCTGACTCTCTCCTATGAGAAGAAACTGTTGGAGACAACATAATTTTTCCTCCAATAAATGAACAGGAGTCCCATTAGCGAAACTTTGCAGGATAAAAAATGTTGTCAATATCCCCTACTTTCAAAAATATGTTTATGCACTTCTTGCAAGCAGTAGAGACTTCAGCCTGAGGGTCAAAATTAAGGTCAGAGAAGGCCTGACATGCACTGTTCAGAGGCAGAGAGCTACAGGATTTCCTGTCGCCATTTCAGGACAGCTCGATCAAGTGGTTGGCAACGCTGCCCATGGTCCTCTCCAACCAAAGCCATTCTATGATTTCCCCATGGCTTTCAAGTCATAATGGCTTTTTACAGGCAGTGGGAGAACACTCCCCAAAACTAGGAAAGGCCTGCCTTGTGTGGAACAACAGTCATTGCAATGGATGTTCACGTTACTTAACACAGCCACATTTTCTTTTCCCTTTGGCAAAATTGCTTAAATGCTTGTGGAACTGTACACTTTGAATCATGCTAGATTGATAGTCACAGGGAAAAAATATCATGCCTTTTTCTTTCCTTGCGCTAACTTACAAGTCATAAAAAATAATAAATTCAGACTTACGTCCTGATAAACAAAACCGCAGCAGAGCACGGCATAATTCCTCCTCTTCTGCTGCCGTCTCCCTCAGCTTTCTTAATTCATGCCATATTTAATCTACGTGTAGGAAGTCTACATTTGTTTCTAATAACAGAAGGAAAGTAATGAGTTGTCAAGGAACAGTTTCCTTAGGCCAGAGACTTCAAAGGTGAGTCTGGCAGCTTGTCCCGCATTTATTGTTTGCATCAACCTTCAGATTTTCTAAAGAGCAACTGCCCATTTAAAATAATTATAAGCCACAACTTAACCCTGATCAGCACATGAATGTATGATAAAACACACCAGCATCCAAGTCTCGGTGTCAGCCCTGTATCACAGAACACGTAGCTCCAGATGCTAGATTAAAACAATAAGTACAAGCTGAAAATGAGCAAATAATTCTTTCGGCTAATGCACAATGGCCATGCTACTTAATGCAACAGCGACGTTAAATGAAAGTATGGACTACATTATCTCAACGCATGAGCTGCAACAACAGCTACTTCTGCTGTGCCTACTGGCTGTATCTATCCTGGAGAAAGAGACAGAGACTCCAATAAAAAGGTAATTCCACCAAGGAATTATTTCTCCTCAACTGTTCTTTTAGTCAAACTTCTGAATAACAGCAGAATTAGAAGAACTGGGACTATATAAGGGAGGAATAAAGAAAAAAGGGAAAAAATGCCACCCTGCTTATCTTCTAGCAAGCTGCTCCCTACAGGGCCCTTTGGCACCAAGCCTTGCTGCTTCTGAAGCCAGTGTAAGGGTTTGCATAGGGTGCTGCAGAAAGGCAGCACTGCCCTGTCCCTCGAATGGCAATGCTGCACAACACTGGGCAATACCATTCCTTCACTTAAATGGCACCTCTGCTGCACAGTCCCTGTTGGATTCAGAAGAGCATTCCCATTTGTATGCCTCTGATCCTGCCAAGAACATGGGGTTGGCGATTAGAATGAGGACATCAGCAAGCATTTTTGCAGGGCACTT
The DNA here is from genome assembly GCF_039878825.1 of Excalfactoria chinensis. NCBI lineage: Eukaryota > Metazoa > Chordata > Aves > Galliformes > Phasianidae > Excalfactoria > Excalfactoria chinensis. The sequence continues at coordinate 41,498,705 of NC_092828.1, forward strand.
CAACACTAAGCATATATCTCGCATATAACAAACACACAACTATTCCAATATAGCAGACTAACTCCAAACACAACCTGCCACTTCTCCATGGAAAAAAACACCTTTGCCTATCACTGCCAGCACTGTTGATGCCAGTTTATACTAAGAAGGAAGTAGAAGCCCTTAAAAATACAGCAGGAAAGAAGATAATAAACATTAGGATTCAGGTTCAATACTAAAAAAATCGAAGCACAAAAAAGGTAATACCTCAGCATCAACAAGCACAGTATAAAACCTGCAAGCTCCAGGTTGTGCAAATGGTGAGAGAGTCCCAGTTGTTAACCAGGCAGACCATTTGTATACCAACAGCACCATTACTAAGCAAGTAATGTACCTTCTAATTAATACCATCCTTTATGCGTGCGCGTGTGTGTGTGTGTATTTATAAACACATACACACTTTACTGTTTATCATCTTTCAGCACACACTCTGAGTCAGCAGATAGAGGGAAGTATGTTTAAGCAGTGTTTAAAATGACACCCTTTACAAATGAAACCATCTAAATCCGGTGTTGGAGAATTAATGAGCTTCTCATGTAAATCACGCATAATTTACAGTGGAATTTGTCCTTGTGCCAGCAGCCACTTGCACTGCATAGTAATGAAGGCAGGGCTTTGGAGACATGGAGCTACCCACAGCCCACTTGTGCTTTGCCTCTGCTTTTCCCTGAGAAACCAAAACACTGTGAACCCTCTCAAAGAGCAATAACACAAGGCAGCAAGTAACACAGCCTTCATCTCTCGTTTCTCATTTCCACCCCTGGATGAGGAACATTACAAACATCCCTAGCTCTCATTCATTTTAAAAAAACTATCTGTTCCAGCACTGGGTTGGCATAGCTGAAAGTTAGGACTGACCATCCCATGCTGAGAGCCCCCGATAAGCTGCCGCACATCACCCAGCCTCCGGGAAGGATGGAAAGGGGCTGAATGCCTCGTCCTGCACAGCTGGGCCACAGCTGAGTGCCGTAACACCTCCCCCCCCAGGGCATAGTGCAGGGTTAGGGCTGGAGCTGGACCCAGCACTTGCTCCTGGTCACTGAGCTTTCCCTTCTCTCCATGGGGCTGCAGCCACGGGTGCTGCACAGCTGCTGGGATGGATGTTCTGGGTCAGCAACACAGGGCATGCACAGAGACAGCTAGCTACCCTTCCCTCCCAAAGCCATGGATATAAACCTCTCTATCACCTCCACAGCCTCTTCTAAACATATTTACAAGGGCTCCCCTGTCTGTCCCTTTCTGTTATTACAAAGCATTAGTATTTGATGCCTGGGTGATACAAAAAGGCATTCACCTATCATTTCCTATTGCTCTGCTTAGTAACCTCATTAATAAACTCCCTGAAAGCCGAGGCAAAGGAAGCCCACACTATAAAACCTGGGGGATCACACTGTCGCATTGTGTGAGGCAGTGAGACTGTGCAGGAGGAAGCAATAAAAACCAGAGTTTGAGTTTTCCAAACAAAGGGCACATTCTGTACAAGCATGCTCCCTGCTCCCAGCAGCAGCGACTGCAGGGCAGGGGAGCAGCAGGTGGAGGTGTACACCATTAGTAGAAGGACAACAACAGCAGAAAAAAAGCAACACAGTGTGAAGCACATTCCCAGGGACACTAATGTACCCAGAGGTTCAAGTGGAGCCAGAATATAACATCAGTTGTCTGCTAAAATAATGATAATTCCCCTTCATTATTATTTTGAAAATCTGATGGTGAACAGATTTTCAACACAAGTACAACTTTTCTGACGTTTCCTGTATTTTTTTTCCCCTCACTGAACCACTCCTGTAAAACCTCTGGGGCTTTTGGTAGTGAACTCTGCCCCCATGGGAATGGAAGGGGTCGTGATCCTCACCTCATTCTGCACAGCAAACTTGGCATGAGCTGATGCACACTTCAGAGACATCCAGCCTATCATCATCATCAGGCGTCATTAAAACTCTAAGGACCTTTCTCAGGCAGATAAGAGAGCTGAGGTACCAGGCTCTGCATCCCTGAAGAGCTCCCTGGTGGTCCTCTTTCTGGCATCACCAACAAGAGTGCAGAGAGGAGCAGAAACCTGAAAGGTCTTGTGATGAGCACTGCTGAAGGCAACAATTTCAAGTCTTCCTGCATCACCATTTGTAGGGTTTTAAGAAGTAATGTGTTTCCTCCATAATCGTTTTTAGCTCTCTCTTGGCTTCAATGGGACCAGAGTTTAAAGACAAACACAAGTTACTCATAATTCACTTGGAAAGTAAATTTCTTCCAACCACCATCAAAAACCAAGGATTTCCTCAGTTATACTATTTTGCAAAAGGTATCTCACAGACTAGCAGCAGGATGTTCAGGCAATCCCCCTGGGTGCAGAGTCCCACGCTTGTCTGCAATATTCATTAAATAAATATATATAGAGAGAGAAATAATGGCTTCTTTGTCTGTGGGTGGTCAGGAAACAACGAGTTAAAGCTCTAAGCAGCCTTGACTTCTCGTTCACTTATCTCAGTGGTCATTAATTGGTCATTAATGGTGAAGATAGAGGCCCTTAATGCTTCCCTAAAATGCAGCACTGCCTGCACATCTCCACAATGTCCTACTGCAATGAGGCATTCACAGCAGATAATAACAACACAATCATGTGTCATCTGTGTGCAGGCATTCCTCCATAAAACAAAGCCAAAAGACAGCAGATCCTGGTGGGACAGCACAGCACCTGCCTCCCTCCTTCACTTTGCAGCCTCTCCTCTGGACCTGGCAGCTCATCTCTACACATAAGCAAAATTAATTCCCACTCTTGTATTCCTCCTAATGAAGCTTCTCAGAGCAGCCCAGAATTACAAACATTTACATAATGACTTAATTTTTAGAATTAATTAGGACTTTCTAAGAAGTCTTTCCACCACCGAAGCTCTGCACCAAGCCAAGTGCTTTGCGCTTCTCCCTAACAAAGGCAAGGGAGCTTCCTTCCCATTTCACAAAGCAGAAAACACTCCACTGGCACGAAACACCATCAAATTACAAGCACTGCAACTGCAAAAGAAAATTAATTACCTTGAAGTTAAGGTTTGGCAGAAGTTCCACCACATTTAAATCAAACAAAAAGAAATAAATATAAGTCCCCACCACTTAGCAACAATTACATTGGTTTAAGATAAAAAAGCAATCCTTCTCCAGCACCCCCCTCCTAGTTTAGGGGTAAATTTTCGGCTCATTTCCTAAGGCAACAAGAGCAATAGAACCATCCTTTTTCGGCCTCTCTATTTGTCTTCCCACCCTGTACCTCTGAACCCAGTGGTTGCTTTCAATCATGTTTGAAGGAAGGGCAGAAAGACAAATTGATTTTTCATGATTTGTGAGTGCAGGCAGCTGGAGAGAGGCAGTGATGCCAATCAGCCCACTGCCTAGGGAAAGGCAGGTAACATTCAGCTGCTGGATGCAACTTAGAAGTAGATGGGTGACTAATTAGTAGACACAAGCTAAAAATTAAAAGCTAGCATTTTGTTCAAAATTGAAAACAGAGTTTAACAAACCAGGAGTTATGCTACGCTGCACACGAGATCTCAGGATGAAACCATCTTTAGTGACGTAATGCAACCCAGAAACCAAACTCAGCGATGGAAAACAATGCCCACGGCTCTCTAAGAATCAGAGCTCTTCCCCTCTATGCACTCACAGTTTGGTTCCTCTTTCTGCAGCCTCGGTGAGAGCCATCCTGCCACATTTGTTTTCTTTCAGAGAGTTGCCCTGAAGATATCCTTTCTGCACCTTGTTGCTCTGACCACATCCCACTTCCATGTTTTTCTTTCGCGGTCACTTCTACTTCACACATCCAGAATAAACACTGTGCTTTTTTTTTCATGGCTTCTCTCCAACTTGAGCATCACCTCTCGCACGCTATGGAGACGTACTTCTACTCTGCCACTAATAACAACTTTTCCCTCTAAATTACCCTATTTGAAAAACAAACATACTTTCTCCTTGGTTGGCATGCACTGAAGAGCCACGTGCTGCTGAAAACCTCTGTTGCCCTTCCCTAAAGCCCTGCCTTGCAACAATGCAGACTATGGATCCCACATCTAACTTTCAGCTTCCACAGACATATCCACGCGCTGAGAAGGGCATAAAAAGCACCCCCTGGCATTATACGTGCCACTCAGACTAGCACATATCAGGCTGCCCTACCTGCAGCTAGACTCAGTCTGTACACAGCTGTGCAGCACCCAGCACATCCAGCCCCACACCACTGCTGGGACTTCCCAATGTTATGGAACTGAATGACATCGGGATAACGATAGCAACATGCTCTGCTGTCTGCATGGCAGCACATCAGCAAGCTTTACATCCTCCTTCAGCTCATCCCTTGCAATCTCTACACAGTGACTTTGGAGGAGTTTCATAAATCCTGATTTCCCTTAAAAATCACTGAGGATTCAGGAGCAGAAAGGGATCTCCAGGGGATAGGTGTAGGGAGCTGCCTGATGTCCCTCACACCTCACATCCCTCACCCTTCTCTCCAACGCACTCGTACATCCTTGTCCTGTTCCAGACGGGCCATATATGTTTAAGGGCAGGGATTGAGAAGTTCTGACAAATTCTGTGTCAATTTTGAAGGAATTACAAGACATGTAAAACAAAACATTGGGTTCAGTGTACTTCAAAGTTCCTTAGGCTCCTTTCAATGCAATGCAAAGAAGTAGATTTAAAAGAAATAAATAAATAACCAGGCAGTTAGACATTAACATCATTTTCTCCTTGCACACTTGACTGGCTGTTTGGCATTCCACACCTCATGTCTGCACAGAGAATAAGGCAAGACAAAAGGTTCTGCAAATGCAAATATACAGCTCTACATTAAGCTGAGTATCTCCTGATATCTCTATACAAAATGAAAGCGGCGCTTAAATTCTAGTTCTGAAGTACCTGAACTCCACAGAGGAAAAGCAGTTCTTAAAAAGATCTATTATTGAAGAGTCTGCAGGATGACACATCTGCCTGTTAATATATAGTAGACTGGGAAGGCTGTGGCTGTGAGTGATGGATTCTGAAGCATTGCTTATGTACATCAAATCAGGCCGCTTTTTGTCAAAAGAAAAACAGAGGCTTGGGAAACAGAGAGCAAAAGAGAGAAGTTTTAACAACAAAAAAAATAACGGTAATAATTATTAGCTTCCATTGTCTCTGCAGACAAAAGGGCAATCACTTTAATTCTTCTACTTCATGACAAGCTTCTTATTTCTAAACTCCAACAATTAGCATGCCAAATGAATACGAACCAGGATACAATTGCTGAAGTGCCATGAAGGGGAGAGGAAGGCAAAGGGAGAACGACTTCATGCTCAAATTATTCCCCTTTAAGGAACGTCTCAGTGAAAAATGCTCAGGCACACTATTAGCTGAGGTAAAATGAGATGAAAAACGTGAAAGAGCAGATGAGAAACCAGAGCCCTGCATCTCCATCCTATAGGGGCTGCATGGGAGAGAACTGCTCCTATGTCCTGAGCAAAGACCTCCGATCTGTCCCTGCTGCATGCACATCTCCTCAATGCAGTTTTAATGACAATCGATTAAAAAGAAAAGGTTCTTCTTTCTCCTCAGATGAGGTTTATCTAAGGCAGACGAATACCTCGTGTCACCGGTTTCCTCAAATCTCAGCAATCTGTTTCAACAGCTTTTCTGTTTTAAAACCAAAATTAGGTACATGCAAATTCTGTATTATCTCACAGCTGCATAAACCTCGCCCCTCAAGACAAGCAAGGTTTTCACACAAATAAAGAAGTTCTGTTAGCTGGTTAGTATTATTACCTTTTTTAAAAGCTTTAATAGAAAAAAAATATATATAAAAACGAATCTATTTTCAGAATCCAGAATGAAATACGTAAACACAGTGCTTTTATTGTATTTTCAATGACCTTTTCTCAGTGTTCCCATGTGAACTCTTCCCACTGGACCTCTCTGGCATTTGAAGGTAAGGGACAGCAGCAGGGCATTCATGCCAGCACGTGGCTTTATGAGCTGGAGGAAGACCAAGAGGAAGAGTCCAGAGGGCTGCAAGATGGCTGCAGGTACAGGTTCAGGTGCTGTATGCCTGCAGCTCTCCCTCTGCATACAGTTTAGCTTTTGCAGTGTGTAGCGCATTTGCCCTGCACAGTTTCTCCACAGCCCAGTGAATTTTAACCTTTTTCAGCCAGAGGACAACCCAGACCTCGAGCTCAGAGTGAGAGGGGATTTTTGCACTGACTTCCCTCTCCTGGCATAACACATACATATACATTACCCACATACACATGTGCATGGTTATATAAACCTTCCAAACCAAAACACTCGACTCCACAGCCTTCTTTCTCTGGGGAGCAGATGAAAGAGCACATACAGATGTGAACTGCTGGAAGCCATTTGGTAACTGCAGCGATAAGAGCCATATCAAGAAACGACAGAGCAGAGAAAACAGAAACACACGAAATCAAGGTGAAGTGGCATACCCACCTGACCCAGTCAGGCTGATCAAACAGATTGGCTTTCAGTTAAAAACGACGGTAGATGGAGTGTTGGCAGCCCATATATGTGAATATATAATGCGTATTTTGTGGTAAAAATGCGTAAGAAAGAAAAAACCTGACAGAACCTTCAGGAAGCCCGTGAACTTCCTGACAGAGCTGCAGCTAAGTCTCTGCCTTAATAATGCATGTGTTTTGCATTATTTTTTATTGACTTTTCAAACTCATAAAAGGAGAAATTAAAACAAAATCTCAACGACTAGTCGCACAACAGATCTATCCGGGCTCATAATCCCGCAAACCTTTACAACTCAGTCTTATTTTAAACAGGGGGGTAATCCTATTGAAGTCAGTGAGATTACTCCTGTCCCTGAGGCCCAAGACATGAAGCTCAGTGCGTCCCTGCTGGCAGGAAAAGCACGGCTCCCACAGAGACCCTCAGAAAGGCAGAGCGAGCACCAGCCACAGCGGTGAGTGCCTGGAATTCTTTTCACATGTTTCAAGGGGAAAGCTAAAATAAGAAGTGATGCAAGCATGAGACACATTGGTCTCTTGTCTCGAGTCTCTGGAAAATCAGAAGCAACTGAAAGAACTCAGGAGCTGGGAGTGAGATGAAATGTTAATGCAACCCTTGCCTGACCCACAGTTGCAACGTACCTGCTAAAGTCACAGCAGATTCTAGCAAGAATGAATACAACCTGCAGCATCTTTACGGAGACCCGACAAATCTCAGGAAGGTCACCAACTAAGCAAGCATCAAACGAGAGATTAGCTTTCTTTATAAGGAACCCACTGCAAGAGGAAAGCGGACCAAGCAACTTCCTTCTCCAGCAGGATCACATATTCTACCAACTTTAGCTGATGGCAATCTACTCCATCAACAAAAACTCCAGTCTAGGAAGATATATATTCTATAGATAAATCTTTTTTTCCTCCTGTTGATCCCCACTTCAAGTGCACACCACTTCCAGTCCTGATTCTCATTTAAAGTCACACAAACCCAGGTCCAATATATCAAGTATCTGGTTTTGGGTTGTCTAATTGCAACTTTCTTTGACTTCATGATTTATTCATCTCGGGATGCACTCAAAAGTGTAGTGTATCGCTGTGATCCCTGCACAGCATACTGTTAGCTTTAAAATTTCATAAACCGCCACGTACTTGACAAGTTGAAAAGTTAACAAGGGTGATAAGGCAGCAAAAAAAAAAACAACACCCAACACGCTGAGCTCTGATCAACTCAGCCCGCAGAACTCCAAGCTTTTCAGAAGTGCAGCGCACAGCTTGCTGTTAAAAAGGGAGACTCTATTACAATATTGGCTTTATTGCCCATGTTTCCCCATTCCTCAGTCAAGATAAAATACATGTCTCCTTTTTAATGAAAGCCATACCCGCTTCATGCATACTGGCTGTAAACTATCAAATAGGATCTCTGTCTACCGAATAAATGAAGTCTCACCAGACACCTTTTCTAAAGAACCTTTGAAATGAACGTGCTCTGTGAGGCTGCTCGCTCCTGCACACGCATGTGAAGAGTCAGGAGCAATCTAAACCTGCTCCAAGCCCCAGGCACAGAAATGCCTGTCTCCACACCAAACGCTACATGCTCTGGAGCAGCCCTGCATGTACCCGCCATCATCCTCCACAAACAGGGTTCACCTATTTCATCAGAAACAAAGTTTGGTACTTCAACAGCAACTACATACTGGGCACCTTGAAATGCAGGCTGACCTGCATCTGTTTTATTCCTCCATCAGGTTACTCAGCCTGATCCACAGGAAACAGCGGAGGAGTTCCAGCCTGCCTCAACCATCAATTTAACTAGCTGAGGTTCCTTTGGCCCCAAGCAACAGAGAGGAAGAGAGGAAAAAACCTTGCAAATTTGGAAATGAAGGATGAAGCCTCCCCATTTCCCCAGCCCTTGGCTCTGAGCCATTAACAAGCTTAGATGCAGTTATAACCTCTGCAGAATTCTTAATGGCAAATCTTGACTTGTAGTGAAATCCACGGAAACCTCATTAGTGACTTTGAAAGCATCAGGATTTCAAATCGCTCCTCTCTCACCTCTTGCTGTGTTGTCACACTGTGTTGTATCTATCCAGATGCAACATGAGGATGCTGTCCCTCGTCCCTTAGTCAATAGGACTATTCATGACATTGGAGTTAAAATAAGCAGCCTCCTTACAGGAAACAATTACCCAGAAATTCTGCCCAGGAAGGCTTTGGTCATATACAGATCTCTCTGTCCACAACACCTGCAGCATCCCACTGCTCCTCAGGGCCAGCATTTATTTTTCTTAGGTCTTAAAGAAACGGCCAAAAACACTTTGTCTCAAGGCACACCATTCGACAATTGTGATGCTAAGCATGAAAACAAGGTCCCAGAAAACTACAAGTTGCCTGCAGGACCCAGCAATGCTGGTGCTGGAACTCTTGGGAAGTGAGGGAGAAGCAACTTGCAGTACCCTGAGCACACTAGATCAACAAAGAAAGTACCAGAAGATGACATTACTACCTTTCAGCTGTTCTTCCAGTCAATAACAGTAAGTGAACGGTGCAACGCTTCCCTGCCTTGCTTTTGTCTACATTGGCAGGGATGACAACAAATTTGAGGTGCAGGGCAGGGGACACATGGGCATGCATCAACTTGCTTTCTGCATCAGGCTTAGAAATTAGCCAGGCCAATGAGAAATTTCAAGCTCACCTGGCAAACACTGAGCTTATGAGAAAATACAGGTTAATAAACACTTGGCTGCAGCTGCTCTCCTTGAAGTAGTGAAACTGCAAACTCAGAGACATAATTTAATAATATGCAGTGGGATTCAGGCTAATCATAAAGCTTGCCATGATGAGAAGACTGAACAAAATGGCTTCATCTCAATCATTATGCCTTTATTTTTTATTATGGAAACAAAAGCTGAGAATCAAAATGCTAGGGTTTTTCATCCCTGATGGGTTCCTATGGATACTGGAAAGGAAGAAAGTGCCTTATTTCTTGTAGAGATAATTAACAGACTTTCAGAGTGAAAAATAGGTAGGGGAGCCATTAATGGTGGTCAGGCAGCTCCTCCTTGGATGCTGAGGATCTGTACGTTCAGTCTCCAAACACAGGTACTACCAGCAGCAGCTCCAGTCCCAGTCCAGGTGCTTTCCTAGGCCTGCCTTCTTTGACAGCCCAAAGCTGCCCCTGCTGCAGGAGCTCTCCTTGCAGGTATTTCCTCCTGGTCAGGGCACCCCTTTGTAAATGGCAAAGAACAAGTTGGGCTATGTGCACTTCTCTCCAGTACATCTGAGTGAGATGGGATGGTTTAATATTTGAGACTCAAACAGTGGCTGAATAGAGACCTAAAAAGCACTAATAGATCTTAATGTTAATACTACACTAGTATTCACATATACACGTTCAAGATATTTTCCGCTAAATCCATCTGCTTTAGCATACCGGTTATGCAAAAGTAGCTCTGGAAAGACTCTTTAATGAAAAGCCACATCTTATCACTACATTGATTTCTAAAATGAGTACATAAAAACACATTTATTTCATGCACTTGCCATGACATTTCATTACTTTCCAGAATACGATATGCACTGGCTCTCGTTTCTTACACATTAAAATGTACAGTGCACTGCAGTTTGAAGTATGGAGTAAAAAACTCCTCAAGCAGAGAGTAAATGAAATGGATGACTCAGTACAAAGCTTAATAAAGCTAACTGGCATCACATGCAAAATCATCCCCATGCTACTCTCCCCAAACTCTTATCCTCTCTCTTTTGAGGCTATTCAAGTTGTTAAGTTGGGTTTCTTTTAATTTCTATCCCCATGCTTCCCAACCAAGGAAGAAAAGACTGACTACAAATCTGTGATCCTTCCCAAAATGATACGCACTTGCATCTGCCCAAACATTTCAGCAGCAAGCCTGCTGCCACCAATACTCACTGTAAATCTGTCATCACTGGTTTACTCTCTCCAAGCACTATTTGCAAGCAGAAACAAAATAGCATCACTTGATTATTCTTTTAATTAGCCTTACTTATGAACAACAGTGGCATCCAGAAGGCCAAAAACCTACTTTGTTCCAGAAAGAGGGATTTCAGTGGTCATCCATGCAGCAGGTTTGTGAGAGCACTACAGACTGACTTCCAAATAAAACTGCAAACTGCATTGGTGTTGGTGTTGTCTAAGGACAAAGCATGCAGTGAGATCACTCTCTGACTGTAAGTGCAACTGTCTTTCACTACCACAGCCTATATGGTTAAGATGATTAATCACTTCAACTCTACCAGTCATTATTTCTAATTAAAAACTATCCCATAAATACGTATTTTATTGCTGGGTCTGTGTGGTAAATAAATTCAAGCGGTCAGTAAAACACTCACAAAGGAAATTACCTTTAAAAAATGACTTTTCATTTCCAAGCGTATCTTCCTAATTAAAATGGCTGTTTCCCATACATCCCAGCAGTACAGTCTGCAGTAATTTAAGAGTCTTTGAAAGCACAATTCTCAACAAAACCATTAAAATAACTTCATGCCATCATCTGTTCAATGGAAACTATAGTATTTTAATATTACACTTCTAGCTTTACAGCTTCTCTGTCTCCCAGACAGGCGGCAAAGAATTTAGGCACAAGCAAAAGAAAACATGCAAAATGTGCAACTTCCTAAACAGGCAATTTTATGTGTGTAGATTAAATTCCCCCCACCAAGTTATGATGACAGACACAAGGCTTGATGTATAATTTTTTCAACCTTGCTTTCCAGGCAAATTGTTAAACTAAGAGCTACGTGGGGCACCCTGGGACTTCCCCTGTGGAAAAGAATTCCTTTTCGTCACAGTGCGAAGGAGCAAAGAAGCTGCTTCGAAGCAAACCCCAAGATGGGAACACCGTGCCAATACACCGTGTGTGTCTGGCATGAAAATGCAAACGTTTTCACCCTCCTAATTATCGCTTTGCATCTAGAATAGTAATAAGTTACATTCTGTATGCGAGAAGCCCTTAAACAAACTGCTCTGACTTAGGAGTCCCAAAAGGGCACACATCACAGGGAGCAAAGTAAACTTTCTCTGCTCCTCTCCTGCTGGAGTACATGGCGAAGAAATACCACCCTGCTCCTTGGCACAGCTTCAGTGACTGCAGCACAAAGTGGGACCCCAGGACCTGAGACGTGCTCCGCTGTAGAAGCACCAAGAGGAGGACGCAGAAGGATGGTGCTGGGCACAGTCAATGCTTTCAGTGCAAAGGAAGGAAGAAAGAATGGCTCTACTGAGACTTAAAGAAAAAAAAAAAGAAAAAAAAAAGAAAAAAAAAAAGACAAATGCTGCAAGCAAAGCAGCAGCTGAACTACCAACTATAAATATTTGAATTATTCTATGCAACATTTCAGAACATAACAAACAGACAGCACTGGGATTTATATTAAAATTATCTCTCTGTGTTGGTTCCTGTATGTGCATATGAATCATACATATTCTTCTTCAGATGCGCTGCATATAAAATTATAGATCATATAAAAGCTAAGGACCAGAATTTCAAAAGCGCTCAGCACCCGTTTAGATTCCAACTGGCAGCAGAGACTCAAGAAAAATCAGCTGATGTTTTTTGAGGACAGAGAGAATGGCTGATACTACCACCACGATCTTGAATTTTGCTGAAGCACTTCCTGAGCGTTAAGGCTTCCAAACACAGGCCGCATTACTCCCACATTAAACCGTGTGCTAAATACACTTTAAAAAAAACAACAAGAAAACAACAGATCCTAAATGGCCCATATTACCTGTGTCGGCTCTGTTCAAAACCACAACAAAGCTATAGCTTAACATCTAGCACAACCACAGTGCATTTGAAACATTTAAAATCTGCCATGTGCATTACTGGTTATTTATTCTTTGGTCTAAACACTTAAAAAATTAATTACACGCTCTGTCAGAGCTGTCTAATATATAGGCAATCTCAACTATAAAACACCGCTGTGTTCTTATCTCTAACCTCCCCCACCCTTTGAAATTACCTTCAGATGTTTGTTAAGGGACATTAATGCCTCTGAAATCTATCGACAGCAAGAGGTAAAGCATTGCACTCAGTTCAGTGCCATGTATTTTAATTCCTGCGTCATTAACTGGCGGCCACTAATTCTATCCTTAAATGATGATACAATTTTATGGGACTTTTCCTGAGATCAATTGTTGTAACTCTTACCACTCTGGGAGGACCAAAAAAAAAAAAAGAAAGAAAGAAAAAAAAGAAACAAACAAACAAAAGAAAATCAAAACAAGTCTATCCTGAATTGCAGTCCTCCAGTCCTCCAGCTCAACTAGTTTTATAAGGCTGTAAATGCTGGGTTGAGATTCTACTATGGAATTTTACAGCACGATTCTCCATTTGCCCAGATGGACACATAGCTAGAGCACTTCTGGCAGAACTGCCTTCAGCATCACTTCCATTTGAGCTGCAAAGACTTCCCCAGAGGTAACCAGCAGTAAAACTCTGGAGCATACGCACAAAGCCACCTTGGGCAACAGGACATCAGAAAAAACTCACTTGGAGATACATTTTTGAACTGAAAAATAAACAGAAACATGATTGTGTCCATGAACATGAGTAAAATTTAACAGATGACTTTTCTGTCATGAGCATTGGAGAAAATGATCTCTATATACTTTGGAAATCATGCAGGAGAAAATGAAGACAATGCATTTAGCAAGAGGTGTTTTCCTTATTTCATTAACTGCGGGGTGATTACCAATCAGTTGTGAAAGTTATTAAAGCAATTTGTAACTTTAGGCATCTAATGGCGTTTATGCAGGAGGGAACTGGCAATCAGCACCACATAATGCAGCTTGCAGTGTTTCTGTTTTTTAATATATCATAAGTGAATTACAGCTGTGCCTCTAACCATACACCACGTCTGACTCTTGCCCTTTGTTGGTGCTATTAATTTGCAGCTTTTTAAGCCGACTGGAGCTCACAACCAAAACAAACCACGCGCATTCCCACAGTTCTGACCCCAATAACTGACCAAGCAAAATACCCAGGAATGTCCACTAGACGAGCATAGCATCAGACTCACTTTCATTACTCCCTTTTTTGACATATCACAGAAAAAAGAAACACCTGTCCTTAAAACCCTGTTTTGCTCTGGAATAAATGAAATTCTTCTTGAACATAAAGAATTCATTTTAATAAAGTAAATTCACAAAAATATCTTACTTCTACCCAGACACGTGGGACTCCTTCCTTCTCTCACTTGGAACAAGGTGCAGTAGACAAAAAACCTGCACTGAAGCTAGATAAACACACCTGTCTGAATACACAACCATGTTAGAGAATCCATATCACATTCCCTATATATACTTTTTACACCCCACCCCCCCCCAAGCAGATGTTTCCTCTTCTTTTTCCTGACCTGAACATCACTGAAAATATGGGCACAACCTGCTGACAGACTTGCTTTCAATTCCAAATACTTCTATTAAACCCCTTAATAATTTCAGTAGATAAATTTAACAACTCCAAATCCTGCTATGCACAACACTTTACAGCATCACATCAGTTTCCTAGGACAAAATGTTTGCAGTGGCTTCAAACTTAAAACACGGGGAAACAAAAAGCAAAGTCACAGCAAACACGGACAGAGCCAATAAGCACACTTCAACATACACCATCTTACAAGATCGCAACTCATCAACAGAGCAAACACAGAATGCTTATAGAAATCAATTACTCATTAAGAGCTTTTTATTTTTTTTAGCATTAAATAATTCTGAATAAACAAAGATACTGAAGAGCTGAGAAGCAAAATAAATTTATTGGCTCCTGCTGCTCTTATTGATTTACCACCCTGCTCCCCAGGCATTGCAGCCCTTGGGCAACAGCAGCTTCTATCGGCAGAATTATGACTTTGTTGGTAGGCTTTCTTCTAACCTTCCTAAATGAAAGAAACCACTCATCAATTAAACTCATCATAGCAGTATGAATTATAACCATCATGGTACTGCTACACTAATCACGAGCCACAGCTCATCACAACTCTTAATGTGGATATAACAGCAAAAAAAATAAAAAAAAAAAAAATCAGCACATAATCCCATCCTAAATTACCTACTACAGACTATTCCCATATATGAGACTCCAGGCCCGTGTGTTTTCATTTGGAGCCCATTGCTGAGAAATAACTGAAATCTCAACTGCCTGAGATTTGAATATAATGTTGACTTTTGAATTGCTATTTTAATGGCAAGGTTAAGCCGTGTGAATACGAACGAGTTATTCAGAAATAAACTAATATACTTCCATCACTTAAATAAAAAAATTAAAAAGCCCTATGGAATTATTTTGACTGCAATAAACTCACTACTGCTTCCCCCACTTTCCAAGAACGTTTCTTTCCTTTCAGGTGTAATAGTAAATCTGTCTTTGTCTCTTCATTTTACAGACTCCAGCCCAGGGGCATTTGCTAAGGTACGTGTCTTAATTTCTGACGCAAGCATTGCTGCATTTCTGAAGAACTTATTGGGAAAGCGTCAATTGGTTCTGCATGCCTCTGTATCCTCCCACATGTGCCTACGCCCTCAAATGAACTGAAGCAGGCATAAAAATGACCAGGCTTTTTAAGCACCCCTACATCAAGCAGACCTTGCATCGAATGAGGAGATCTGCTGACTTCAGATTCCTTTGTAAAACACACCTCTCTGCCATCTCCCATGCAATCTTCCTTCAACCACCAAGCAAAACCTGTGAAGCCTGTTATTTCTGGGATAGACTGAGCAAAAAGAGATCAAGCACCTAAGGCAGAAACTGGGTAAAAAATAAGCAGCTCAATTCTGATGCTGTTAAAATCCAGATGTACCACTTCACACATTAAAAAAATCTCCATCAGCCTGAAATTCAGCTTTGCGGCCTGCACCAGGAATGCTTCAGTAGTTCAGCTGATGATGCTTAATCCATAAAGTCCTTGGAGAAGAGACTAATACCTGTGTTTCCCTCATCCAAAAAGAGCAGCTGTAGAGATGCTTTCAGAGTTGCATTATGTCTGTTCCTCCAGCTATGGGATACAATAATTTCTTTACAGTTGGCAAAACAGCGCCCAATGGAGAAATTAAAAGGAGTAATACTTGCTTTCTTACTATTGCTTTTGGGAAGGTTGGGGAAATGACCAGATTAACGTCAAGAGTGTTCGTGGCTGCAAATAATAGAGAGGAAAATATTCTTAAATAATACTGTGATGGTTGACAGCCATGCTCTGAAGCCTACACTAAATCTTACCTCTGAGTTTCCTCTGGGTAATCTTATGACTTGCCATTTGGAGAGTAGTTTCGGTGATATAAGCCCCCAAACCTTCAGCTTTCCCTTCTCTATATCCAGAAGGTTGAGTTGCCTAATCTAAAAGTAAAGTGCAATTAGAGTCTGCAGAATGCTGGTTGTGATCAAGGTGGGCCGGAGAAAGCTGAAAGCTCAGATAAATCCTCCATGTGTCCTGGCATTTTCTATACTTAGTTGTCTCTTCATACATAGGAAGGATGGGTAAGATTTTTCTTTTCAAGGGTCTTCATTCCACATTCACCAAAAAACAGTTTCACCTCAGGAGGGGGAAAGAAGCAGGGTATGCTGAAGCAGAGCAAGTTCATTTGAAGATGGCTGGGAGAAGCTTTTTTTTTATTCTTATTTTTTACTTATAACTCAAGACTTAGTGAAGTTTAAAATTTGAAATGTTCAGGTTGGCTAATCCCCTCCAAGGCTTTGCATTACTGGTAAAACTTATGACAGCAAAAAGACCTGGATTAGAAGTTGTTACAAACTTCATTTTGTCCGCAGGATAAAATTGATGGGAAAGCACCAAAAGGAAAGAAATTTCTGAAAATTTCCAGTTATTCTAATACCATGACACAGGTAGCACTGAAAATCTACTCTGCTTTGGCCTCTTTTTTTTTTTTTTTGGTAGTTTAAATACATGTTTCAATATGCACCCGAAACAATGCATGAGTATAAACACATAGGTAAAAAACAGTAGAAAGAGGAGCTGTGTTCAGAAGCATGTCTGAGACATTGATAGGTTTGTTTGCACATCCATCACAGCACAGCCACACACAAAAAAGCATGCAGACAGGTTGCAGTTCTCTACAAACACTTCCAGTTACCCCATTGTCCATAGAGCCTAGGAATCGGCTCGGGGTCCCACCAACTAACCAAACACAGAATTTTTATACAGCCTTTTGTCTTCAAATCATGCATTCAAACATAGTCTGTTAAATAACTCCTTAAAGACACAAACACTGAGCTGCCTTTTTCAGAGCACACTGCAGATGCTGTGGATGCTAAAGAATGTGAAGTATCAGTGGTCATGCCCATGCAGGCACAGGGAACTGCTGTACCACAGGAGAAAGAACATGGCAAGCAGCCTCCCTGCTGTATTAACACCAACGAACCAGGACACAACTGAATGAAAAGATAATAATGCTCAATGAGGATTATTTTTTATTTTTTAGTCTGTTGTGGCACATAGCAAGCCTGGTCTATAACCCACCAATGCATAGTGCCTCTCTCCCCTCGCCTGGGATTGCTTCCCATCATGAAAATCACTGAACCAAGCTCACAGGCTAACATGCACAGTTCCAGTTATCTAGCAAGTCCTTCCTCTGGGAAGGGAGAAAAAATAAATAAATAGGAGACAGGCAAAAAAAAAAGAAAAAAAAAAAAAAGGAAAAAAAAAGTTGCAAAATTCAAGGAATAATTAGCTTTCACAGAGCTACACAGATAGGATTTATACAACTGTTATGGGGGAAAAAAAATGATGCACAAACTGCAATGCTTAAACCGGTGTATTTTCTAAAGCATCTCTTGCTGTATTATACAGCAGTGTTTCTGTTTGTACATGGTGTTGATTTACAGCCTGCTCTTCTACAAATGAAACAAACTGACTTTTCTCTGCAAAAAGGGTTAAGTGTTTAAACTTGTCACTTCTTCAGAAAAATTACAGAGCAAAAAATGAAAGGAGGGAAAAAAAAAGTCTTAAATGGATAAACAATTCTAGCAAGCTCTGTCTGCTGTACTGAAAGTACTATCTCTTTTTTACATTACTTGAAAAATCTAATTAAGTGCCTCAAAGGGGAAAAGCAAAGTAGTTCTCAGGCAAAATATATTTGACCTTTCTTCCTTCAAGGTGACAAACAAACAAACAAGATGCTAATTATTGTCTCAGCTTGAATTTGCACTTAAATAAATAAAACAAGGTTCACTTAGGTAAGATCGAAGGGAAAGCCATAAACTCTCAGAATGTTATAGCTTGCCTTTATTTTTGTCAAAGAAGTACCCACTCAGAACTCTTTTGCCAAACATACAGTTTGAGCTGAGCTGTGAGTGTAGCCATCAAATTTGAGTCAGCTCCGTTCTGACCTGTCAAGCTAGAAAGCACTTGGTGCAAAATTCAATACCATGAGAAATAAGAATATATGAAGAACAGCCTGATCAAAGACCCCTTGGATCACGTGTCATAAAACTGGACTTCTGTCATTGCAAAAGGAAACCACATGCACTGGTTAGGAGCCTCCTGTAAAATCCCACCAGTTGTGCCTACTGCACCCCTGCAGTATGTGTGGGGACTGAGGCAGTGGAGAACCCTGATTCAGACTTTCATGTAGCCAATCTATGTATGTTGTTCCGAAAGTAATGTCTCCTTTTTATTTCCATGGAAACTACAACCGATACAAAAGACAAAATATATCACTTATAGACCAAAATCTCAGCTACGAAACACTATATTTTAATAGAATAGCCTCCATTAGCTATGCATTTTCACCTGTGATGAACAAGAGCTTGTAAAAATCCATACTGATTCATCAAGCATTGGTGAGTGTCAAATGGGTGCTATTTTTTCTGCACAGACACAACTTTGTCTCATCCACATCAGACACCATTCAGTCAGGCCATCTGTCCCACAGCAACAAAATGTAACTGAATACTGGCAGGGAGGTTCAACCTCTGCTGCCATACCGTGGGCCAGCATCATAAAATAGGAGAAACTGCTTTCAAAGGAGTCTTTGTATTTTTTTATTTAATCAATGATACCGTACTAAAAAGTTATGAGAGTTGCTAAATGTACTGTTTACCTAGAAAAATAAAGCGAAACTGCTTTCTTACTCAAATGTCTATCTTCAGACATCTGGTTTTATAATACCTAAGCTTTGAGGCGGTACCTTATGACTTAAACTTTTTATTTCCTTTATTACTGTTGTTGACTTAGCAACATTAAGATTGTGAAAAAGGTAGCCCCACAGTGCAGAATAGGTGCCTAACAACTATTTTGGTCCAAAGAGAAAAGACATCGCTGTGGGTTAGTCTCTGCTGCCCAGAGCAGCGCTGCGATGAGAGAGGCATGCTGGCATGAAGCCAGAGGGCCTGGAGAGAAACAGGATAAATCTGTGCCAGCATTAAGCCCTTGGGACACTGCTATCCTGCTTCTTGGGCAGGAGCTGGCTCCTTGTAGTGCAAGTAGCATGAAAATTTGCTGAGGCAGGAAACTTGAAGCAAAGAAAGAAAAGTGTTCCCTTAATAGCTACTGATGTCTATACGGCATAAGTCATTGGTCACTGTCATGAAGCATTTCTCATATTAGCTGTGCTATCAGAAAGAGAAAAGGCAGGCGACACTTCTTTGTCCTATTTAATGCCAACAGTATGGATATACCCACCTGTTTGCCTTCCGGCTGCAAAAAATACATGGCTTTTACAAGCCACATTATGAGTCCTGGAGAAGGACGTTGTCAACCATGACAGACATACCACTGGAAAGAGCTCAGAAAATCAGCCCAACCCTGGTCTACTTGAGTATTGGTAGAAAAGTGACTCGTAGACAATAGGTCAATGCACAGTGAGAAACACGACTGGGAGGAAATGCAAACAAAAAGCTATTAAAAAAATAAAATAAATCAATACCATAAACACTGGTGAAATTACCCGTGTCCCTCAGCAGCGACACCAGTGGTTTGCTTGTGCTGTAAAAGCTCACTAGCCATTTGGCATGGTAAGCCAGGGTTCAGAAGAGTTAAAAAAAAGGAAAAAAAGAAAAAGAAAAAAAGTCAAGGCCAGGGTCAGGAAATAGCTCCTCAGAATAAAATCCATTATACGCAGTCAAGAAAATGCTTTTAGAAGAACAAAAAAAGACTTATGTTACAGGTCCTTTATGACACATTGGGAAAGAGCTTTTGTTCAGTGAGACTGATTAAAGTATTTTTTTCTCTTCCTTGATCTACGTGCCAGTGCTTAAGCTACAATGAAAAACAATCTCATGCACCTTTAAATATTTTATTTTTTGAATCAAAATGGCTCTTCTATGCCTAAAATGGACAGCGGTTTATTTTTATAAGGAAGCACTGCAACAAATCTTTTAGAAATCTTTTATCAATGTTCCACTTTGCAACATCCTCGCCGTAAATTTCACAGTGAGGAATTCATTACATAATTGGATGAGTCTCTACCCAATTTATTTCAGCTTCCTGAGAATCTAAACGTAATTCATGATTCATGTATAAATTATACACAGGAGCAAAGTGATCTGAGAGCAAACCTCATATTGCAGTAAAGAATACTGTGCTGTTGAGCTTTGCCATGTAACAATTCCATTTTAAAGCGGGGAATAAGTATGTAAAAGATTCTTGAGCTATCCTCAAAATGTAAGAAACTGCCAAACACAGCAATTCCAGAGGGTGAAGTCTCTGTCAATCCAAAACAATGCCAAAGAAAAATGTACATTGGTAGACGTGCAATTTAAATGCAAACCTCAGTTATAGCAATACAGTAATTAAGTTAATCAAGAAAACCAGCCAACAGGAGCTGGGAATGGAGAGAGTTATATATCAGGGCAAAAAGAAAGCTTTTTTTTTTTCTAATTTATTCTTTTTTAACTCTCTCTCAGCAGGTTAGTGTAGGATCCAAGAAATAAGTTCAGACTTCTAAAATAGGTAGAATAATTCAGGGATAAGTTTTAAAAGTTCTAAGCCTCTTCAGTTGAGGCCAATTTTATTTTATTTTATTCTTTTTTCAAATGTGCCCTATATAGCAGCTCCTAGTCAGAATAACAGGAGCTTCTGAGTGCTAAGCTTCTCTGGAAAAGTTTTACCCTTAATCTTCTAGGCAGAAAAGATTCCCCCAGCCTGCAGAAAGGAAGAACTCTGACTGCCTTTAATTTGGCACAGGTATTTCAAGGAGGGCAAAAACTGAGCTGGCTGGAGAAGCTTCAGAAATGCTGACATTTCATCAACAGCCAATAAGAAAAAGAATTAAGAAAAAAAAAAAAAAAAAAAGAAAACTCCCACCAGGAAAATCGAATCATTTATTTCATTGACTCAGTTTAATTGAAAAAAGCCAAAACTATTTTGGAAACAGCTTTCCTACCAGCCTGCCCACTGTGGTGCCTCTCGCAACATAGCATTGCATTGCTCCTCTAGTCCCACTGCTTCCCCTGCAGAGGTTGGTGAACTCTGTTCCTACAGGAATTTTAAGCACCTACGCCCACACAAACATTTGGAAGAAGCTCGTGTGTGTACCATACATATTATTCTTGCACAGTTATCTTGCTTGTTTTCAGAAGAGCCAAGTTTATCTTACTGGTCTGACTGGGGATTTCCTGATGTAGTATTTCATACAATCACAAAATAGTTTGTGTTGGAAGGGATGTTAAAGCCCATCCATTTCCAATCCCCCTGTCACAACCAGGGGCATTTCCCACTCCTTCAGGATGCCCAGGGCACCATCCAGCCTGCCCCTGAACACCTTTTAGGGATGGGGTCAACCACAGCCTCTCTGGGTAGCCTGGAGCAGGACCTCATCACCCCTTGAGTAAAGAATTTCCACATAACATCTAAACTAAATCTCCCCTCTTTTAGTTAAAAGCCACTGCCCCTTGTCGTATCACTTTTTACCGATATAAGAAGTCAGTCCACCTTCTGATTATAAGCTCCCTTCAAGTACTGGAAGACTGCAATGAGGTCTCCTCGCAGCCTTCTTTTCCTGAGGTTGAATAAGCCCAGATCGTTCACAGGAGAGGTACTCCAACTCCTTGATCATCTTTGTGGCCCTCCTTCAAACCTGCTCTTTCCAGAAGGAAAGATGTACAGTCCCAATCTTTGTACCTTTCAAACCCAGCATTAAAATCTACCGATCTACAATCTGCCTTAAAACACTAATAAGTGTCAGTACAACTAACAAGGGCACAGTATTGTTATTGCTCAAGTAAAATACAGAAGTGTTTTGAAGAAGTCAGGGACTACTGAAATACTTAAGATTGGTCATGGGGAAAAAAAAAACATTCATGACGTTACAGCCATGAGCTGACTGCAAGGTCCTCTGCTTGCTGCAAACCAAAACAGAATTGTGCTGCGATAAAGGAGGAAATAGAAATTTCCTCTCATCTTTGCAAGATGTTTCAAAAAAAAACACAATAACTGTTGATAAGAGCCACTCCTTCACACTTCATGAGTGGAAAATTATCTGGTTTAATATACACACACTTCTAATTTCTTATTTACAAGCACTGGGCATAATTTCTAATATAAATTAGGTCTTTTATAATGCAGAATTACAGAGGCCTGCTAGGAACATCAACAAACAGCTTGACTTACAGCATTTCAAATGAACCAAATCATGGCCCTCGAACCATATTAAAGTAATTTTTCTATGGAAAATTGGGTTTGCAATTCTCAGGCTCTGCTATAATAAAATACCCTATTAGTATGTCCGTGTGGCAGCTGATTCCATGGAATTATCTGTGCTATATGCTTGCAACTCTTAAGGATATACCAATGGCACAACTCTATGACTACACAAACTACACTCACCTCTTAGAGAACAATGCGCAAAATGTTTTTGTATTAACGCTCCATGTAATTTATGGTTACCTGTAGTTCTAAAATCCTAGAAATTCTTTGTAGACTGAACCAAATGCTAATCTCCTTTTATCTTTTTAATGTTCTTCAGCTCAACAGAGGGATAGTATCGTTGATTAATAACCAAATTTCCCACCATGTCATCTTTGAAGGATAGTTAAGGAAAACTCCCCTGTGAAATGTACTTTTGAAAGATTACTGATGTCTGAATTTCTTTGATTTTCCTTGCTCTTTCAGTGCTTCCACCCCATAAAAAGATTTCTTGTAACCTTAAGAAATTATCTTGGTAAGAAACTTCATCACTACAAGAAGAAACACATATTAAAAAACTATATATATTTTATCAAGCCACCAATCAAGTCTGGTCTTTTGACTAAAATTACCAAGTTACGGAACTGAAATCAATCCCCTAAGCATAGTCATGATCCCAATGAAATAAATAGGAATAGCCACCTCAGCTGGGCCAGTATTTAACCCGTTGCAATTTTTACAGAAACTATTTACTAAACACCTACCCAGTAATCAAACACAGTTTTTGAGGCTTACTCTAGCCATAACTTAAGCAGTGGCTTTACCTTGTTAATATGAGACCAACATTTGTCCTTATTAGAATGAATTTGTATGGGCCTTGGTAGCACCACCTTATGCAAAGCAAAATGTGTGATGGCCAACTGTTACCAATAGAACAGTAATTATTTAGACAGGCTTGCAAAATAATCCAGAATTAGCACCTCAGAGTATTGCATCCCAATATGATATCCTGAATGCTCCTATACGTAGCATTTACTCTACAGCTGGTATGCAGGCAAATCTTGCATTTGGTTTGGAAAGAGATTTCCCAAAGCTTAGAATGAAGAGTCTGGGCCACTGACACGTGAATTTACATTCTGGAACTGACACTCACTCTTGAATTACTCAAGTGTTTATCCTTCTCTTTGTCGTCTTTCCTAAATCTTGGTAGACATGGAGCATCTGCCGTGGGGTTGTGCTGAAACCAGCAGGCGGGCCCTATGGAGGAGCTAGCTCTGCAACTGCTCCAGCAATAAGACGCAATCAGTGCCTTCCCAAGATTGCTTGCTACGCAGCCGCCAAATGAGAAAATACTGGCTGATTAGAGGCTGTATTCTAATCAAGTGCAAAAATAAAACTTTCCCCTTCCAGAGGGACACAGATTATTAGTGATTATTTCTCTTCAAAAAATTTCTGTTCCAGTAAATCATCTTTTCTCTCTTCACTTCAGAAAGTTTACACATAGCTTTCTAGGACGTCACTAAAGTGCGAGCAAACTATTTACATTCCTGCCATATGTCTACCAATATCCTGCAGCTGTCTGTCTAATTTACAATTACACATCAAACTTCTGCTTGCGTAACGATTTGCATACTTCCTTAATTGTGTGTTTTTAACATCAGTTAAGTAGATTAATTTATTTATATATGTATTTATATATATATATATTTTATTCATTGGATTTTATTATTTTTTTTTAAACCACCATAACTAATTCAGTTCTATGCATTTCTCTTCGTTTAAACATTCAATGTCCTGGCACAGGACATCAGAGTAGAGATGGTAGCATCTCCACCAGTGGAACTTTTCCAAGTATAGCCTGACAAAGCCAGCTGAGCTGATCTCACCCTGAGAGTCCTGCCCCAACTGTTAGGCTCCATTGGTGAGCATGGCTCCCGTTCCAAGAGCTCCTGTACACTGTTCCAGTGCTGCTCCCATCCCAGCACAGGAAGCATCATTCCATACAAAGCCAGACACCAGGAAACACAGCTTTCATCCTTAAGAGACAAGATAACTATATTCTCAGAGGTACATATAGCATTAAGGCTTGAATTCTGCAGGCATCCACATGCACATTTCTTACTTGCTTCACAATCTAACCAACTGAACGCAACATGTCTCCCAAAAGACAGCTCAGTATGATCTAACATACCTTGCTGCATCGGGACCTGCGCCTCCTCTATCCCCATTGTACTTCTCAGGTGTAGATTGAGAATAGAGCTTCCACATGCCCTTCACAAAAAACGCTACATAGTTCAAGATGCAACTGAACCAAAATGTAAACTTCAGGGCTGTGGTTATTCAAGGACATATCATGCAAATTTCTTACTCGTTGCAATGACTTTTCAGTGACCAGGTGCAGAATTTTCATCTTTCACCAGCTCCACATTTGGCTGCCAAATAAGCCATCAGCAAAACCTCAACCCTTCTGTTTTGTGAGAGGCTGCAATAAAGGATAGGTAAGCTTTTATTTCATGTGGTACCCTCTCAACATAGTCTAGTGATTGGCATGCAAAGAAGACGGGATCTCTGCAAGGCCTGGGAAAAAACCTCAGCATATTTGTCTCTGAGGTGAACCAATAGCTGACAAGTATTTTTTACTGGACTCCAAGAGGCAGAGTGGAAAGATTAATTTTCTAATCCAAAGAAAAGATCCTTGGAGTCTCTCTCTCTTTTTTTTTCCCTCCTTTTTTCTTTTTTTTTCCCCTTCCCTAAACCAAAATTAAAAATATAGAGAGAGATATCAGAAAAAGCTAATGAAGTTTTCCCTTTTGGTGAAACAACATTCTAAAAAGAAAGTCATTTTAAGCTAATTAAAATAAGTTGCATTAGATGAAAAGAAAAAGCCTCATATTTCTCTTTTCCCATTAAAACAGAGTAAGTCAAAACTCTAAAGAAGTTTTTCCATACTAAAATTATTATCAGTTCTGCAAATATCAAGACGACAATATTCGGACATTTTCTAAATTATTTTTGTCTTATTTCCACTTAGAAGAAACCACCATTAAAACTGATGAGCTTTAACAACCAATTTTGTTTTGAAGAGATGGCCTTTTCTGGGAGAAAATTGTTTCAATGGAATTTCTTCTGTTTTGATCACTAGCTAATTATTCGAAGACACTGGAGTTCTCTGATCCTGGACATATGACATGGATTATAGCGAAACCAGCTGGAGATTAAATTTCTCACTCACATATGGAGCTCATGACCCTCTTTATGAATCATCACACCGTTTGTTTAATATTTAATGCAACTCTTAGTTACTCTGAAGAAAATGTTGAACAACAGGGGCCCATAAAATTAAAATCACACAGCTACTTGCAAATCCTCTCTCTTCTCTGGGACTTCATCACAAATCTGTCTGATCTAGGTTCATTAAGTTTATTTTTTCACTCTCGAGATGGCAAAATAAGATGGAACACTAAAACTTCATATAAACATATCTACATACAGCTTGCAAGCCTTAAGAGATTCAGGCTTGCCTTCCATGCAAACCTAGGCATGATAATATCTGGAGCTTCAGAAAAAATATTTCGGAGTGCATTAATCTACTGAACTCACAAAGTGTAGGAAGTTAAAACTGCGCAACAGAACTGCGCTACCACTGCTCTACATATAATTTCCCTACCTTAAATGTACAGACAGTGCAAGCTGGAAATGTTACTGCCTCAGTCACGCTCTCTCTTTCCTCTGCTTCTTAAATAACCAACTTGATACATAAATTCAGAAAACTATCAGTAGGCAACTACATATCTCAGTGAAGGCACATCTGCATGTAGTCCGGAATATTTTATCTATTTCCCCAAAGCTAAAATAAATGTGTATTTTTCTAAACGCACTTGCACAGCTTCTAAGAATTGCCATCACATTATTAAATTAGCTGTTCAAGAAGTTTAAAGCTCCCCCAGCCCTCACCATCTGAGCAAGGTCAGCGAAGTCAAGTCAAAACACAGTTCCCATTATGTCAACCTGAATCTGCCTTTTGTTCAAAGACCTGTTTCCACTCAATATTAAGACAGGTCTAGCCTCCAGCTTTTAAGACCAAAGCACAGATTTGCATCCAATCTGCAGCAGACATCCAACAATCAAGATTTCTTTACAGCTATGCTACTTTCTAACATCACACTTCCCTCTGCCTTCCTTTTTGGTCCCATCAGAGCTTGCACACTTACCACTGTAATACCAACTAATTGCAGGCTGGGAAGGAAATACAGGGGTAATTCCAACAAAACTCATGCACATCTCTTTTTCCCTTTGTGGTTGAATACTCTAAAGGCCAACCTTTGGCAGTTTCATTGCTAGGGCTTACAAATGCTTTTCAGGATAGCATCTCTTTCAAATAATTCCTGGCAGCTGGAAACCTGTGTGCAAAGGGCTATCTTTGCATCACAACTGTGTCATGATCCCTTATTCCCAAAGGCTGTGAGTTAACCACACAACTCAGCAAGGAAAAACACTCAAAAAGACCTCCTCCAAAAAAATAAGCAGCTCTCACGGAAGGGGTAGAAACACACTTGCTGCCTGTCATGAATCAACACGTCCCAGCTGGGCAGCAGATCTGCTTGCATTAGTCTACACAGGGTTCCTGCAGCTTCTTGCCCTTTTTGCCCCCCATGTTTGCCAACAAATTTCCTCATGTCAAGAGCTGGGGTATGGACAAGACACAGAGATCTTCAAGTGCAGCTTGCTGATACATTGCCCACCTCCCCCTCCTGGCCCCTGCCCTCAGGCTTTGTCTGAAACACCCAGTTTCACACTCAGTCCCCCCTCAAGCAAACCCTACCAGTTCTCCCATGGCCCTTGAAGGACTTGAAAAGAAACAACTACAACTTATGAACAAAATGCCTATTTTGACCTGGAAGTGAGTGCCAGAGTATAAGTCAAATCATATAATCTTTCTGTGGTTCACTGTTAGCTACCCGGCATCACAGTAGTGTTATCATTAAAAAGTCCCTTTTAAGGATATAATGACTGCTTGAGTGGATTTCAGTGTTACACCCCAATAAAAACACTGTGGAGCCATGTCCATGCTCTTGAATAGTGCTCTGAGCTCTATATGGACAGCATGAATTGCCCCCTGCTGTATGTGGTGTGGGCTGCTGCTGTGCAGAACTGATGGCCCAGGGCCGCTTCTCCTCTTCTCCAATCAGGTTTGCATGCTCCATACAAAAGGCTGTTTATACTGCTATGATAAACAGCAAATTACAGGTTATAGCATTGGCCTTTTTGCCCGTGGTGGCCTGAAACATGCAACTTGATGCAGTAACATAGCCAACTGACCCTGCTTCTTCTTCACTCTTATCCAAGCCAATGTCTGTGCAGGCAAAATTATTTTTGCATATGCAAAAAGCCTAGCATCTGTGAAAACCCAAAATCTGCATGTGCTGCAAGCAGTTCATATATTCATGAGAATTTCTCCCTCTGAAAAGCATGCAACAGCACCCCTGTCTTCTACACAGCCTTTGTCTCAGCACCTACCATCTGCACAGCACTCATCTGGCTCCCGAGGTGCCTGTCTGCAAGTCTGAACCCACCTGAATTGCACAGAAACCCCAGGGCTGCAGCAATAGGGATATCAATCTTCCTTTTGGAGTATTGAGCACCCACCTGGTGTTAAAAACACCATCTAGAGGAGGCTTTGCTGCCATGAAACCACTTGTTGTGGAGTCTTCAGTGGAATTATGCAAGTGTATATATATATATACACACACACACACACACACACACCTGAAGCCCAAAAATACTGTCTCATATCTCACTGCTTTGCAGCCTGCATAGCTATTCCAACATCACTTTCTTGCAAGCTCCCCAGCAGAATTAATTACTGTTTGCACAGTTCTTTGAAGATGAAAGTACCAAGTGAGTGCTAAGTATCAGGCCAGATTCTCAGCTGGTTTAAAAACTGCCATTTAGCGCATGACATTGAGGACCACCATTACCCAGCCTCATTATAGAGGTGAAGAAAAAAGAACCCGACAAAAAGAAAGGATACATATAAAAATTATATATTAAAAATACAAAAATAAATAGAAGAACACCATGGTTGCAATAACATTCATGCCTTTTCAGAGTCACTCTTTCTGCAAGTAAAAACTACAAATTTGCAGAGTTGCAACACTGTTCTCCTTCATATCTCCTTAAAACTCATTTCTTCCGCTATGATGCCTACAAATCATTCAAAAATGTTTAACCAGCTGGTGTTCTGTGGCTTCTATACGTTACACTCACCAGAACCATTCTGCTCCTACGTTGGTCCACCCCAGCTGCTTACTCTATGTGCTGCTTCTTTCCCAGCCTCTAGTTGCACACTGGTTGGGCTTGTGAAGGGATAGAGCACATGGGCACCAGGTCAAGCCCCCAGACACATACATACTATCAAATTGTCTTTCCAGGCTCCCCACAGAACGTGGGACGTGCTAAAGGAAAAAACTCCATAAGCGTAGATCCACTTACTGAGATGTGTGTGCTTCTCTATACAATCATTGATTACAGCAATGAAGCCAGGAAGTTCAATTCACATACTTTTATGCAGAAAGCAGCCATGTGCTGTTACAAAAGGCATCATACTGTTGCATTTTAAGGGCTAAACTAATTGCTTATACCTGATTATTATTATTATTATTATTATTATTTAAAGCAAGAATCACTCTTAAAATTGCAAACGTGGATCAAGAGATTCATCACCAGATCAGCCTGTCACTTGAATAAACCACAATAGCTGAAAGGAGAGACAAAGCGACTCTTTAAATATTATAGAGCCTGGCAAGGCTGCCTTCCTCTGGGGGCCTGAAATCCCACAGCTGCTGCTGAGCAGGGAGGAGGCACCAGCAGCCTGCACACGCATCTTGTACCACATCCACATAATTTAGGAGGCTAATTCAGATCCTAGAGGAGACTTCAAAATATCACAGTCACATTTATTTCAGAAAGATGCCACGCATGTAGAGTTTGCTGACACTCTTTCCACAGCCTCCACTAGACCTCATGTTCCCAAATCATTGGATAGCCCAGCTATGTGTGCTACTCAAAGACAACAGAATATCCCTCAGGTCTTTTCACATGTTCACTGGCAAGACTCTACTCACACATACAACTAAGACAGCAATGCACTTTTAAGAAATAACGTGAAAAAAAAAATAAAGAATGCCGGAAAGGAGATCCCATACAACAGTATTCCACTGCATGTTACAAATCCCAAGGACACAGGCTTTACAAAACCTTCCTTCTGCCAGAAGACAAAAACAAAGAGGTAAACCTGCAGCTGGCAGCCCAAAGCCTCTGATCTGTACTCCCTTCCCTGTGTAGCTGCACACATCACAGGCAAAGATGATGCCCTACCCACCCAAAACTAGGAACTGTGCCCATATACACACACCACAGGTAGCACCAAATTATAGATGCAAACAAATGGCTTAACTTTCAAGCCCCAGCAACTAATGCCTGAGGCAAAGTTGGATATTTTCCCATTTGACTGTAGCTCTTTCCAACCCCTCCGGTCTGTCTCGTGCTCTTGCTTTCCTGCTGAAGCTTCTCTCCACTAAGAAACATCCCTTCTGCCTCTTCAGCATGACTTAGGCTGATGCTCTGCACTTGTAGCCTTAATCTCTAGAGAGCCTGGATGAGATTTTCAAAAGCACTTAGTGTTGACCTACCTCTGCTCCAAATCAGTCTGATCATATTAGGTTAACTATATTTAAGTTTGGCCATGTATATTTTGTCATAATAAACTTACCCCAAAGGAATGCAGCTGCTTTAAAACAAGATTACTAAATCCATGACTATTTATGCATCTCAATAAGGAATTTGATTTTCCACTTCCAGTTCTGCGGATTTTTTGGAGCATGTTGAATATTTAGTACTGAAGAAACAGAGGTCAACGCAATTATATCCTACATCTTAAAAAGCAACAGTACCCTTTAAATTCAATGCTATAGAAGGGCTGCACTAAAGACCTGAAGGCTCAGAACTCCTAAAACTGTTGATTAAAATTAACACCCATCTCAACTCAGCCAGAATGCTTATGCTTCAGTATCTGTGAAATGCCAACTTAAGACCTAATCTTTCACCTCCTCCCAATTCATATTTTCAAACCATCAGTCAAGGACTGGTTCTAAATGGTACAGCAAATGACTGTCAGTTGTCACGAGCTGTCTTCTAACACAAAAACACTCAAGAACCAATCCTGGTCTCCACAGTCACTACAGTAATAGTTGGAAAGTATGGGCCATGAATCTCAAAGTGTGGCACTAAATGTGCCCTTCACAAACTTGTTTTTTTATTGGTAAGTTTTTTGTTTTTGTTTTTAAATTTAGTATGTTGAACCTTTTTCTGCTGCATTTTCCCTTTTGATATATATATTTTTAACTGAATCCACAATTGGTCTATCTAAATGATTGACAGCAAAGGTGAAGGAACAGTCTGTTAGTCTTGACTGCTGGGGTAATGAATAGAGAAGCTGACACATTAAATTTCTTCATCTCCAATTGGAATTATAAATTACAGACTTCTTTTGCATTATCATAATACTAAGTTCATCTTATAAATAGAACAATTCCTTGGGGGTGTATTTCTAGTGAAAAAATACATATCTAATGCTCCCGTGCTTTGCATACCTTCATATTCTAATGTAATTGGATTGATTCTTCCCATTATGTTTTAATTTTGGAAATGAAGAATTGTAAGAAAATCTCTTTAAAAACGCTCCATTTTGCTCCAGCAGAACATTCTGAAATTTTCAGAAGTGATCAGTGATTTAACATACCTTCCAACAGCTACTTTGACAGGTTGCATCTTCACACGCGGGCCAATGGCACTTGATCTGAGTTTCTACAAACTCTGCAGGATGCTGAACCAAGAACTGAAATAGTCTATAGGAACTGAAGTTTCCACCCCATAAAAAGCCTTAATTTGGCCTTCATCCCTGTGCAAACTACTTCTGTGAAACAAATCATCAAGTTCAAATTAATCACTTTGTGTGAGAGCAAACATGGCCCATCAATAAAAGCAAAGTAATAAACCACAGGGAAATGCCTCCAAGCCAGACACAGTGCATTTAAACTCTCCAATTTATTTTGCATTGGAAAGAAGGGGGAGATAGCTCTTAAAACTTTGGTCTAAATTAGACTTAATTCAAATCACACTGTTAGAAAACCTCAAGGCCTAGCTCTTAATAGCAGTGCAGCTGCCTGTGGAAGTGCAGAGGAGATGAGTATTATCTGCAACGTGGGATGTCAAAAGGGGTGGGAAGACATCTCCCTCCCCAGCACCAGGGGAGGAAGAAGTAGGAAGAGGGGCATGAGAGAGGAGACAAAAGGACAGGGAAGCACAATACACTTCAAGCTGAATTTGCCACTGTTCAGGATTTTTATTGCCTCAGCAAAAATCCTCTTATGACACAAATACGTGTATCTTATTAAAGTAGTAGGATCTTCTCCTAACAGGACAATTAGCTTTCATTGGAGACAGACCCATGTAATGTCTTGAGAATAGACTCGAGCATATGTTGGTGCATAATACTGGGAACACTTCTCACAGATTAAAGAGAAAATTTTCAACTCCAGTATTTACACTGAAAAAGCAGTGTTTTAATGCTGCATTAGCATCAGATCCCAGGGGACAACAGAGCAGCCTCTAGCAAGGAGCACTCACCCAAGCAGAGGCCGCATGAAGCAGAAGCCCTGGCTGCGCCTTCTTGGGTTAACACTGCCAACAGGAGTTGAAAATCTGGTGCCAGTGCAGCAAATTCCTGCACACAGTTCTGACTGCCTGCTGTGTTAGGGCAGTCATCCTGCAAAATGGCTCTGCCTTGCTCTGGCCTGGCTTCCCTGCTCTGCTGCTGGGAGGAGAGGAGATATTCCTGCGACAGGAGCAGTGGAGTCCATGTTAACTACACAGAGACGTTCCTCTCTGGTTTAAACAGTGAAGCATTTTTAGGGCTTGGTGTCCTCCTGAGACCCACACACCGTGATCACCTTCTGGACATGCTACTAAACATCCATGTGTCGCCTGCTGCTCTGCAGATTAGGCAAAAGCAGCTTTGTTTTATTTCAATTACTCTGGGGTTGGTAAATTGTCACCCTTATCCATCAATAGAATGGTCTTCATTAGTCTGCTCCCCATCATTTAACATGCCTATAAGCCATCACCAAACAGATTACACCGACTATTCCATTAATATCCTTTATTCAGCAAATGGGAAGGAAATTGTATTATTCTGGTAACTGTTTAATGTTTGCCACCAGACACATGAGGCAAATGTGTCCAGGAAATGCTTACTTGCCCAATGTCACCTGATGAACAAGTCCAGACACCCTATTTATCAGAAAGGAAGCCATAAGAAATAACTGCAAAGAAAGTAGAGCTCCATAGCATGAAGTAAATGAGCTAATAAATATTGCAGCATTTTATCCTAGCGTGCAAAGTAATGCTTTATTACATCCTTTAAAATTAATACGTGCTATTTTGTTGGTATCAACACACGCTCGGAACATCTGATCCTTTACACGCCACAAACCCTGTGCAGCGACAAATCAAACCCACTAGTGGTACTTCATCACCTGAGCACAGGCACAGAATGAAGAGCCAAAGCACCCACTCTCCCTCCCCTTTATGCATAACCAATATTAAAAGCGGCGTGAGCCATTTTATTCTTGTCAAAATCAGTTTTCTCATCTGGCTCCCACAAGCCATGTTTACATTTCCCTATAATAGTTTTCCCATGTCTCTTCCTTCACCGAAATATAACCTTTTAACTATGTTATCAGCCTGAATTTGGTGTACAAATAAATAATAATCATCATTAATAATAATAAAAGCAACTCTCTTATTCCTTCTGTAACCAGAGGAGAAGTTGTATTTCCAAGTCAGTATAGCAGATGAGCTAAATTACATTCTAAGGTTGCCCAAGATTCTCAGCCAACAAGAGAAGGTGGCAAAGCTTTCCATGCCAGCACCCTCAGAAAGACACATCCTGACCCAGCTGGAGTTTATCTGTTATTTCCCTGGTTTAGTGTTCACACAGGGATGGGAACATACTGACAACAATACTCAGTGCTGCACAATTTCCAGCTTTTTTTCAGTCTACCCATTTAATAACTAGAACATCTCACAGCTATTACACTACTAACTGCAACAAATAACTGCAAAATACACTGGGGGAATGTACAAATAAATTCTGGCACATCAGCAGCTCCATAACAAGTCGTATAGGAGACTGGCAATTGGTATGCTAGGATCTCCATTACCACAGAAATAGAAATGGGTTATAAAGCCAAAGCTCACCATGCTTCTTGTGAAGGGGTTTCCCAGGCCTGAGGGGCTCTTGTCTGGGAGTGGTACCTCACCAAACCACCTGCCCACACAGCTAATGCTCTTCTGTTCTGTCCACATTTAGCCAATCCATTATGTATATAAGCTACAGCCAAGCTTTACAAAACCTGCAAGCCCTGGCAGCAAACACAACCCAAGATACGGAAGCGACAATCTGAGAAGATACTCCCCAGGAATTAGATTTTGTAAACAAACATTTCAGCTAATTGCATTCTTGTTCTCAGTGCAGTGAAGGCCCCATTTAGCCAGAGCATTTGTCTACGGAGTTTAGTTCTTCCATTTAATGAATGCTGATCCTGTCTTAGCCTCAGCTGGTATATCATCAGGATCAACATGAAATGCTAATGGAGAAAGATGCTTAATATCATTTCAAGTGTTTAAGTTACAACCATGGCTATTAAAGCAAATCCATTTTACCTGTTCCTCCTCAGGCTCCCCTGTGAGACAGATTTAAAAGTTTCCATGGGGAGAAGTGATTCATAAATGGCTGCACAGATCAGAGAATAAAGCCTTTCACTGTTAATTACAGTCAGCGCTTTCCAAACTGAAGCTGGTCATTTCGCCGTCACAACACATAATTAGCAAGGCTCATTTTCTATCGTCGCCTTCACAAATCAGCTCACTTTCTAGAAAGCAAGGTGGGTGCCTTCAGCAGCGGGCACAGGCAGGCCAGCCAGCAAAAACAAGGCTTTGTGCTCGCTCTGCCTGGAGTCCACAGCAGAAAATCCAGCAGAGCCCCCAAGTCCTCATTTTCAAACCACTAAGTTAAAGGGCTGAACAATGAAATAGCCATGACATTGAGGAAGAGGAGGTGGAGGAAGGAGCGCCTTTGGCCAGAAGGTTTCTTGGCCTTTTGACATGTGTACCCATAGTGCAATAACACTGGGTCCATCCAACCCAAGAGGCACCTGGAACATCCTTGCTTGGGAATTTCACAAAAATAGCAGGAAAGAAAGATATGTTAGAGATGTTGCTCTTCCCTGGCTCAGAGAGAGGCCTCCCAGCCATCATCTGCATTTTAAAGCAAGACTGTCTCTTTCTTCCCATGGCTCACACTGCCCCTCACCTTTCTGAGGAACAACTCTGCCCCAAAGGTGTCCGGTTGACGCGCTGCCAAGGTCCCCGTTCTTAACAAGGCACCCAAAATACCGGATGGGGCCCCAAGCACTCACCAGACAGAGCACACTTTCCTTACTGTGCTGGCAGCCATCATTCGAAAGGCTGAAGTTATCCTCACACAGATTTTAAAAGGCCACTGTTTATGCATGTAAATTCTGAAGGGCATTAGCGGCATAGCTGACACACACTGACAGCCAGAGCAGCTCCGGGAAGGGAATAAGCAGCAGCAACTGCCTGAATAATTGATGTGCTTTTACTCTGCCCCATGGCCCAGTTATTACATTGCTCACTCTCTTCAACTGCCTGTG
This sequence comes from Excalfactoria chinensis, assembly GCF_039878825.1. Taxonomy (NCBI): domain Eukaryota; kingdom Metazoa; phylum Chordata; class Aves; order Galliformes; family Phasianidae; genus Excalfactoria; species Excalfactoria chinensis. The sequence goes on from NC_092828.1 coordinate 41,533,635, forward strand.
GTTTCTAAATTAATTAGAAATCTTAATGTCATGGCCAGCCATTTAAAAAAGAGAAAAAGGCACCGAGTACAAAAGAAGAGAGTGCTATGGATGCCCTTGAGGCTTGGGATCTCTTATTTTGACCTGGGGACGCAGAGAAAGAAAATAAAATCTCAAATTCTAAAAGTTCAGACTGATGCTAACAGCTGAGACAAGCTGATATCAGACCCTCACATGGTGCGCAATCCATCCTTGCCAGCAAAAAGCCCCTAATTCCTATTTCATAAGGATGCATACCCACATAGATGTCACCTCTCCCAGACTATGAGGCAACACCATTTCCAAAGAATAGCACACTATAGAAGCTGGTATCTATCCAGTACAATGAAAAACAGCACTAACATCTGACAAGTATCTGCCTGGCTGCTGCAACACAGTGCACCAGATGGAAGGACACTGCTGACCCAGGTCTGGAAGAATCACAGAGCTCACAGCTGCCCTGCTTATACAGATGACAGAGCTAAATGGCTCTGTGGGATCCCTTTTGCAGGCTGAAATTGTGTGTGGCCACCTGACCACAGAGAACAGGAGTGGCTGATAAAAATAACACCTTGTTCAAACATAACAGTATAAGCAGCCATTACTTTGAAACGTACATAGCCTTATCTACTTATGATATTGCTTATGCTTAGACGTTAAAACAATGTCTATAGCTCTTAAGAAACCCTCTGGGAATAATTCCTGTGTTCGAGCCATGCTGCATTACAGCACAGGGAGTTTCATTCCAAGTCCTTGGGAAGCACTTAGCCGTGATGAATCTGGGAGTATATTTAGTTTTTTCCTTACTTGAGAAATAGAGATTTCTCAGAAATCTCCTTAAAATTGTACCAAAAGCACAAATAAACACCAAGGATTGGATTTGCTGAGATTTAAAATTGCTCAAATAACTTAGAGTCTAATCTTACACTTTTTTTTTTATTGTGGAAGAAAACCAAGCAATCAAAGTACCAGTGAACTGCACAGTGCTGTACAGTCCTTCTCTTCGCCAACACACAGCATTTTACTGTGATCTGCAGGATACCTAGGCAGAAAAATGTAAAAATCTAAACAAAAAACAAACCCAAAAAACTTATTATTCCCTTTTTGAAATTCATTTTAAATAAATTTGATTTTTGAATTTCTTTTTGACATGGATAAAATAACCTTATAGTCAGAGCAATGAATTTACATTTATCCTACAGTTTCCACACACGTTAAATGCCCACACGTAACAGGGGCAGAGCAGCAAGATGGGAATGGTAACACAACATATTACAGAGCTTTACATGACACTATAAATCCCAATGGAAGTATCCAACAAAAGAGTCCCACTTATCATCACGTGGAAGGGAATTCAAAACACTATGATGACAATACAACAGGGGAGCATGGTTTATAAAATCCCAGTGTAGTTTAATCAAAGTTTTATTTAATCCTAGAGTGTTTCCTTCAGTCTCCTGTTTTTTTCCTCCCGTTATAACTTTGTATTAAATTGATGCACACAGAGTCCAGCACAGAAGGCAGGCAAGAATAAAAGCAAGATGCAAAAGGGTATTAGTTGACAACATCTACCCTTGACCCTTTCAAGACAAGGGTACACGTGGCACTTAGTGATGTGGTTTACTGGGCACAGTGATGATGGGCTGATGGTTGGAGATGATCTTAATGGCCTTTTCCAACTTTAATGACTCTGTGATTGTATGTAGGCCCTTTTATTGTGTTCCTACACGCTTCCTGAGTACTGACATTACTTCCATATGTTGGGAGGGAAGACAGGCTTCCAAAGTGTGATACACAAAGAAGGTGGCATCGGTCAACTTCTGTGATTTGGGTTTTCCCTCTTTGATTACTGCTGACTCTAAAATGAGCATGGTAATTACTGGCACCACAGAACTGCAGACAAAGTGAACACAAGATGCCACTCACATGCATTTTCCACCCCAAAAAGATGACATGTCTTCTAAGAACAAGTTAGCAATAAGCTTTCCTGATCACCCAACATTCCTTGTTTGTGCTCTCTATGTCATTTCACTTTTACATCCTCACATGCTAGCTTTTTAATACTCAGATTTTAGACCTTCATGCTACATACTTCCTTTGTTCTCCACGCTGCGGCACCTATGTGTACACATCTCACACTGAAATTACTACAGCTGTACAGCTGGAAGGATATACCAGCTGTAACACGACTACAATTCTTCAACATGGCCATGCCCTCCTTGTTCAACTTGTATGTCACTTGTCTCTGGAAAGGAGCAAAGTGCAAAAACACACAAGGTCCTGCAGACATGCTTCCTTCTCAGCCTTGGAAAAAAGGTGAAACAAAATACATGAGATGGTAGCAATACAAAGCAGCATCGCTTTCCTCGCTGCTTTCCAGAGCCTCGTCTTTCAAGATGTAGCCCCTGGTAAAGTGGCTCATGAAAGTTTGATGAACACCATTTTGTTTAACACCGGCAACAGAGCAACAGCCCTGTCGAGCTGCAACACCCAAGCAAAATGTCATGACCCAAGAGGATCAGGGCTCTTGGCTATAAGAGGTGGGCTCACAGGTGGCATCGGGTGTACAACCTCCAGCACAAGATGCACCACCCCCACAGGTGACTTGGTCACTAGAACATCACACTGCTGCAGTGATGAATACCACGCCTCCTGCCATGCTTGCCAGCTGTCTGAGACAAGCTTGCAAAATACAGAGTTCCTAAGCCTTTTCCATTCGTACACCTAAACCTTCATTCTCTTCCCCTCTTATAACTGCTTAACATGTACACACACTGACAAATTTCATGGTGTGCCATTCTGTATCCTTTTACTTCAGTATTTTATATGCTTTCCTGCTTTTGTTTCCCTGCTCCTTTCCTATAAAAGAATATTCTCCAGAAACTGTGAGTGTGTAACTGAAAATACATAAAATCCACATACAGAGATGGTACTGCAGACTCACGTGACATGATTAAGTTGAGTGGTTTAATATTAGCATGGCTAACGAATAGTACTAGAGCATAAGATGCAGTAATTACCTTTTCTTGTTCTTCAGGTGCTGAAAATCCATACGCTATTTTCGCAGAGTACTGAATTCAGCATTTCTGAAAACAAAGAGAAAAAATAATTAAAAAAACATTTATACTCGCCTCTAAGGACTTATTAGGCACTCATGAACCTTCTGCTAAACAGAAATTTATAAACTTCCTCTGCAATAGAGGATGAAGCAATGAACAAATGTTCTTGGACAACAGATTTGCTTTTTAAAAGCCTGTGTGTGTGGTTGTTTTTTAATCTCTATGCAGCACATCTCTGAATTCAAAAACAATAATAGCATGCGACTATCAAAGGCTACTCTCGCCAACTGCTTCCAAAAAAAGAGATTTACAGGTAGCTAGCAAATACACATGCACATACATGAGTACTTCTTCACTCTAACAGACTCCAATGTGATCTTGATAAACTACTGTTAAGCTTGAGGATTTATCATGTGTATTTTAGATAGTTTAGATAGCTGCTGCACTTGAATAATAAAGAAGTATCTGGTTTGAAAAGTACATAAATCATAACTGTACGGATTACTGTTCTTCAGCACTTAAATGACAAACTTCATCCCCTTATGTTTTCAGTATTTTCTTCTAAGTGTAGCGCTTCACGCTAAATGTAACATTAATTGATAAAAGCATGAAATGCATGGATCCAGGTCAGCCTCCTGTAAGTGCTGGGTTAAGTGCAACTATTTACACATAAAACACGGCTCCTCATAGTTGGGGTTGCCACATATGAAACTTTGGCTATTATCAGTTTTGCCAGAGTCAAGCCGGATGGCACAGGACCCTGGGGAATCATCCAGTTCCATTTAAGCAATTAGAACACAAAAAACATGAAGGAAGTGAAATAGCAATGACTTCTCCTATCTCGTTTGCTTCCAAGAAAAGTTATATAATTTGGAAGACGTATATTAAAATGGCAAGAAGGCCAAAAGGTGTAGTGCCCAAATACAAAAGAATCCAGCGTTGAGTCCAGTTGTTCCCATGGACTCATGAATAGCAGCTGGTCCATGAGACTTTCCTTACAGGGACAGCTCTCCCCCTTCTCCTTGCAGTCATCCCTACAGCACAGCCAGGCTACCCCATAGCCTAAAAACGTTACAGATCAAAAAAGCAGCTCCAGGGCTCTGGTTCTAACACACAGTTGACCTAGAATGGTCCTGCTTTTATCTTCAGTGCCCCAAAGAGAATTTCCTTTTTCCCCAGCGCTACACGTTCTTTGAGAGATAGTCCTGTGGGAGTAGGAAAGTGAAGGAGCTCATACTGCTAAGGAACCGTCCCCCGTGCATAATTAATCTTATTTACGTACTAAAGGAGCAATCACTTGCATTCAGTAACCTTGGAAGTCAGACAAGTAAATTAAAACTTAAAACAAGGCCTGAGAGTCCAGCATGCATGCCACTGTCTGAGTGATTTCTCTATAATAGGCACGAATGGATGCTCTGGAAGAAAGAAAGAGACCTTTTCCAAGTCCATCTGTCAGCAAAACTGCCTCTGTAAGCAATAAACAGGTTTTGTGCCATCTAAGAAATTTACAGACAATCTCAGGGTAGGACTAGCTATTATTTCTCACTGTACAAAAGAAAGACTCCCCAGATGTTAGCTGTTTGCAGCCTTGGATTTTGATCAAATACATACAGTTTCGGTTAAAAAAATATATATAAAAATACAACAGTTTTACAAGTGTAGAGTAGACCAGGCAACACCTCGTGAGGGCATTCATATGTTTTACTTCCAGGAAAAGTGCCATTTGTTTGGACTACTCTGCTTATATTTTACAGCAAGAACGCCACCTGACTCCAAGAAGCTTTTGGAGAATAACCGAATTGATGGCAGCAGTAAGGAGCAGAAATGGTGGTTTCCCTAGGCTGGCAAAGTTAATGTTTGTTACCCATTACCTTGCAATGGCTTTTTAAATGAAATTAAGATGAGATCTTTGTTTCATTTATGAGACCCTGGATTTAACTTCTACTTGGAGCATAAAGGGCTAGAGATAGCACAACTTACAGTGGTTTATGGCTCTGCTGTGCCATTTTAAGGATGCAGTACATGCTCTCCTCCCAGCTCACCTTTATTTTATCATAATGTGAGCTTACTGACTGGTAAATCTTTCTTGGTTTCCCTCCCCAAATGCCAAATGTATAACCTTGAGTTGGCCTCTGCCATATGCTATTTTTATGCAGATTTCAAATGTAATTTGGGGAATTCTTGCTCTTATTTTAATCACAGAAGGAAACATACGTGGATTCCAGGGCAGCAAAGATTTTGCAAAATACTTGCTAGAGAGACAGCACTGACTAGCAGTAGGTGCACAGCAGGAACTATAGGGATTTAGAGTGAGCTGATGCCCTAAAACATAGAATAAATGTATTGAAGGAGACATTGCTTTATATGTGACTCCTGTTAAACCTCACAGTCTCACAGCACCTGCCCCCTGCGCAACGGGAGATCGCTTTAGTTTTCTTCCACTGCTCTCCACACCACTATGCTAACCCGATCCACTCTGAAACCACCAGCACCGAGTGACGCATCCGCCCACACAGGCCACGGGCGTGCTGCTCTGCCTCACTAGATGCCAAAAGAAGGGCAATTAATCTGCAAGCCAGCGCGCTGCTCAACCTCTGTGCCAAAACAGAAGCTGCTATTAGAGAGAGCAATGATAAACACTGTCTGTTCAGCTACAGCAGTGGCTGCAAAGAGAATCCATCAAGACGGGATGGCTTACCCCTGAGCTGCTGTACTGCCGCAAAGTCAAATGTCCAGGCAGCCATTAACTCTAATGGCACAGGGACCCACGGAAAGCCACACAAAGGTTTAGACATCTGACAGGAGGCTAGGGAAGTAGTACCAAGCACCCCATTTCAGCCTCATTTCAAGTGCAAGAGCAAACAGCCATCATTGTGCTTTGGGAGATGGAAATCCATATTGAGCAGCTCTGCATCAATCCCAGGAACCAGCATCTTCCATCAGCCCTATGAAACAAAATCAGCAACCTGCACCTATAGTGGCTTAATTTAATATGCACCCTACAGATGCTTCTAAATCCCGCACACTGCTATCCTCCATTACTAGGCTTTTTCAATGAAAGTGATTAAAGCTAACAATTATAATTTGTGTTAGAGAAGTCCCTGGAGGCACTGGGTAGGCTCAGACTTCATTGTTCACAGAGCACAATGCAAAGAAATCTCCCTCCCGAAGAGCTCATCCTCCCAAGAAGATGAGGCAATCAAGGAACAGTAGAAAGAAAAAGCAGTTGCTCAAGGTCAAACAGCGAGCCACTGGAGGAGCTGGAACAAAACCGTTCCCTCAACTGTTCAGCCACAGCCCCGTTCATGCTGACTCTCCGGTACTAAGTCGACCAACTAATACACTTTTATTCATCAAGCGCCAAGAGCAGACCAAGTGATTCATAGGGTTCTGTGCTGGAAAAGCTAACCATGACAGCAAATAAATAAATAAATAAATAAATAAATAAAAATGCAAATCTACTTAAAGTGGACTTCACACATGTAAGATGGTGAGTGAGACTTCAACAAAACATGCAGTTCCCACACACAAAACTGAAGTCAAAAGAGCTCCTTACTTTGCTAAAATGCTAAGTCTATACAAAAGAACAACTTCTGTCTCCCAGGCTCTTTCACCCTACAAGATCCTCTTGGGCCTAAGCAGAGACCAGCTGCAAAAAACCAAACAGCCTGTACTGACTGCCCCATACCTTTTCCTTGGTATCTGCTGCATCAGAAAACATGCTTTTTAGTACAAGAGAGAGGTGTATCCAGCCCTTGGATGACAATGCACCTACACATCGAGTCACAAAAACAGGAATAGTCTATACATCCCTAGAATGTGACAATCCTACAGTGCGACCAGATAAAAATGTGCTGTGTGACAGAGGTGGACAAGTGCCTGCTTTGTGACAAACCAAAGCCGTCACCTACTAATATGAGTATGGATATCATCTGATGGAGGACATCTCTGTGGTTTTCAACACATGGTTTTGACAGGAACACTTCCAAGATGTACAAAATATAGTCCCACTGGATGCTTACAGGCTTAGATTTTCCTGGCCTATCAGTGCAAGTGAGATGGAGCATCAGCTTTTGCCCATCTCCCTTTTCTTCCTTCTACCTTCCAAATAAATGCTTCCCATCCTTTTTGCGCACATTACTGACAAATCGATCCTTCTTTATTCTTCCATCAATGCTTTCAACATATGATTGCTCAAGTGACCTTCCCTATCTTGCAATTTTTTAAGGAATGGTCAATCTCAATATGCATAATTATAATTGCAAATGGATCATTTTATCTTGTACTCTTCTGTTTTAATGGGATTATGTACGGTCAAATCTCTAAGGTAACATTTAGAGTCAAAACCTCCTATGTCATTCATATGTGTTTTAGATACTTAAAAATATTAATATGCAACTAGTGATATTATCCAAGGTTAAGATTTCTAACTACCCGGGCCAGTTATGGCACCATCAATCTGAAACAGTTTTTACTGATCACTAGAAAAATCTTTCAAAGACAGTAAAATTGGAATTCATAAAAACTTCTTGCCATACAATTAGTCTGAAAGAGAGTGCTCCTGTTATGCGCTGTACTGTGAAAGAACAAAGTACTAGTGTGTAAAGTGAGAGAAGCTTTTAGTCTTTGCAAACAACTTTAGTGCATAAAATATTAAAAGCGATGCTAAACTAATCTTTGGCAAGAATTACAAGCAATTCAGTGCAACTCGTATTATGAATTCCTTTGGTTTATCATTTAAAAAACATTAGAGTCTACCATTATGGTTGTGTATCACAGTGCTGTACATTACATTAACCTCTGTAATTTTCTAGCGTGGTATATTGCAGTAACACAAATTAGACTATCTGGCAAAAAGGCTTAGAAAGATGCAATATTTAAAGTGAGCAGACAGGAAAGCTCTTTGCTCCTTCCTGCCAAAGACAGCAAGAGAGAGTCCAGTCCTCCTTTCCTCAAAGCAAATGGTAAAATCCCATTAATTTCCACTGGAACTGACAGATTCAAGGCATCTGGGAAAGGATTCAGTCTAAATACATCACAGACATAACAGATGAATGATTTGGGGTAGAGGGGTCACCTGCTCTCATTTTAACACTTCTGTGTAACGGGAACAGAGCAGGTCATTTCTGCACGCTTGAAAATGCTTTGCGGGCTTTCAGTAGGATTCTCCCTTCAGCAATTTTTGCCTCCTGTCCCCATTTTCTTCTTCTCCATATGCCTAATAGCTTTAAAATCTGCTGTCTGAGTGCAGAAGAAGGTAAAGCCCTACCCTTAATACCGCTGCAGGGCCCACATAGATGAAATTTTGTCCTCCTATAATTAATAGGAAAATATTTACATTCCATATACTCTGGAACAATCACATTTCCTTCCACCAAGGAAACAAACTGCAGCTAAATTATGTGTTATCCGTAAGTCTTCATAGCAAGACAACTATTTCAGGTACAATAAACATCACGATAAAATACTCATTGTGTTCGTAAATCACTCTAACTTCCAAGATATATTTGTGAGTGAACAAACTTAATCTTGCAACTGAAAGATGAATTTGATTTTGTAACAGTTTCTTGATTCTTTTTTTCTCTGTGGGACAAGAAAGAGACAAAAAAAAAATAAAAATAAATAAAAAAGAAGAGAAATGGGACACTGCCTACTGTTGGGACAACAGCTCTCACCTATGGCATGCTGGATTTGTGCTTCTGCTCTGCATCGTGCAGAACACATACTTCAGCTTCATGTTCCCCTCTACGAGGCCACTGGGACATTGTTCTCCTTCCAATATAACTACCTGGCTGCCTTCCCTCACTTTCCACTTCTAACATATCAAACAGAACCTGAGAAAACTCCATCCAGACCCATATGCTTCTGTGAAATATATTGAGTTTGTGGATAAAAAGGTCGGCTTCATTTTGTCTCAACTGGCTCCAGCTCCCAGTTGTGGGGGCTGTGGGGACAGACGGCTGCTGGGTTAAGCAAGATTTCTGTGTGTGTCTATGGAACAGAAAGCAGCCATTCTTTCATGCTGGCTTCCCAGGGACTTTTTCAAGCAAAATACTGGTCTCAAGTGACTCTAGAAGCAAGCAACCAGGCCCTGGTTCTGGAAGATCCAGTGGGTTCTCTGCAACAGCAAGTCATTTAATCTGAGAAGAGGAGGAAGCCTGGGGTCCTGTCAATTCTAATCCTGGGTATATGTGCCACAGCTGGATTTCTTCAAGTCTGGGCTATTACACTGGCACACCACTGACCAAAGTCTTCTGTTTCATGTAAATTCCCAGAAAAAACCCTAGGAGATAAAACTGATTAATCCTAATTAAAATGAGAATCAAGGAAATGACACAGTCTGTTGAATCTATTTGAGGAATCAAAAGCCTCTCTCATTTCTATGTTAATTGTCTTGTTACAAACGTGTGATACTTTAATACGCACAGAATAACATTTTCATATTCTTCTTCACTTAGGGCATCACTGGCCAGATGTTAGAAAGCACTTAGAGAGCCCTTCTGCATACCAGCCAACACAGAAGTACCTAAATGGACACTGAGTGGTTCTCAGACTTCTCTTAGAACAGCCCAAACCCTGCACCCAGGGCAGAACAGAACCTTCACACTTCCAGCCCCAGAGACAAAGCAGATATCTGCTAGAAAGAAGGCAAGCAGTAACCAGCGGTTAGTTGTGTTCAATTTGTCAATGCAAAATGTGAGTGTGAGCCTGGAAAGAAGACACACAGACAGTCTATGCCCAGAGCATCTCATGCACAAGGTGCCCCATCAGCACCTGGGAGGAAATATGGAATGAATTAAATTGAACCAAGATAAACCCACTAAAGCCCTCCTCTCTCTTTGCACAAGACTGGTAAGGTGAAATATCATTGCTTGATTTTTTTATTTTTTATAAAAAGGCTACTTTCACAAAACACGCACATTTGGAAAAACAATCAACATTCAAAGACATTCTTGAAATGAAGAAATACAGAACAGACCCCTTCAAAGACAGCTCACCTTAGGATATGAATGATTTACAGGGGAATGGACGCTACATAATGCTAACATCAGCAAATTAAAGGATGGGATGCATTTGCCACATCCAATTTGTATTCAGTCAAAATAGAACATTGCCTAAAGCTGGAAAGGGGGGAGGGGGGGGGGTGCAAAACCAACCTAAGAAAAGTGGTAAGGGAAACTGGATGAAATCCAGAATCTGCTGCCTTACTTGCTTAGACAACATTTATTATGGTTAAGTTTTATTATACAGTAGTAAAAAATTACAAGGCAACATCCTGTGCTATTTCCCACTGGGATAAATGATACAGATGTACTATTAAATCTCAAAACCAGCACCGGTCTGCCAGGCTACATTCCATTTGTGTCTTTATAATGTGTCAATAGGCTGACATTTATGCCTTCTGATGGTAAAGCTATTTATGTTATAGACATTTAAATGTGCCATAAAATGCTTAGCACTACACAAGCCTAGAACCCTTCCAATCCTTACCAAAACAACACATACAAAGCAAAAATCCTACCAGACACCAGTATCCAAACTTAGGAGATATTAGCTCTATCTTTTCCCATAGCAAGTCAAAATTGAGTGTTTCTTTTATTGATCATATAAGAGAGAGTTAAAACAATCTTTCTGCTGCCCAAATGTTCAAGCCATACTTGGATTTAGTTTTGTTTCATGGACTTTTTGTCCTTTTCTAAAGCAGCATTTTTCAAAATCCAAATCATAGCCTTTGTGACTTGTTGGGTGACGGGAGATGCTGAACATTTAATCAAAGCTGCAGACCAGCAGGCAACCCTGCCCTAACTCTTACAACCTACAAAATGAGCTGCAGGTCACCTATCCAAGCTCTATATTGCTGTTATCCACAGCTGGGAAGTCCTTCGCTGAAGTCCATCAATCTCTGCAGCCCAAAGGCATCCTGAGCTTTGCAAATATACTGGTAAATAGATGGTCCCACAAGGATCCCACTGAACCTCATAGAGAGCAGACAAACAGTCACTACTGGCCACAGGCTAGACATAAACTAAGACACACTCTCAGCATCACCACTGGCACTACAGATTTGAAGGGCATCAAATCTCCTAATTCCTGATTAAAATGAGATTCCTCTTGGTATCCATCAGAGCCTTTGATGAGGCCAACCCTGTGAGAAATCATGACAAAACACCCACAGTTTCTGTTAGTAAATGTCCCACTTAGGAGAAATGCTAAGATAAAAAACATGCAGAGTAGCGTACTACACCCGTACTATCACTAGCACCAAATTTCATTAACTAGAAACAAAGCAAACGGCTCTTAGAAACACAGGTCAGAAAACGAGACTCGGTGACAGAGAAATTCATTTTCCGAGCTAGATGGTTGGAATTAAGAAGTCCATCCGCAGCCAGAAGCAGACTCAGGTTACTGGTAGTAAGGTGTGGGGGGTGTATAAACACCAACATATAAAGGTTTGGGTCAGAAAACAAAGCAGCCAACCTCTCCATGCCCCAAGGCTACTGTTGAGACATTTCTTGCACGTATCAAATTCCTTAAGTCTGTGAAAGATAAGCAGACAAAAACAAGGAGGAATTGGGAAATAGGCAGCCTGGGAGAACATGCTGGAAGGAGGGCTACACGCTCTAGTTGCTATCCCCCAAGCAACTGGTATGCAAGGATAAGGAAAAGTTACAAACATGCCAGCTCAATAGCTAACTGCAGGGATCACGTCTTGAAATGATTAGGGTTGAAGTAATGGCCACTGATACTTCAGGGGCTAATTAAAAGAAAAAAAAAAAATTCTTCATAAGAAAATTACCATACAAAACAAGTTCCGCATATTTTTTTACTCCACAAACAGCTTCAGAGCCTAATGCATTAGAAACGCAACTGCATCAGGCACAGCACTAAGCACAGGCCATGCTCAAGCTCCAAGCAGGAAAATGCCAGGCAGAGCCACTTCATTACAGTGCTTACAATCAAAATGAGACAGAAAGTGGCTGCTTCTCCACTCTGACAAGTTTTTAATTGCACCTAGAAATTACCTTCTACTTTAAATTTCATTCTGAAATAGTGCCTAATAGAGGCTGCTCAAGATGAGTTTTCCACACTTCTAAATAATTATTATTAATATGACACTAACATACCTCACTGGAATTTTAAGCCACCTAAAGCATCTTTTAAAGATGTATTTATCATTAAACTTCACATCCAGTCTGACTGAAATGCAAAATTATCTTGACCTTTTAGTTCTGAATGGTTCAGCCATCACAGTTCCTTCTTCATAAGGAGCCCTATTACCTTTTCTATTTTAGTGACATTAGTAAACATCTTTGGAAGTGCAAAGGAAGACCTTCCCACGTCAGCGTGATTAACTCACACACACGCACAACCTTAGATGATATTAATATCCAACACAAGACTAAAGGTTATTAACTGATTGCATTGTCTAAAGGCAATGTGGTTCAATCTACAAGTCCCAGGGTGGACAGATTTTCATGAGCATCTTACATGACCTTTAAATGAGCTTTTACGAGTGCATTTTATGAGCTTTGCAACCTGTCAAGGAAAATATTGAATGCAGTCCTGACACACCAAAGTAGAAGCACTTTGGGGGCAGCACCAAAGCATGGGCTTTGGGAATCCTGCGCTGTGATGGAAGTGAGAGCACTTATAAAGTAGAAACGATATTAAAAAATGTGCACTGGCTTTTTTGCCATCATTGTTTACACTGACAAAATGGGAGATGTGAATAATATCTAGCATGAGGAATGGACGTGAGTTACATGGGCTGTAACTCTTCATCCGAAAGAGTAACAATCTTCATCTTAACTAATGGAGACTCTGCAAATACTCTCACAAATTCAACCATCCAAACATTCACCACCCCAAACAAGAGAAAAGTCTCCTAGCTAACAGTAAAGACTTAAAAGAAAAAAGAATGCTTCCTTCTTCCCCTAAAGCAGAAGGTAACCTAAAAGGAAAAGCCGCAAGGAAACTGCACAGTCATGCCCTTACTTTCTCAGATTTTCTTTCCATTTGCTAAGGCACAAGGCATCCCAGAAGTTTTAAAGCTCTGTAAATGCAGCTAATTTGGACACTAACGGGACTCTACAAGAGACACAGCATGAAGAAACCCAGGAAGGAAAATTCCAGAAGCACCTCACCAGCTAGTGTGCAGTAGGAATGTTTAATACCTGTTTTCCTATGAAGTGAAATACTTCACAAAATGCCATATATGAGTAAAAGACATAGAGATCTCTGGCTACAACTACTTTGGAACCGATTTCAACTGTCTTTGGTTTATTATATCAGACAGCATGATGTCATCAGATGCTTTTCAATGTCTTTTAAGACCTTTTCCAGTTATTCCTAAATTATTAGGTGAGAATATGTGCGTGCGTGTGGTATTCCTTTATTTCTGCAACCAAGTGATAAACTGCAGTGCCACAAGATAAATTGCATTCAGTTTACAAATTTGACCTCCTCACTTGAACTCTGCCTGCTAATCCATTTCAGCTGGGACTATTCCTAATACGCCATACTTCCCAACAGCTTTCAAACAGCTGTAGGGGCTTTCTCTGTGTGTATGCATGTTATGTTTTAAAATGGATTTTGCATTAAAAGTTTTTTGTTTTTTTTTCTTTGCACCAGAAAGTGGAACAGATTAGAAACAGAAAGACAATCCACCTGGCTCTGGTGGTCTGACATGGCTCCAGCTTCCAGCCATGCAGGACACCAGCCCACCTCACTGAAGACATTGGAGTCTCTGCTTTCCACGGTTCTCATTACGCGCTTCTCTAGCACGCAGAGCCTGTGGTTCACAAGAAGTCACACCTTCCATCTGTAAACAGGGTGATTTATAGCAGTGCTATTTGAACAGCTGCCCTGGCTCCTAGGAGCACTAGGATTGAGTATCAGACACATCTCGAGCCAAAAGGGAGTAAGTACTGCTGGAGGTGCTCCACATTTCTGATGGGGACACTCGCACCTTGAAGAGGATTCCTAACAATGTCTGCCACACAGCTGCAATCCCATTCAGGTCCTCCTTGGCAACCAGCAATCTCTCTGCAAGAGTTCTCTTGAAGGTTTGGAGTCGAACACCCAGTTCTCACATGCATCACCCTACCCAACCTGGGTGAGGCATCAATGGCCCTGTCACAGAAAGAGAGCTGCTGTGGCCTGCTCAACTCCTGCCATACCGTTTCTATCACCCCCTCCTTCTCAAGAAAGTCACTGCAGTTTCTGGAATTAAGAACAAACATGCTGGCTCTTGCACTGTGATATTAAAAGGGTAACCAATAACAAAATCAATTTACTTTCCACTTCGAAGCAGATAACCCTGCATTTTAATTGTCATTGGTACCCAGAGGTAGCACACAACCAGCCCTCACTAACACCGATTTTCTCTGTGTATTTGAGAAGGTCACTGATTTTAAACAATTTTTTTTTTCTTCTAAATTTTCTCACTTGGTTTCACACTACATTTTTTTTTATAAAGGTAAACGATAAAGTTTTGTTTGCAGTTACTCAGCATAAACAAATCATCTCTCAAATACTCACTACAATTTTTCACAGAAAGGACAAGAATAAGTGTTATAATAACTTGCTTAAATATCCGTGACAGAAGAGTCCTTCTGCTGCAAAGCTGCTGCTTGCATTTGACACACCTGAACAAATAGCAAAAATGCCCCTTTCTCAGCTGCTTCTTGCATCTCAGGCAAGATGGATGCTCCTTTTCTTTCATTCTGTTTATGAGTACATTTACTGTCCATCATGATGCCTGAGAGCCTCTGACCACACAATATAAGCGTGAGCTTAACCTATTTGTATGCTCTAAAATGCCAACACTTATCAGTATATGCTGCCATGCCATTCTTTATTAATGATATAAAACTTAAAATCATGTTAGTGCTACAGCAAGTGAAATGAGCCGGCCCCTTCTCAGCTTCCAACAACTGAGGAGTATCATCAGCCACTGTAAAAATAGCACGGGTGAAAATTAGGGATATACTGAGTGGCTCTGCTTTACTGGAGCTTGACTGCATTTTACCAAAAGCAGCTCAAATGCATCAGATATATAAACATGACTGGCTTGGGCAATTAGATCTGCATTTGTTATAAACTGCAATCAAATACTCATTTCATTTTGCAGTGTCATCTGTAGTCTGACACAAGCAGAAGCAAATTAAAATGCATGGAAGTATTTCAGGTAAGCATACACTTCTTAAAAGGAGCTAAATTACTTGGTCATTTATATTAGAGAGACATACTGCATGGGATGGTGGTGAGAAAAACCTATTCTAGCAACTTGCAAAGACACTGGTTTCAGGGAAAACAGCTTTTCTATGGTGGCCCATGTTAATGAATGCATCAGCACACAAGGTGACATTTCTGCACCCACAGTAAGCCCACATTACAGATGCTTTTGACTTCTAGAAAACTGCACTCATTATGAGCTGCTAGTTAAAGTTTGGTTGTCTTCTAGGCACATTGGTTTGGAAGACATATTTTTCCGGAAGTCAAATAAACGAATGAATAATCCCCACTGTTTTTTTATTTTATTTTTTCCTTTAAAAAGGATTTTTAAAAGCACATTTTCCTTAGGTACTTCTTTGAGGAGGCTTTGCACAAACAGGTCTCAATGGATACCATGATTTCACTCGTAGCTGGCTTGTTTTTGAACATTAGAGTGGGATCATGGACTCAAAATGACAAACTCTGCTCAGGCTTTCGTTAATCTGGAAGCAGCAGTGCCCAGTTCAACTTTTCAAAGTGTTACTACTGACAGAGGCTAACCAAAGGGGGAGCAGGACATTTTACTAATGGTTTGACCTGAGAAAAAGGAGGCAGATCTCCAGTAATGAGAATAAAGCTTTGAATGTCTCTTCTTTTTGCATGTAGCATTACAGAGGTCATTTGGCCAAAAAGCATCAGTTGCTGAACATCACAGAGAATTTTCTGACTATCCCAATCCCTGCTGGTGCTTCTTCATTAATATGAAGTAGTGTAAGCAGAGAAGCATTGTTCTAAACATCTTACAAGAGAAAGAATATTGGTCAAAAAAACATCAAACAAATGACAAAGGGGAACATAATCATTTAAACAGCATAAAAAAACAAAACAACAACAAAAGAAAACAGTGGTAGCCATTTAGCAGAATACTGAAAGGCAATATGTTTTCATACAGTATTAGATTTATCGGTAAAAACCCCACTTTGAAGAAATCCTTTATATCTGATTATGGTTGGTTTGTTGTTGGTTTGTTGTGGTTTCTCCCCCCCTTCCCTCCCCCCCCAACAATCTGTACACAGACAAAAGAAAATAATCAAAAGAAAAATGAGTAATTGTGCCTCAGTGGTGCATGCTGCCATGGCTGGTGCTGCTAAGCATGGTTCACACGCACTGAAACAAAAGTCAGACCCTTCATACAGGCACAATCATTAGCCACTGGCACAGGTTACCCAGAGAGGTGGTAAATGCCCCGCTGCTGGAGACACTCAAAGTGAGGCCAGATGGGGCTCTGAGCAACCTGATGTAGCTGTAGGTGGCCCTGTTCATCACAGTGGAGTTGGACTAGACAGCCTTTAAGGGTCTCTTCCAACTCAAACAACTCTATGATCACAATCAGTGAAAATTATGGTAAAACACTATTGACCCAAAAAGGATTAACAAACCCAGTACAGCTTTCGATGCCAACCACAGCTCTATGCAGGACAGCTCAGAGGGCCATGCCAGAAGAACCACAAATCTCCTCAAAAGACAGCCCACACACAAACCTGACTGGCATCCAGCATCATGAGTAATGACCACCATCCTCAAATTGAAATTCATCAGGTACTTGCCAACAGGAATCTCCTAGAATGCTTATCAGACGCTCACTTCTATTCCCATGTCTGGAACGAGCAACTCAAGTAAGCACTGCATTAGGTAGAAAATCTGATAGGCATTGGTCTGAACCAGGATATCAGCAATCCCTCACGGCCAACCTCTATTTATCATGCTGGATTTGAACCTCTGTAAGGAGTCCCGCTGCCCCTAGTGCTATGCAAACCCTTAAGCTGTGGGTGGTCCAAGATAGAAATGTGAGATGCTGTTTGTAGAAGTCAACCCCTTGCTCAGCACCAGCAGGACAAGGACTTCTTTATATCTCCTATCTTTACAACCTCTTCTCCTTCCACTTCAGACTGTATTTCTGTTATTCACATGGTATCAGCAGAGCAGGCAAAAAAAAAAAAAAGTTGGACTTGAAGTAGTAAATAAAATGTAGTATATAAGTGGAGTTGCCAGGAAGGTGTGTTTTTGCTGAGCAGTATCAGAGAAATAAATTATAAAGAAATGTAACTGCTGCCTATTAAGAGACAGATTTATACGATAGCTAAAGCTTTCATAGTTTATGAAACAATGTCTAATAAAATGGCACAGCTATGATTTAGTAAGGCGTTTAAATTCATCGTTACATATATTTTGTATTTCAGACTGGTCTTCACTCCCAAGTCATATATTGGCTTTGCCTGATATACACATTCTTTTTTGCATATGTAATGAGCTTATCAGCTTCCAGTAGAAAAGGCAATTTCAGCGCCATCTCCTCCTAAGGTTTACACTTAAATATGCCAGATGACTCATTCACCGTGCTAATATACACATCGAATTAAACAAGGTGAAGAATGTTATAGGCAGTCACTGTGCAGCACAGTAGGAGGATGAAGAGCATAAAGAAACTGTACTGAGAGGGACTGTCTTACCCAGCAAGACATACTGGGGGCGGAGAGGAAAAGAAAAAGAAAGAAAAAGAAAAACCATGAAAAAAAAAAATCTCCTGCCACATTTTCATCGTTTTCTAGGAACACAGAGTTCTTTGTAAGTTGGACCTTCATTGTGCACCTCTTTAGTGCTGCAAACACAGGTCTGAGGGGTGACACTGCCCAGGAGATGAGACTCTTCCAGAATCAGAGGCTGAGGTCTCCAAAAATCAGTCCCTAAGCCAACCACTTTCAAACCCTTGGATAAAGTTATTTTACCCTCCGGTGCGCTGAAGCTCCCAAATCAGCTTCTAACATCAGCAGGAGGTGCTGAGGGTTTTGCGTGTCTGAGGTTTGGGAGGTTGTATTGCAAAGCCTGTCTTTGGGCAGCATTCTCCTGGATCCTGGCCCAGATTCACAGATCTCCAGGCTGGAATGGACTGATGGATCAGCTGCCTCGTGGGGAACACCAGCCAGAGGATTTCAGCCTGGCTGGTTCCTGTACCAAGTTCAGGAACTGTGCCCTACTCCAGAAAGCAGGACAACAGAGGTTACTTTCATCAGAAACAATATTTTTAAGGTTCGGGGAAGAACTGCACCTAGCTTTCATTACTCTGCCTGGTCTCACAATACACATGATTATTCCAGCCACAAAAATAAAACAATCTGTAGCACACGATGAGGCAAGTCACAACACAGAACTAGCATGGGATATTAAGCCAGATATTTGAATATAGCAAGACTACTTTCTTAATGGAACCTTTTCCTCAACTTACCATAGATAAATTAACAAAACCAGAAAACCACAATAAAAACTGTTTGTTCAGTTTCAACATTCTGAAAATAGTAAATCCACTAGAATATTTATTTTAAGTGCTTAATTTCAAATGAACATTCAGCATTTGCTGTCTTCAGAGCACTGTGTAAGTAGAATAGTGAATAATTTGTCGTCCTGCTCTCAATGCCTGTGATCTCATATTTCCTGGATATCTGCACGCTCCAGCCAGACTTGTGTCCTGCATCCCTGTGATTTGAGGGCCACCCAACACTGTCATGCTGACAAGGTGCAAGAAATTCAGATCAACAACAGCTCTGGGCACTACAGTGAGATCCCTCATCTCTGTGTTTTGTAGCAGTTTTGAAGTCAATTTGCAGCTGAGATTTAGTTAATACTGCTCATGAAATATTATCACATGCAGCCAAGTAGGGGAAAAAAAAAAAACAACTCCCAGCAAATAAATTTAAGTGTTTTACTGATAAGATCTCATGGACCATTTTTGCAGCTCCAATGCTTTTGCTGTTTACTTTTCTGTTTTTGTTTTTCTTAGAAAATAGAACTTCCTGTTTATTATAAAGATTACAATCGAGTTCTCTCTTTCAGACACAGCACTTAAGACTGTAAGCAATCTTAATTGTTTTGCACATTGTTGACTGCAGCAACAGGGATACTGTACAGAAAGGAATTGGTATGTCTCGCTTGTCATCAGAATTCAAAGAAATCCAGTGGCTAAAGTACAAATAAAGGGACAGTAAACCATCCTGCAATTTACAGCAGACCGTATCCCCTTGAGGAAACTGGGGTAATGCCAAGAGCAGGTATGGTCCATTCAATACAGTGTACATTTGTTCTATGTTTGCATGTTGCCAGTTGATACACCATAACTGAAAACCCATTCCCATAGCTCATGGAAACATGACTGACAAGCCAACATGCAAGGACAGCTCTTCACATCTATATAAATATTGACCTTTTCTATCTAGCTAGTTTACAAACCCATGTCCAACAGGGTATCCAGCCTCAGATGGGAGACTGGATCAAAGAATTCCTACAAGAAACAAAAACACACTACAAAAGATGGATATATTTGCATAAGCCCTGTCACACCAAAGCACACACCTGCCTTTCTGAAAGCAGTGATGCTGCTGGTTTTTACTGCAAGATTTGAATTAGCACCTGGAGTAGAGTGCAGGAGAGGCACAGGCTTGTATTTCTGGAGAAGCAGCGAAAGTAAAACTAAGAAATAGGTACAGATGCTGTTTGAGGGGCTTGTACTAAGACTGGAATCATAATGATCTACAGTTGTTTTGCGTATATTAGAATACTTCAATAGCATAAAATCTGGAAGTGCTGCAAAGCCTGAGACCTGTGAAGAAGTCAGATATTTTTGACAGCAAACAAGAAGTTTTCTGAGCAGCACCCTGCACTTCTTAAAGTCATCAAGGCAGGATTTCACATACCTTCTGCAAACATCAACCTGTGGCTGTAAGTGTGAGGAACTCAACTTCAAACAGGCAATTGTGAAGTGTGAGGGATGGCATTGCTTGATGCACCTCATGCTCCTTCAGGTGCTACTTACCCTTCCCTGGCCACCCTCTGGTGCCTTTTCCCTCCCAATGCAACGATTGCCCCTTCTTGCCTCTCCCTAATGCTCCTGTTAGGGTAAAACCAACAAACAAACAAACAGCAAAAAACCAATAAAAAAACAAAAGTTAAGGTCTGCCTATCCCAGGGATAAACTGTAGTGAACAATTAAGCTGTACTCCCAGATTAAATGCCTACTTTCTACTGAGCAACAGCAGGAGGTTGCCGCCCCAAAAACTTCATCCCACCTGCATAATTTATGGCACTTAGCTTTGGGTGACCCATTTATCTGCCTCAGGGAGAACAAAGCACAGACTTAATTATCACCTACTCCCAGTAGCCCTGCAGTCCTTCCTTGGGTCATTTTTACAACTGCACCAAAATTGCCAAATGCAAAAAATGCCTAGATTTGAAAATAATTTTCTCAGGAACACTAGTAGAAGGCAGTCTACTCATCTCTCATAAAATATATATATATATATAAATAAAATTCTCCACATTGCTGTATGATATCTGCAAATCAATGTTTCTTTTTCTTCTGTCTCCTGCCCTGACCTGCGTAATACATAGTGCATTAACATTTGCCAAGGTTGCCCAGGATCCTTCTGAAGTATATGACAGATTCTCACTCATTTCTACTGGAACAAAGTCAAACAGGGGGGTCCTGCATCAGTCAGCAATTCTCTGGTTATCAAAACTGAAGAAAACCCAGACCATGCATGCAACACAACCCCCATAAAGAAAAATGCTCTCTCTCTTCTACAAGAACAGAAGAATAACACACTGCTCCAAAAGGACATAAGAGCAGAATGCCTGAAAGGCAGACAGGTGAGGCATAAGCATAGGCAATCAAGAAATTGATGCAAAACAAATTTCCAAAACAGCAGAAGTCTTCCTTCACTAAAGCTTTACAACAGAGGACTTACATGTAAACAAAACAGATAAACATCTTAAAAGAGAAGACTGATGTTTTCTCCCTCTCCAGAGAGAGGCTAGCAGAGAAGGGACACTCAGCAAGGGACCATCAGTGCCTCCAGGGATGTTAAGAATTTCTCACCTCCTGGACTGCAGAAGAGAGGAGATTTTACTTTCAAAGGGTTTGCTCCTCTATGATGTTTCTTGGGTAGGGCACCTGCTTGGTTGCTTCAGGTCCTGAGCTACTCCTGGCTTGGTTTTCTCTTCCTGCTTCTCACAGCCACATTGGAGAGGCAGGCCTAAGAGCACATCAACCATTCCCTCACCTCCACAACTTCCTAAGGCATTGTGCTGCCTTGAAAAGAGGCAGCTGGCAACCAGCACAGATTAATGGGAAGAAAGGCATCTGTACCAAACACATACCCACGGCAGCAGGGACTCTTTACTCCACTCTGGCGGTTTCAAGACAAGGACAGTTAGCTTCAGCTTATCATCTGTTCCTGTTGCTTAAGGGCAAAAATATGCTACGCTGCATGACAAAGCCAAGGGGGAGGCTTTGATAGCTACATTATGCCTAAGCTTGGAAATGAGAAAACACAGGGAACGCTTACTTAAGAGGAAGAGTTGAGCATTTCACAAGTGTTCCTCTTCTTTCTGCTTTGTCCACATTAAAAACACCCAGCAGCACACAGAACTGGCAGGACCCAGCAGGATGGTGGCAAACAAGCACAGGGAAGCACCAGACACACAGCAACACTGGAGGCCTACTGGTTCTTCTTAGGCCTACTCCAGGGAAAGGGACTTTCTTTGTGGCTCGAGCTTTTCCTTAACGAGCACTCCAGTAGGAAGGATGGTGGTTATTTCTCCTGCTGTCAGACACCTTTTCCTTTCCCTTCCAATCCTGTATGTACATTGCTTCCTTCTGCTCCATGAACAGTTACAAGTTTCTGCAAGGACCCAAATTGCCTCCAGGCAGAAGGCATCAGCATCACTGATTCCTTTCCAGATATTAACAGCGCCTCTTCATTTTGGGCCCCTCTGAATGAAAATGAACCAGAAAAGCTGGAGGTGAATTTCCAGAAAGAAAAGCTGTCAGAAATCTGAAGTGAGAACCACTGCACTGCACATCTAGGTCATATCCAGAAAGCAATACCCGGAGAAGATGAGGCTCTTTAGAAATTAAATAAGCTGCTTTCTCAGGGTCTAAGCCCCCAGCTCCGCCAGCACAGGTTCCTTCTCACCCGGTAGGTAGCCTGGGAGAGGACAGAAGTATTTGAGCTCCGCTGCCTCAGAACAGGGAGCTGTGTGTTGCCTTGGGGAATCAAACTCCATTCCTGCTGCCCAGAGCACTCTCTGATGAAGGAAGTTCACAGCACGCATGCTTTTCAGAAGTGGCCAGGAATTATATACTCCTCTTTTACAGACTTCAGGATCCAGAATCCCCATTTCAAAACTTTTGTACATGTAAAATTACAACTGAAGCCCAGGCAGTCTGTCACTCGAATATAGTGAACATAACATGCTTGCTACACAGGCAAGTCTGATTTCATGCACTTCATGGATGCATGAAGTGCAGAGCTAGCAGTATACACACATAATGCTCTCATTTTCAAGGGGAGACAGATTAAGAAATGGAGCTACCAATGAAAGGAAAAGCACTCAGTTTTTTCGGGCACACCCTTCCACACAGACAACTGCTTTCTGGAGAGAAAAAAAGAAGTTTGGAATGAGATGCTTTAAACCCAAATATTCTCAGGATTCCTGGGGGCATCTATAAGCATTCAAAAGAGGGGAAGAATGGTTTCAGAGGAGGGGAGCCCCAGCACTCTTTTGTTTCTAGCCTCAAATTTCCTCCCACCACCACCACGGCCCTACAGTCAGCTAACAGCCCCCAGCAGCCTGACCTCCAGCCAGGCAGCTCAGTGCCATTCCCACTTTTCAGAGATTATTTTAAAGAAGAACACAGCCCTCAAAATGCTACAGCAGATACTTCTACCCCTAATTTATGTGGTGCCAAAACAGCGCTCTACACTAGGCAGAAAGGAACAAACTGTGTAAAACACATCCTTCCCCTCTTAAAATATACCAGATGAACACCATCATTTTTGATTTTGCCAGTCTCACAGCCATTCTTTAAGTTATTTCTATGCTTGGACAGTCTTCAGCAGAAATTAAGGAATGACTTTCTGTCCTCCTTACTGCAGTGATGTGTTTGCTACAGCTGGGAATCCTCTTTAATCTTCCACTTGCAAATTACAGAGGGTGGCATTTAACCCCACGTGGACATGTTTTAAACAAAAGTTAGAGCACAGTAACTGATGAGTGACCTGCACAATGCATGGCTTCCATGCAACACCTTGCCTAAAAGACAAAAGAAGCTACAGGTGCTAGGTTCTAGACATTCCTCTAACAAGTTTACTACTTGACCCAAAGTTTTTCCTAACCTTTAACAAAACAGCTTGGTTTGAAGCTTTTGTTCACTCACAGGAAAGAAGAAAAAATAAAAAAAAGGAAAAAGCAAAAACAAAACCACAAGCATCAAATCTTTTAACTACAGAGGGGAAATGCAAAGTTCACAGTGTAAAAACAGATACACTTTAAACCCTCCAGGTCCGTTTGTAGCTGCTATTTATAAAAAACAGCTGGCACAAAGCGGAAAAATTAGACAATCGTAATTCTTACAATAAAGGGTATCTCTTTGACTACACACAGATCCTCCTTCTACCAATCATTTCATCTGCCTCTGAAAGCTGCAGAGAGCCCACTAAAACAAAATACAGCATTTCATCAATATTCACACCTAATTATGCTTGTTTGCTTTTATTGGTGAATTATTTTCAAGGGCTGCAATAAGGACTGCAACAGACATCCTGAAGGTTTATACTGGGTTCCTTTGCCATCCTGATGCATGCAAGGCCAGAGCAAAATTAAGTTTTTTCATTCTCCCTCCCTCGCCGCTCCCCTCTCCCCCCCACCATTTGGTACAACTATACCCTGACAATGTGACAGCATGTTGTATTGCCTAAGGCAAGGATATTCTGTAGTAGGTTAGGAGAATCAAACTGCACAGTAACATCCTACAACTATGTAGCCACCTCCTAAGGTCTCTTTTCTTATTCATATCTTACTAAAAAGAACTGAGATCAGCAGAGTCCCTCTCATATGAGTGTAGCAGAAAATCTCAGACAGCTTTCCACCAAGGGCTCCCTACAGCCTTCCCTACAGGATTTCAAAAAGGCTTGGATGAGGCCCAGCTAACTCATCTCCTTGGCCAAGGAAACACAATGGAAATGTGCAGCACCTTACTGTGGCTTGATAAAAGAACCTTTTCTGATGCAACTGGTGGGGGTGCATGGCCATAAGACTGCACTTTGGATAGCACAAAGCATTCAAAGCAGAGACAGCATCTCTAAACACAGCAAGCAGCATGTTACACAACACTTGACAGAAATGCAGATCTTCATGCTTCAGGAATAACAAGCCAGCCATGGTGAACAGTGGCACCAAGACTCCTGGCTTTGCAGTCTGGAGCTCTAGTCAGCAACTTTACACATCTCAGTATATGGGTGGAAAAAATGAATGGACACACACACACACACACACACACACACGAAGTTTTAAGGATGCCTGCACTCTGGCAGTGACAAGGGAACAACGTACAGCACACTTTGGGGAAAGGTTACTAAGTTTTTTTAATTTATTGATTTTTAAACTTAATAAAGTTTTATCCACATAAGTTAGAAGTCCCCTGAAGAGCTACTGTGCTAAATTCACAGGCTAAATCCAGTCATTAAAATTGAAAATAGAAGGATAATGGTGCACAGCCCTGTTCAGCAGCACAGCTGTTTGTCCTGCACTTACAAACCATCTCTGCTTCTGTCCCTCAAAGGCTAAAATTGCACCCTGCGGTCAGAAAAGGAACTGACATTCAGGATCAGAAAAGTTAAGCCTTCAAAATTCTGACATATGGATATCAGAGCATGGTTCAAAACATAAAAGTCATTGCCGAAGGATTATTTGACATGAGTAACCATACATCTTTCTATGTATTTATAATCCTGCCAAACAAGAAGTGGGAAAAATAAATAAATAAATAAAAATAGTGGAACAACTGTAAAAATTCATGTTATTTTTCCATTTCTGGAATTATCCAAAACAGTGCTAACAAAGACTTTCAATCGCATCTAGTACTAGTACTATCTAGCTGACAATCCTGCCTGTGGCAGGTGGGTTGGAACTTGATATCCTTGAGGTCTCTTCCAATCCAAGCCACTCTGATTGTATGATAATTCACAAGAAAAGGTGAAAGCCGAATACCTACTTAAAAATGGAACGTATATGGCTAAAGCACAATTCTGAATAAGACCCATAAAAACCTCAAACTAAGCAAGCTCAGAGGAATTCAGTCATGTTTATCCTTTACAGGCATTCAAAAAGCATCTTCTAGCTATTTCCAATAGGTTAAAAAAAAAAAAATCAGTTGTGATGCAAAACAGATTGTGGGGAGGAAGACAGATTTGCTTTATGTTAGAGAACATCGTGTGTTTACAGCCCTGCCCTCCACCCCCAACAAATGCACATTTCAGCTATGAACAGGTGGACAAGGAGAAGTTGACAGTGGAAGTCGCACACAGAATATGCAGAAGGCATCTTTTTCTTCCCTTCCTTTCTTCCCCCACCCCCCCTATTTTAATTTGGGAAATTAAAGCTTCATCTTTTAGACTCCGGAATTAACTGATCCAAACTCCTCATTACTAGAAAACTTGTTATCCAAGAAAATCATGGAAAACCATAGTCAAAGTTTATCATTGTCTCTAGGAAGGTGACCACAATCTTTACCTTGTCCCTGACACCCCAAGATGATATCCAGCCATACTGTGCTCCTAATCTGCCACTAAAGTCACGGAGGAAAGAGCTGGAGACATCATCAAAATGTCACTGGGGCAGCATGTTGCCTCTGCATGCAGTTTGGCAACCAAGAAGATATATACCCTTCTTACTATTGATTTACCATAAGGCAAACGTGTATTTCAACTATTCTATCAGATGAAGAACTGTTTAATTAATCTCTGATTAACTTTTAAAACAATGCATTCCCATGATTTGCACGAGCACTGCTGGTCGTGACAACTGGCACATATGCAAAGAGAAATTCTGAGAACCAAATCAATTTGCCTCAAAAATTATTTAAGAGCCACTTGGTCTAATACACTCCTATTAGTGTATTAGACCCAGCAAGTCTATTTTATAGATTTTCAAACACTCAAAGCTTTTTTCTAGTGTGTTCAAGCCAGAATGCGTATAAATTTGTGACAGTTTCAGCAGTGATTCTTGTTGTAACAGGAATAACAGCTTAAACTTATCAAGCCTGTGTCAGGTTCATCTCTTCTCAAGTTTTTAGCTATACCACTGAATGTTTAAATACAGCATCCATAAATAATCAGTTTACAGATTGGAATCATTCCTCAATCAAGGCCTCCACAACAGGTAATGAAATAAAAATGTAAAACACACATCATTTGTATAAGCTTTGTATCAGTTGTCAATTGTTACATCAACTAACGGTTGTGGGAGACCATTTCAAAGTCAACATGGTGGCTTTATAGGCAGAAGAAGGGTCAGGACAGTGACAATGATAAAGTGGAAGGAAAGCAGAGTACAAGATATCATTCATTATTTTACTACCGTGGTACCCAGAAGTCCCAGTGGAGTCCTAAGCTCCTGCCCGCTAAGTACTACATACATATAGAGTAAAACCCCTTCTCTCCTGAACAATATATATTCAATATGTCTGAGGACAAAAAGACTATGAAAGAGGCAGCAGTGTTGTCCCTGTGGTGTTGGTGGCCAACCAGGGCAGGAGGAGGTGACAGGCCTTGCTCAAGGTCACATGAAAAATCAATGGCAACACCAGGAAGCAAGCACAGGTCACTTGAATTGCTGTTTGGAGCCTACCACAAGGCCAAACCTCTCTCTGAAGCCCAGACCAGCGCTAATTGCTGTGGTAAGGTACTTTGTGCATCTCTCTGAACACTGCTCTCTGCAATCGCAGGTTGGTTATTTGGCAAGAAAAAGGAAAGCAGGCCTGCAAAAAATTATTGTTTTAGAGCCGTTCTCTGCATCTCTCAGGATTTCAGGACCTAACTGATACATGAGGTAATCAAATGCCCCAGATACTGAGCGTGCAAAACATATGTCCCTTAAGGGATGCAAAACCTTCTGATAACCTCCCTTGTCAACACACTTAGAAAAGTCCAAGCAGCACTCAAGAATCCTTAATTTTTAGCAACATTGCATAAAAGCAGGAAGGGCCCTGATTGCAGAAAAAAATTAGCACAAGTGATTAAACCCAGCAATCCACAACAGAAGGAGAAAGAAATCCAGTGTCACAGTGCTCTCTGCAGAAGTACATCTTGGTTCAGCAGCATGGCTCACTATAAGAGAAAAATAATTCAGCCCAGCAGCATTCCCCCAGCTCTTAAATGCATGATCCATCTGTATTCTCAATTCCCATCAACTTCACAGCTCTGTTTCCCTCTACAATAACAGAAGAGTGCAAGTCCTTATCATGTACAGATTTGAAAATCAACACAAACTCTGCTGAATTCTTACCTGCTGCAAGCATGTTTTGCTCTAAATGGTAAGCAACACCTCAGTAGCAGTTCCCTGTACTAAATGTAGATTAATTTGGTGTTTTACTTACTTTGGTAATATAATTTTTCAGACCTAACTCTCTCTTGTCTCTTTGGATCATCACAGCGAAGAGAATAAATACCATCATTTTGCTTTTCCATCAATCAAAGCTCTTTATCAGAGGCTAAGAGTTCATCCATTAATGGGATAAGGATTCATAATCTATCAAGGATATATGCCAACATCTAATCATTAGTTTCTCCATAAGCCTATACGTTATTTAGTTTTGACATAACAGATTAGACAGCTCTTTTTTTTTTTTCCCCCTCTTAAATCAGACTATTGAAATCTCTTCTATCCTTGCATTGCTCTTGAAAAGAAGAAAGCGGCAAGAGTGGAGAATAACTTTTAATACAAGAAAACCAGAGGGCCTATATCAACCAACACTAGATAAACCAACACAGCTACTGACCCATTTTCAGTGGCGCTAAGCTAATTTACATCAGCTGAACACTGGGCCCATCATCAATAGATTTGGAAATGAGCAAGCAGATGTAAAAACTTGTTCAGCCTCGAAAGAATGACAGCATGAGGACATTAGGAAGGTTTCTTACTGAGGTTTTGGTTTTTAGGGCCCTTCTGATGAATACCTGGCTTCTCCACAAAGCCTGTGGATCAAGTCTTCATGGATATTTTAGCATAGGGCACTTCCAAAGCATGATTTGCAAGACAGAATAAGGGGCTTTGCAACTAGGTGATTTCCACGTGCATCCCCCAGTGACATGACATGCTCTTCTCCCTTCATTTTGCTTACCCATCTACAACCAGAGCACCCATCTTGCAGAGTTTTAGCCTGGAAAGGAGTTGAACCTTGGGCCTCCGAATTTCAATCTAAGCAGACAAGCTGTACAGATCACACTTGAAACTCATCAAATACAGAATTTTACTACATGGGTATCTGGTCTTGAATTGGGGCTCTATGGACATCTACAGTATGTAAGCAGCTGCACTAGAAACGTTTAAATTCTAGTACAAAACACCAATTTCCTGCAGCCCATGTCTTTGCATGGACACTCTTCTGGGTGCTCAGAGGTGCTTGGTTCATTACACTGTCCTGTGCTGGCTGTGCAGCCACTGACACAGAGCAGACCTGTTTGTTTTTGTACTTCTGGAAAAAAAGATAATCCAGACTCAAGTAAAAAGATAACTTACATATTTAAACAGCTACACAAATTTCCAGCCTATTTCAGGAGTACAGGGAAGATAATAAGGAGCTCCACTTTCCAGGCTTACCATGCTAAGAGGATAAAAAGAGAACTCTTTTTAATGCTTGTGCCTAGATAGTAGAGCATTATGGCTTGGATTCACAAAGGGATTTAGGACTCTAAGTCCCAATGAAATCAGGAAATGAATGGGACTTAGGCTCCTAAGGGCCTTTGTGAGTCCTGGTCTAAGTGCCTTCTCCTTTTGAAGCCAATGGGAACAATGCCACAGCATTAAGCAAGGGCAGAGCCTGCCCACAAAGCTTTAACTCTATTAAAAGACTGGAGGTTATCTTGTGACAAACAGGCACAACACACTTGGTGAAGAGTCTCCAGCTTGAATACCTTTAAAGCTCCCGCTACACTAAATCAAACTCAGCTGAAGCATAGCCCATACCTGTCAACGGGACATCTGTAGTGAATTAAGATCTCAGACCAGTCCCTGGAGTCAGGCAAAGGAGTCACCACCAGGAAGAGAAACAGGGCCATTAACAAGCCATGCATTATTACTGCATAACAATGTCATGGTAGGCAAAGCACAAGGTGTAGTGAGCCTTACTCTGCTCCTTTGTGGTTAAACCTTGACATCCCATGGCCCACACTAACTTTTAAAATGCTCCGTGAGGTAAATACAGTTTTGATACTGGAACTTTTTTTTTCATTATTGCTATTTTAAATGCATACTAATAAAGACTGGTGGCTTACAGTCCGGTAGGAATATAACTGGGTTTTCCAAGTTAACTATTATCAGCAGAGCTAAAATTTCCACATTGGTAAGGTGAGGAAAAAAACCACACAAAAAAACATGCTTTCTGTAATCCTCTACAAAGGTTAAAAGTAAAAAAAAGTGTCAAAGGATCATGTATTTAAATATTACCCACTAGTAAGTCCCTCATTAGGCTTGCATTAAACATCCCCTTTTGTTACACAGAGCCCAAAATCTTCTTCCTGATGCAGGATTGGTGCATCCATATATTGAATGAAAACCATATCTGCATGGTAAACACCACTCTTACCAGGCACTTGAAGGATTCATCTTGCTTGTCCCAAGGCAATGCTGATGGGCTGACACAACACATATACACATCCACGTAGACTCAATTTTTAGACCAAGTACTCAAACAATTAAGTTCCGCATTTAACAAGTTCTGACATGATCTACATAGCTTGTGAGCTCAGATCAGCCTCCAAAGGCCCAAATATGCAAGGCTGATACACAGAATGTGAAGCACTCAGCTGTTCTGCCTTGACCCGCACACAGGCAAAAGGACCATGAACATGTTTGTCACGTCATAGCATTTTTGACAAATTGTCTTTCTTTAAAATTGGCCCTGAAATCTTCCAGTGCACGCTGCAGACAATCTGACACAGAGTCAGAAAAGATTCATGTATCTCTGCAGCAATGCTATTCAAACTCCCTGTGAATGCAGCTGAAGCTGCATCT
Source organism: Excalfactoria chinensis (assembly GCF_039878825.1). Taxonomy (NCBI): domain Eukaryota; kingdom Metazoa; phylum Chordata; class Aves; order Galliformes; family Phasianidae; genus Excalfactoria; species Excalfactoria chinensis. The sequence continues at coordinate 41,564,051 of NC_092828.1, forward strand.
GCTTCTCCTCTACCTAGTCAGGAGGTGGAAAAAAAGAAAAAAAAAAAAAAAGAAAAAAGAAAGAGAAAGGAATCAATAAACACCAACACTTCATCTCTGCTCAATTTAGCTCTTTCTGGGAGCATGGATAATTCCTGATGGCAACTGTCCAAAGTGTCCAAATTCAGACAGTCTGATAGCCCTTTCAGTCAGGTCAGTCCTAGTGGAGACAATAATCAGGCCTCCCACGATGAATTTCATTCACAGAGCGGTGCTGATTATGGAGTGGGTCGAATCATTGCACAGTATTGACCAGAGATCAATTTTTACCTTGAGGTATTGTGGAGAACATACAGTACACAGCTAAACTAAAGCAGGGAGTAGGAATTCAATAAGTCTACCCAACCATGTCAAATAAAAGCTTGCACAGATAGATGCCACAATTTTTATCCCCTGAAGCCTGTGTTTTTAAGGGTACATGCTATGATGAAACACAGCCCCTGATGGACCGATCATATTTCGTCATTAAGTTTTGCTGCATCATTAAAACTACCATTTGATTTCTCCATCCCAAACTTCCTTTGGGTGATGCATTCTGCATTAAAAAGACAACTTGCCTGAACAGTTGTTCCTTTGATCCCATCTGTCCCAAATTAAAATTCTCCTAACAAGGTAATGACTGCTGCCCTGCTGCAGATGAGTTGTTTCCTAGCACTTCCCCTAGAGCTGAGCCCCAGCACCCAAAGACAACAGACATGAGAAGTGCTGCTTGATGGCAGCAAAATGAAGACAATAAATATCATGAAACTGTGGGCCATCAGACCCATGCAGCAGCCCAAAGCACTTCAGTTGTGAAGGCAAGCCCACAGTGATATATGCAAAGATGACTTTGCGTGGGGCCATTTTTCAGGTGTACAGTAGTGAAGGTACTAATCTCCTAGAGAACTAGAGGCCTTGATGGTCTAATAACAAGGATTTCTTTCTAAAGCCTCAGTTATTAACAGAAGCAGTTTTACAATTTCCACAGAGCTTAAAAAATGTTAATGCAACGTGTCTTTCAAAAACAAACTTGAAAATAGAAAGTATAAATATCAAATATAATAACGTGAAACGCAAATTCAGCAACAACACAACTGCTTGCAATATCACTGAATAATACCGCCTAACAGGATGTAGTGTCTGGAGACCTGTGCCTCCTTGCTACATCTGCCTCCCCACCCGAAGATCCAGCCTATACACATAAACCAAGTGCAACTCTCAGCTCTGTCAAGTGCAGCTCTGATCCTCCACAAATCAACAGCTGTACTGACTTTACCTCCCACATCTACACAGAGAAAGCAGGAGCTCAATGCACATGGTAACGTTTCAGTGTTCTGCATAAGATCCTGCTGTTTCTCTTTATTCTCTAATTTTCTGTTTGCCTCTAGTATTCTTTAAGCTTATAGACATATTTAAGTCCTCTTAGTTATACACAATTTTTTTCCCCAACTGAAACCGTTCTCTCCAATATTCCTCTACAGTTAGTAAGTTAAATGCCAAATCAAACATAATTTGGCCATCAATGATCAATAGGTAAAGAAATAAAACTACAGTTTTGCCTCTTTCTTTTAACTAGCCACAAAATACAGTAAGACAAGGACCAAAGTAAAAATCACCATGACAGAAAGCTACAGCTGTATTCAACACTTGAAGCGCGACAGTGAATTCAGCCCTCAGAGAGTCAGCTCACAGATTCCTCATCTACGTAACTCCCCAGATAATGATGCAACACTACTGGATGATGCAATGCTAACGGAGAGAAGTATTATAGTGCTTCTGAGTTACAAACAAGGGACTGGTATCCTGCAGTGATAGAAAATTACTGCTGGATGACATGGCCTGCAAGCTTAAGTTGTGCTGCATTTCCTTTTCTTCTCCTTTTTAAAGCAGACTGCTATGCAGTAGACTATAACATGTACACGGCAAGATCAGAGGTCTCTTTCTTATTATTCCAATATTGTATCGGTAAAAGCATATCAAATGAATTAAGGAACTTCATAGTGGCTGAGAAGTAGAAATAATTCAAATTTAATAAAAATACATAGAAAAAGACATGGCCTGAAGCTTAGTAAATCACTGAATTCCTATTAATACAAAAATATTAAATGAGAATTTTTCCTGCTTGGTTTACAAGATACCTTCCCTCTTCCTGAGGGAAGAAGGGATAAGGTGTTCGTTCTTCCCTAGTGCTAAACAACTACAACAGACTGTTATAAAGATGTTTCTGTGCCTTAGTTTCCAGCTCTTCCACCTACAGTGCTTTATACTACAGACCAGAACTTTTGAATGGCCAAATACTCCCCTAAAATTGTAATAAGCCACACATCTTACTATTTTTAAAGTTCTCTCTACTGCAACAAGAGAGACTTGGACACAGTAAATAAAGAATAGCCATTCAGTTGCTTGATTCAAAAACAACTACTGCTTTCAGCATGCAAAGCAATTTGCTATTAGAAGAATGTTTCTGTTTTTTTTTTTGGGGGGGTGAAATGGAGCGTATCTGCCCTCTAAAAATGAATCCTTTAAAAAGGCCCAGCTTGTGCTTCTAGTAAGTGTGACACCCAAGATCTCTAAACTGTTTGAAACTTATAACTATGTCTGCTAACTTTAATCCACTGCCTCTTATCTTTTGAAAAAGTTTATTCTAAGCTGGCCAGTTCAGCTACTCAGCAGTAAAATTAGAAAATACAAATTTCCATTTCTGTAACATGAAAGCCTCTCTAATTGAACAAATCCAATCAGCAATCCTACAGACTGGACACAGCTCATATTAAATTGAGAAGGGGTAAGATAAGAGGAACCGTTCAACGCGACCCCTGGTTCTACACAGAAAATTTGGTGCCAGTCAAAATGCCTGCACTCGGGGACAGGCAGAGCCTTGCCTTTCTGCTGCACAAAAAGCCAGGAGCTCTAGAAGCACAACCCCAGCAGATCCTCCTCGCTGATTTTACCACTGCAGCATCACCACACCACGATTTACAGGCAGCTCAACAAAGCTCAGACAGCTACAGTTAAGATACTGAAATAATTTGGTCCATCACTGTGAAGCCTCGAGTGCCTGGGAAAGCTGGTCCGCATTACCTCTGCACCTAGAGATGGATTTCAGCGCCCCAGGCTGCCAGCAATCGAGGTCTGTCAATACTTCCCTGCAAACGCTCTCCAGTCCTGCAGCACACAGGCTCATTTTAAAGAACTTGTTTTGATTACTACCATGTGTCCTCACTTACAATATTTTATTTCATGGTGAAATTCAGATGCTGTTGTGATTTCAAGTTTTTAAACACCGTAACAGTGGATTTGAGTGGATAAACAGACTAAGTGTAGTTAAGAGTCTCACCGGGAAGTCTTATAAAGTCTGATCTATGAATATGCAAACACTTTACATGTCACTCAATTCTGATAAACTCCAGTTGCATGAGCCCACAAGAAAAAGCCAGCAAGACGAAGGAAATATGATACTAAACAAAGTCACAAACTGCAAGAAGAGCAGCTTAGAACTAAACAGTTGCACAGAGGGACTTTGCAGGTTTCCTCTCAAACATTGCTGATTGGGTTCTGCTGCTTTCCTGAAGACCTCAGATATTGCTCCTTTGTGACTGGCTTTATCCTTATGCAAGCACAGTGTTAACACGAGCATATAACATCTGCATTAAACTACCCAATGCAGTACTGCTGTTTCCATAGCAAGTTGTCTACAGAAATGTGACTTTTTTCTCTAGCATTCAAAGTTACAGAAGTAAAACTCTTCTTATACCAGGAACAAAAAGCACACTACTTGCCTGCAGAAAGCTTGTTACACATAAAAATACACCTTCTCTAGTAACACTAGAAAAGTGTCAGTGGTGATGCATGAGGTTTGCAAAATTATCTCACTCCAGCTTAATGCCGCCTTTGCTGGAATCAGCAGTAGAAGTGCCATCATTAGCTCCAAGGTGCAATTTCGGTGGCTGCCTTTATTAGGAGCGCAGGCCAAAAGGGAGCAACCACCCCCCATTAGAGCAATCAGTCATTACACGTTGGGATGCAAAGCAATTTTGGTTATTGAGAAGCACTGTGTGCATCCCCTGTGCTATTGGGCACAGTTAGGACTGCATCCTGACCCAGCCACCTACTCTGTTTCAGCTCCAAGTAAAAATATAGCTCTTTTATCGCTGTCCTTGCTGTAATATTATTCAAGGTACTACGGATGATGGTCACCTAGGGGCTGATGAAGCTCTGATGTTAACAGCTGACTGAGCCCTCCACTTGTTCCACTTCGGGGACAGGAGAAAAAATCACGCCTACACTATCAGAATGCTTGGCAGGGGCTGACACAAGACATACACAGAAAAGCACCACAGTTCTTCAAACACCAAAAAGCCCTTAGCCCTATGCAGCCACTGGGAGAGCAGATGAGCCGGTGTCCCAGTAGGGCAAGGGAGAGGGCTAATTGAAGTGCTAAGATCACAAGGCCCCTGCCATTACATCCGTCCCTGGATGCCAGCAAATTAGATGTGGACAGCCAGGTCTGCAGGTTAAACAGAAGCACATTAAGTGCCCCAGACTGCAAGCGCTGGGTAGATTTCCTCCTTTGAAATCCATATGCTTAATTTTTGTTTTTCCTTTCCTGGTTTGAGACCACCACCACAGGGATATTTTCTCATTTGGCCAAATGCACACAGGTTTACCCTGGGACTGAGCAGCAGCAATCTCAGCAGTCAACATACATGGAGTGGGATGAACATGACCTTCAGAAACGGTTTTCACCCTACCAAGAGGACATACATCATACTTCCATCCTACCCTGAAGTTTGTGGTGTTCACACACAAAGTAACCGGAAGAATGAGGTAAAAACGAGAGCACTGCCATGATTAAAACCTCCTGTTATCAGATACTTGCAAGGAATACTTAGAAAGAGGAAGCTGAACTAAAATGCCTTCTATGTGATTTAGGGCCAAAGCTGCTTCACAGTCTGAATGAGGTTGTGGGTCAGTTTTGTCCTCTGCTTAAAACAAAAAAACACTTCAACTCAAACAGCTGTCAGTGAAAGAATGAGGCTGATATTTCACAGATCAGAATCACAGAATGGCTTGGGTTGGAAGGGACGGACCTTAAAGATTATCTAGTTCCAACCTACCGTCATGGGCAGGCTTGCAGAGTTTCTGGCAGTATTGAAAGATGATGGATTCCCACATATAAGGAGCCCACAGTTGCTAGATGTAAATTCTGAGGGTTACAAAAAGACAAACTTGTTTCTTTTCAGTACATAATGACTCATTTTCTCCTTACGTACTGACAGATGATTATTAGCATTCAAGTATTTCATAAAGCTGCATCAATAAAAGATTAGGATGATATCTTCAAGAATGTGAAACTATTATCCTTTGCAAAAAAACCTCTAATTGTTTAAAAATAAGAACTTCTGCTACTTGTAAATACACCTTTATGATCAAGAGGAGGATGTGTGAAAAGTTGCAGAGCAAGAATCTGCAACAACAGTGAAAATGGGTAAGCTCAGCAAATTGAATGTGAGTATACTGATGTTGCAGGCCACAGGAAAGCAAGGTTTCAGCACGTGAAAGCACATCCCTTGCCAGGCCTACTCTAGCCCTCGCCCATTGCAGGAGGTGCTACCCTGCACAGAGCCCATGGCAGGGCTTTTGAGCCAAAACTGAACCATTACCAAGATGTTTGATTAACAAACAAGCTGAAAGGAACAACCTGTATGACTAAGATGCAAAAGAAACCAAATTGTTACCTTTTAAATCAGTGCACACCTTCATCCAAAATGAGTAAGGCAGAGGAATAAATCCCAACATTATCAAAATGCATCAGAAGTGGAGAGACAAAGTTTGTGTTGTGGGGGTCACCCAGTACACTGAAGACAAATTAAACTTGATACGAACAGAGCAGAAACACTCTCACAAGCAAGAGTGGGGCATTCAGCTCTCACCTCTTCAACAGAGAAGAAAACAGAAATGCCTCCTCAACAAACATGAAGCAAAGAGAGAAGGTTGAGTCTATGCAAGGAGGTGTAGACAACCCAGGGGAAACAGAAGAGGAAAATATAATGAGAATACACAGAACTAAACCAGAATAGCTCGGCTAGGACAGCAGCGTTTTATTCTCTTTGTTCTCCCTAAGCACCAGCTCGAGCTTTGGGTGGGGCGTCAGGCCCTGCAGAAGCCACAGCTGCCGGCAGGGATGCTCCACAACACAGAAAAGGCCTTCCCAGGGGGCCGGCATGGCTGCTTCATTAGAACTACGCAAACAGATAAAGCCACAGGCTGCACGCAGGCAGACGCGTGTGCCTGGGAGGAGCAGCCAGCTCAGTGTGGCAGGAAGCAGCCCCATGCCACCAGGGACCCCTCCGAGCAAAACAGGAGAGATGGGTACAAATCTCCCGCAATTATCAGCAGCTGCTCCTCCGACAGCACAGCAGCTCTCCTCTACCTGGGGTATTTGGCTGCATCTGCTGCCTTTGTTAGGGAAAAGGGGTGCTCGAGAACAGAAGGATGGGGACGTGTTGTAACGCTCTCCTCCCCACACTCAGCAGTTTCTCTGGCAGCTTGTAGGCCACTGACATGCAACAGTAGCTCCAGGGCCATCATACAACCAAAGTGGTACAGGTTCCTATGCAGTTGCCTTTGTGCATCTTTAAAGACTAGTATTTCAGACATGTTTGTTCTGATAATGAGGGTAGCAGATATACTATTTGCTCCTGCATCCATAAGTAGTTTGATTCACAGACAACCTGCTGCAGTTCAATACATGGCCACTCTGGTATTCTGCATGACACATCAGCATAGCCCCAGACCCTCTCAGCAAGCAGTAGCTACCCCAAATCCTGGGACAGGGTCTAGAGGGTACATGGACAGAAAAACCTTCCTCCTATGTGTCCTGGAGACACATTTCTGGCTGACAGGTTTTCCCAGGGGAAATCAAATTTTGGATCAAGATTTACAGATTTTGGGGTTATCTGTGCAACAGGCAAGTGAAATCCTGAAGTAGGGAGCTTGGCTCCACATGACGTCAACAGGAGTGATCCAGAGGGCTGCAGACCCACCAACTACCTGCCTCTAAGCTTCTGGGGAGGATCTCTTGAATCGTGGCAAGGCTGGTGGCTAGAACAGAGGTGGCACTAGGTTCCTTTTTATAGTCCCCAGCTATTTAGTCAGTACAGTCACGGGGAAATCCAGGGAACAACTCATTTGACCAAGATAGGGGCATCTATCCGCACGTACAAGAAGCAAGCTGCTTGCCAAGAGGACAGGCCAACAGAAAATAGGCTTGTCTTCATAGCTGCAACATAACTCATGTAGCTACTGCACAAAGATGTAATTATGCTCCTTCTCAGATTTGTGTTCAATTTTGCAAACAGGGCCCCAGCTGTCAAACTGAGTAATGCCTACAAAGGGAATCAGACCTTCCTCTGCAGGTCCAGTCAGTATTCCCTGCTACAACATGTGAACTGAACGCAAATCAGTGTGCGAGCATCCTTCTTCCACCACAGAAGAGATCAAGATCTGTCCTGCTCTCCTTCAGGGGAAAAAGAGGCTTTTCCCAACACACCTTCAAGCACCATGATCAAAGTAAAAACACACAAAGTAGAAAAATACTTATGAAGTGAGGGGTGGTCAGACCAATTAGCTATAGGTGAAGAAGCAGGGAGTGACTGAGAATTACTTCACCAATAACCAGGATGGAGATGCTAGACATAGAGGCTGGAAGTCAGTCCACTTGGAAGCAAGCAGATCTGTAACCCTTTGGGGATGCTTCTGCTATGCAAATGCGTAGGCTGAGAGCCTCCTCTGCAGCAGCTTAAAAAGGAGGTGTGGAAATAGGAGGAACAAGGCTGGAAGCCAAACAGGGGTGTATGGAGGGTGTGGAGGGAGGGAGAAGAGTTCTTTGCAACGTGACAATTTAGGAATGCAGCTCCCAAGACCAGGCCAAGCCTGTCCTCTGGGTTCAGAGTTGCACAAGGGCTTACCAATGTCAGATCAGTTCCAAGAAACAAAGCATGCAGGTAAGTATCCAGTAGCTGTGTTGCCTGAGGATGCTCAGTTAAGTAGGGGCTGCCTTAGGCTAATAGCTCCTTGAAAGGAAAACAAAGTCAGTCCTCCAGAGTTGCAACAGTTGAGGACATTTCTTGTGGCTAAGAAAAAATTATGGAAAAGTAAAGAAAATACGTGGGCTGGAGAGAGGCTCTGACTGGAACAACAAAGCAGCTGCAGCACAAACAGTGCAGATAAAAACACGGACACAGGTTTGAGCAGCAGTGCCCAGTCTGCGAGGTGCAGAGGAATGTTAGAAGAAGCTCCTGTTGCTGGTGAAATAGTTAAAAACAAGTTATATCATTTTTGAATACAATCTCTATGCACGTCACCAATGAGAAAAAGACAAAAAACAGTTCAAATGCTTTTCTCCCTTTCTTTTTTTCATTACACAGGGCAATTATGAAAACATCTGAGGACAACTGGGTGGGACAAGAGAGAAGAAGGCAACCTTTGTACAGACCTTGCAATTGGGCTCAGAGAGAAAATCCTCCCAGAACCTTTTCAGATGCACTCTTATATTTAAATCAGAATTAAAGAGATAAAGAACTTGACAATGTAAAAAAGAGGTTTCTCAGTTTCCCCAGAAGCTACCCCATCCAAAATAACCTACACCGTCCCCCTACTAGGGTATGAAGCTGAGATTCTGAGACCTTCTGAACTTCTCTCCACCACTTTCACCATTTTTCTTATGCAAGCAGCATTCCCAACAATCAGCTAATGTCAGCCTTTTGGGAACATCTGTCTGCTTCCGTACAGTCCTCCCGCTCACTTTAGAAACAAAATAAACCAGCAAATTTTCTTCCGTGCGTCTCCCATAAACATCTAAATGACTTCCCCTAACAGAGCAAGCTGCTTCCATGCAATCAATAGCGGTTTTCAGATGCATGTGGCACTCTTTGTGCTGGCTGGAAGAGTTCAGCAAAAGGTGGTAACGTTGCTCCCAGTCTGGATGAGGCATCAGAAACCAGACATGCCTGAAAAGCAATAGGCTTTCCTTTGCTCATCTCAATCAGCACTTACATTTTGCTCTTATTTAGATGATGAACACAGCAACGGCAAAAGCAGAGTGTATCATTTCAGATTTTGGGACAGGATGACATCTGGATAAAGCCAGCTTGGATTAGTCAGCTACCACGGAGACTGAAGGACTGATATCTTGAACTCACACTGGACGTTTATATTTGCATACATCTGCACAGGAAGCTTGTTCAAACTGTTTGCAAAGGACATGGAAGGAATAATCCTGCTTTACTTTGTAAATTACATCCCTTATCCTAAATAATGAATAATCCTAATGAAAGAGGAAGAACGAAGCATTGCACTAACATTATTATTAGCTCCCTAGATGCATTCACTTGGAAAAATACAAGAGTAACACCAAAAGAAGCACTTGCCACTTATTTGCAATCCAGCTTTCATATCACGAATAACCATGCTGCTTGCTAGACTGCGTTATCTCTGTATCTCTACACATACCTGCAAAGATATTGAAGGCAAACACAGTAACATCTCCTTTCAAATGACTGGAACACAAAAATAATGTCTGAGAAGTAGGACAACATATTGAGAACGTACTCAAAAATTGGGCAAAACTTCAGCTCTAACTCCCACTGAAACCAGCAGGAAAATTACGCAATGATTCACTGGGAAAAGTAAAGCTTCCTGTGACTTCAGCCATATCGAAACATCCTTTAGAAAAACATTCCTTCCTGAATGCTGAGGTTTATTTCAACACAGATAGTGAGGGAAAAAAAAACCCAACAATCCTTCTCCTGACTGATCACTGCCTTCTAGGCAGGAACGTGTCAAGAAGCAGAAGACAGCCACGATGTTTTCTGCATGCAAGGACCTTTACTTGTTATTTTATTATTATTTTAATGCAGAAGCGGTTGTCCCAGGGCTTATTATTTGGCTGAATGAGCTGAAGTGAGACTCCCCGGGCAGCTGCTGACATAATGAATGATTGTGTGGTGAAGCTGAGAATGTGAATGATGAAGAATTTTGAAAGGCTCTGGAATTTGTGAATAACAAAAGTAGCTCCAGTCCCCAAAATCTCACCATTTGTTCTCCACAACAAAAGAGGACTCAAAGGCCTTTGTTTAACAAAATGATTCAAAAACAGGATACGAAAGGAATTAAGGGTTATCTCTACTGGCATAATACAGCAAGCAAATTGTGTCCCTAAGTAGAAAGAGTTATGAATGTATTCTGTAGAACATACTGTTAACCGAATTACTATGGTTCTGCTTCTTTTATGCCTTTTACAGTACCGTTACCATGTTTCCTGTGTCAGTAATTCTCAAGACCTTTCAAGTCCAGACTGACAAAGTCTCTCAGCACCTTCCAAGGGAGACTTCCCTCCTCCGACAAGCAAGGGGAAGAGCAGCTGACCAAGCAAGACTCTTTCTCCTGGCATTAACATCAGGTATGGGGGCTCCTGGCTCAGCCAGCTTCTTCAGCAGCATTAAAAAGTAACCACAGTCATACTTCTCTTATATATTCAATTTTCTTGGTGTCCATATGCTGAATGGGCATAAGGTGAATGATGGGTATGCCCCAAAGCATACCCATTTCCTCTAAGGGCGAAATAAGCCTTTCAATGTGGGATTACGTATGAACTCAGCAAAAGATGAGTGAATCTGATGAAGATTCATACCACACTGACAAGTGCTATCCAAACAAATATAAATTCAATTAAAAGACTCTGTTGTAGGAGCAATAGACCAAGGAGAGAGCCGTATCAAGGGACAGAAAGCCAGCTCATCCATGAAGGTCTTCAAGCATGAGAAATCAGATACAAGCAGTGCTGATGCTAAACCCAAACAGGGCACCATATATTGGAAGGACAGTATCCTAGGATGGGGAGGAAGAGGGACAGATACCCACGAAGGGATGGCTCCTCCTGGTTGGGATCCTGACTGAGGTGCTGGCTGGGCTTTGCACCACTGCCCATAGGACAAACTAGGCCCAAAGCCTTACTCCAGGTATGGAGGCTCAGCCCTTCCAGTCCAGCATGATTCCTATCTGTAGAGATATGTTTAAAGGCTTCCCACACAGGATGATAAAACCTGTTATCTCTTCTCACTCACAGAATCCTGTCTGCCCAAAAGCCCGCAAGGGTCAAGCTGAAGCCAAAGGGTTTTGAAATCATGTTTTTAACATTTCCAAGCACTTAGGCATTCACTATATTAAACTACACACATCCTACTGCAGCAAAGTCAATTCTGCCTGTGGTGTCTGTTCTACAAATCACTGTAATGCTGCAGCTGCAAGCAGGGCAGTAGTATAGCTTGTGCTATCCTGCCTGCCTCAAGTCAATGCAAATTTGGCTTTCTTCTTTCAAAGAAACTAGGGTTTCATATTGGGATGCAATTCAGACAAGGAAGAAAAAGTTGTCTTTCCATTACTTTCTACAGGTGCCTCATCAGCTCAACCTGCCTCTCAGAAGTAACACAGTACAGTAAAAACACAGCAGTAACCTGTGACCAAAGATCATCTCCAGTTCCTGGCCTCCTCCAGTTCCCAGTGCACCATGTAAGCCCTGGCAGTAATATCTCTTAAAGAACACAAGTTTTGTCAGCAGATCTTTACAAAAACTTTTGTGCACCTCTGCTGACTTTGGATGCTTTGTTTTCTTGTGCAATGTATATTTTTAATGAAAGCAGAAAATACCACTGAATATTTCAATTCTAGAACTGTGCCAGAATTAAAAGGTAAAATAAAATCAAGAGAAGCATGATAAAAAGCCCCAGATATGACAGAAACACTGAGAAGTCACCTAGAGAAGATAAGATGAAGAAATCTAGTATCAAATTTTCATGTCCAACATGAAATAAAGCCTCTACAAAACAATGCAGACTTAAGTTGAAGAAGTGTGCTTTCCAGCAGTGATACCTCTGAAATATGGTTTAACACCTGTTATCAATTCTGCTGTGTGGCACATTTGCACCATTACTTCTTCCGTCTCAGCTACAAATTCAAAAGACTGTGTCTGAGCCTGACATTAAACTATGGAAACACCACAGCCAGAGTTCAGCTGTCCTATACATTCAAAGGAAAGCCTTCTGTTATCTACATTTGCTGGGCATATTGTATTTTGACATGCAGTAGTCTTAGCTTACCATTTAAAAGAAAACTCTTAATTCCAGTCCAAGACCTATTATCCCTCCCTGTCAACCTCATTTTAGCCTTTTGCCTTCAGCAATGGTAATTTATGGATAAAGATATATGGCACGGCAGTAACTGTATTTTAGCTGCTGATTTGCATTGCTCTTATGTATTGAGCCTCCAAACCACAAGTAGGCTCCCCAGCGGATCCCTGTTACACTTGCAAGACATTTAAGGAGCAAAGCCTTTGCCTTTCCCCCCCCCCCCCACCCCACCCTCTCCTGACCTTGCCCCCAGCCTGAATGACTTGTCTTACAGAAAGAGTCTTGTCTCCATTTCATTTCCTGATTCATTCAGGAACACAGCCTTGAGTATTTAAGAGAACTTTTTCTTACTGCTACTTGCTTTTAATACGGCTGGCTACAGAAATGTATAACTGCATTGGAAATGCCAACAATTCAAGAACCTAGCATTAATGGGCAACAGGTAAAACACTGGAGCAGATATCCTCAAACAGGACTGCTCCTCCTAGCTGTGGGTAAATCCCCACGCCCTTTAAAATTCCCAGACCCTACATTTATTTAGAGATTTCTGCACTGGCACAGCTTGGCAATGGGAATTACTTGGACCACACCACTGTTTTCAGCTGTTACAGCACACCCGCTCCAAAACGTTCTGCAGATTTCAATTTGTTGAAGCAAAACATCTCTTCTTCCCTCAGTTCTGTCACATCTGAAAAGAAGGCTCTAATAATTCATCCAACAAGGGCTACTGACAACAAGTTGTGGCTACTTGAAAAGACCTCTGACATCCTCCACAGGAATGCTGTGGAGGAATAAAGCTTTGGGATTACTCTCTACTATAAAGCAGGTCTGCCTCATCACCACAGCACTTTCAGAAAGGAGAATCCCAATTGAGCAATGGCATGAACAGGAAAATGGAGTTCCTTCTCAAAAGAGCTTCCTACCCAACGCATGGGAAAGAGAACAGATTCAGCAGGAACTTAAGATAATTCTTTGGTTCTGTTACTTGCATCTAACATGGCCACAGCAATGAGTAGCTGCACCAGTAATATCAACAACTCAAGATGAGAGCAAGATGAGAGGGGGACACCAGTGTCCAATGCACTTAGGCAGGAACAAACCCACTCGTAACGCTTTCCCGGCATCGTCTGCCCTCACCCTGCTGGCATACAAGAATTGAGTTTGGCCCCCGAATTTTTCAGCTGCCTCTGATCTCAGTGGTTATTAATGTGCAGACAATAGGCTTAGTCCCTGTGTCCCTGCTGCCGTGACCCACAAATGACCTTTAATTGGTGCGGGACACAATGGGACACAATGGCTGATTCAGAGTCGCTCCTGCCGACCATGTCGCTTCTTATTTACACTCACCAAAGCACAATTGCCGCTTCTTCTGGGCAAAAAAGGTTATGGATTTACTTTGTCGGGCTCTGTAGGAGGATGCAGATGGTTTTGGAGGCAAATTGAAGCTCCAGTTAATCTGCATACTACAGTGCACAAACACAGTGCCTAAGGGGCAGGGGCGAAGAGATGCTTGTCAGGAAGGAACATGCTGGCAGCATGATTTTATTTCTCCAAGACATCTGACTACGGTATTTTACCTTATCCAATAGCAGTCTACTCAATTTTGTGTTGCAAGTTAGAACTCTCTCTGTAGTATTCTGGAGCACTATAAAAAGGAAATCTCAGCAACCCACCCTCTCTACTTTCTCAAATTTTACAGCAAAATAAAAATCAGCTACAGAACTTTTAACACCTCTACTACGAGCCCTGCTCTGTGCTGAAAGCAGCGGACTCTGCTGTGCTTCCCCATATTGGGTCCTCTCCCTTAAGCCCCCAGAAACACTCTCAGCACCTTACCTTTGGGTCATCAAGTACCAGAAGTGTTTGCCAACCTGTTGGGACCATTTTGACTAGATTTTCCAAGTTGCTGACTTCGGAAAAATCACAGAACTGCTTGCATTGAAAGGAACCTTAAAGATCATCTGGTTCCAATACCCTGCCATGTGCAGGGAAGCCTTCGCCAAGATAAGTTTGCCAAATGTCTCCATCGTTGTACATTTAGTGGGAAAAAAGAAGACAATTCCTCAAGAAAGGCTTAGGCAACACTGCTCAAAGAGGCAAAAATGGCAGCAGAAGCTGAAACCACCCCTTCCCTTCTAGTTACTCACTACTGAAGGAAGAGAGCACATTATAGTGCTGCAGTGGCATCAGGCAGAAGGCTGAAATTCTCCTGTCCCATTATATCTCCTGCTGGAGCACACACTTCAGCCAGAATAGTTGGATGACAATATGAATATTTTCAGTTCTGCCACCTTTAGCATCTTAAATAGCATCCCATTGCTCAAAACAGTGTGATGTTTAATGCTTCCAGATCACCCTTCAAGTTTGGTATTGCATCTCCAAACTAATTTAACAAAGACCAAAAATCAGCTCCTAAGAGGTGGCATCACCTAATCTCAGCACCTCTTAAAACACAGTCTAAATGAATAAGGAGCAATACTTCCCCTGGGAAAAGCAGCATCTTTTCCATGGGCTAAACATCATTTTACTGTGTTTGCTACAAAACACATTAAGGTTTATACGTGTCCTGAAAAACTGCAACATTTGTTTGAGCATAAAACTGCCCTAGAAGTAATAGTAAGGTAAATTAGCTATCCTTTCTTCAAGTGGGCTGTTTTTCTTTTCTGCTGATGATTTTTATGCTTATGGTACGCATTCAAGGTAGCTTCACCAGTCAGGTATAGTGCATTGAAACAGAAATGTCAATATGGTGAAACAGGATGCGTCACGTTAAACAACATTATTATGTGTATTTATACTGCAGGAGGCAATGACCACAAGATGCAATGCAATAGCAACTTCATCTGCATGTTATTAAAAACTTCTATAGCACATCAGGTATCATGGCTACATGCTGCATGACACCTATTACCAGCAAGAGGAATGCATATTTATGAAGATGTTATGCTGATAATAAACACAATAAACTTACCAGGAAAACAAAAATTCTAGAAATAATTTTTGCTGTAAAACCTAAATGTTTAAAGTTACCCATCTCATACATTTACAGCCTTCTTAAACTTTGAAGATTCTTAGCATAACTACATCTCAGCTAAGTACACAGGGAATTTAAACGGTTGAAACTTTAAAATGATCAAATAAATATTCCTCTACTTCTGCTTATTTCACTGTTCCCACCAAGATTATGGATGAAGCAGCTGAGGGCAATATGCTCCCTAGTTCCACCTGCCAGCCTGACTTGCTTGCTAGCTAGCTTCATTCTTCTAGCCCACAGGCTGGTTCCCTCCTGCGTGACATCTCAAGGACCTACCTGTAAGACCACACCACAGCAACACTGGTCCCTGTAGCTTTAAGGTATAAACCATTTGGATACCATCATGTGTTTGTCCAACAGAAGGCCATCAGTATTTTGCTGATTTCTGATCTACAAACATGCTTTTCTAGACTACTTCCTCCCCAGATACAATTTACTTTTGCTTAAGACAGACAAGAAAAAACAGACTTCTATAAATCTGCTTTAGGCATTTCAGCTTAGAATTTGGGGAATTACAATTTTGTTCAATACGCACGCATCACAGATCCTTTTTAAAAGCCATTTAAGAAATCCAGGTCCCATTGAGGTCCACATGAATATGCCTTTCAACCTCAATATAGCCAGGATTTCAAGGTTGACAATGTAATTAAAAATCTTTAGATTGCTGTCTTGCTGCTGCAGTTCCTGAAGATAGAGCTGTTTGGGGGCTTCTTTCTCTACAGCACAACAGAGCAGCTTGCTACCAGACTCCAAAATACACTTGCAGCCATTTCACATAGCTGCTTTTCCCACTGCACTCTTACACGCAAACACAGAGTTTAAACGCACCAACTAGATGCTTGAATGAGTGAGCCCAAAGATAAATGTCAAATGCCTTTCAAACCTCCAAAGAACAGAAGGGTTTATTAGCCTTCCACCAGTACCCAACACCTCTGCCACCACTGGGAAGAAGAAAAAATAAGGCACATTTTCCCACGCAAACCCAAAGCCTTTGCTCAGCATTGAGGTTTTGCTTGCAGTTGGTAAAGCAGCACACTTCTCAAAATCTTGTTTCTTTGATCTTCCCCTGCCAGAAAGGTCACACATCTGCACATGTGAACAGTGCCAGAAAGGTCACACTGGTGTGCGAACAAGCAGATATCGCCCTCTCTTTCCCCTTGCTTCCTCCATGGCACAGGGTACAGTTTGGTGCATACCCTAAATACCCCAAAAATACTGTTTTCTTGCCAGAGGTAGGGAAGCTACCAAAACATCATCTCAGCATGTTTCAGAGTGCAGCATTAGCCCGCTGCTTTCCTAATTCTCCCCTTTCCTTAAGGACTGTGAGTTCTGATGAAATACCAGTGACATGCACATCTTTTCCATGTGTTGGAAGAAAAATATCTGAAGGAAAACAGGAAACAATTTTCTTGCAAGGATGTGTGGAAAGATCTGAATGAGACATCTAGAGCACATGGAAACTTGAGGACAGCTTGAGCAGCTTTTCACTCATGAGTGAGATGAAACAACCTATGCTAATAGGAAATGTCTCTTGCAACAGCATTTTCTTTGGATATTAGCCATTTTAGGGAAAAAATTGAAATAAAAAAGTTATGTGATCCAGCAGGTACAATGTTTAGCTGGGAAATAAAATTCTCAGAAAGCCTCTTCACAGAGAGAGAGAACTATGATAAGATTGCTTAACAGGGAGTATTTGAGGGTCATGACTAGCACTTGCTAACCTACACACCAGCAAAAAGCATCCTAGAAAGCTAAGGGCATGAATAAGGTGGCAGAAGATCAACCCTTAATTATGCACAAACAAAGACTGTTTCTCCTTTTTTTTCCCCCCACCCCTGTCACTGTGTCCACATTCCACAACCAGCACTACACAGAATCACAGCATCACCAAGGTTGGAAAAGACAAGATTATCCATTCCAATTGCCCACCTATCATCAATAGTTCTCACCAAACCACATCCCTCAACACAACATCTAAATGTTCTTTGAACAACTCAATTAATTAACACTGCATTAATATTACAACCACAACCACCAGTTATGTATCACAAGGGGATACACCCTAGGGTGAGAAGGGCGGTAGATACTCTGGCTCACTGACAGCACCTGCAGGACTCCGCGCTTGTTACCTGTAAAACAACATTACAGCACTACCCAGCAGGAAGCAGGAGGATTTCCATGAGGTAGTCCACAGTGAATATGAAGAGGACAGAAATATTCAAGTAGAAGAGAGCTCTCCTATATAGCAAGGGTTACATAACGCCATTCAGAAACATGAACAGAATACTGGACTAAAATTAAGCAAACAATAACAATAAAAACAAAATCAAACACTGCCTTGGCTCAGAGAACTGCTAATAAATAAGAACACACCCATCTGATGATTGGCTAAGACTTCAACAAGCAACGAGTACTGTTTCCACCTTGGGAACAAACAAGTTTTAATTGTTTGTTTGGCAGAATCATCACTTTTACTATCCAAAACTAAAGCAGCTCCAAACCCAAACATGTGCAAAAGGTCAGGTATCTGCCTCTTTTTAAAGGATGAAGACAGTAATAAATACGGCGCTGATAATTCAATTACTCATAAAAGAGAACTGTATTTTAACCAAAGTGTTGTTACTTCTTAGTAGATAAAATTAAAAGACCATTTGAATTATTTATCCACCAAGTTTAGCTTCAGTGCAAAATAAATGGAAATACATTTATGGAATACACCTTATGGCTGAGACAAAATAGAAATGCTTACTTGCACAGAAAGCATCCTTTTACAGATTGCTCCAACACCATCTTGATGATGCATCATACACATCTTGAGAAAACTACAGACCTAAGCAAAGACTTACAGTATTAGCACAAGGCAGAGGTAAAGTGAGTAGAACGCCACACAGGTTTAACAGAAAAAATAAAGAAAAGAAAGAAAAGCCACCTTGGTGTCAGCATCTTTGTATTCAAATGGAGCAGAAAGCACGGCTGGTGATCTGCCAAGGCTGCTAACTCCTCCATTCACCCAGATGTGCTAATGACAACCAGAAGAATCACTGGAAAGGTCAAAAGCAACTTCACTCAATAATACTCATGTCACAACAGGCAAGGTACCGGTACATCAAAATTAACAAATCGATTCAAAAGTCTTTCCACAGCAGAAAAGCTGGAGCAATGTCCAGTGATACTTTTTGAGACAGTCTGATTCAGCACAAGCTTTACCCATCCTTACTCAAGAAAAAAAATCTGGAGTTCGTGCTTGGCTCCAGTGCTTAATAATCATGGTGGAAGAGCTGAAGCAAGCCCCAGAGGAACATGTTGTCTTTGGAGCCCAAGGAAAGACAAATGATGTGTACTCATCACCCACCTCAGCAATAAATGCAGGCACCCTTGAGAATTAGTACCAGCTCACGATCGATTCAGGCCAGAACTGACATCTGCTCTGTTTTCTAAAACCAGCACATCATTTAGCTTTTGCAAATGCAGCTTTATATTTAATATTAAAGTCAATGGCATTTTGCTACTCTACAGTACGCTTATACTCATTCAAGATTTCATAGCAATCAAAATGATGACACCAGACAGCTTGGAAACAAACCGTAAGTAGTCTAAAAACTGCTCACTGAACATTTACTTGAGACTTAAGAACAGCAAAGAGAAAATGATGGCAGCCACACCAGCAGTCAAGCAGCTGCATAAAGAGAGCAGCTCCAAGCCCTCCAGAGACACCAGCAGCAGTTCACTACAACCAGGGAACACTGAGCCAGCAAACTTTTCCCAAGCCAATCCCAGTTGCTTCCCTGTTGGCGCTTCAGAGCCCCTTCTTCAGGGCTGGCAGGACTCCTTCCCCAGCTTCAAAGCCACAGGACCTCCGAGATGCTCTTGCGTTTACACTGGCCAGAAGACCTAATATATTGGGTTTACACTGGCAAGAAGCCCACAGACTCTCACACCTGGCTGACAGATTCCTGCAAAAGCTGGGCTTTGCTCCAGAAGCTGCTATCTTTACAACTGTTTCAAAGAAAGTATTTATTCACGCGCCTGAAAGTTCCCCTTTGAAGAAACCTTGTGGAAGGGCTGAAGAGGCCTGGAGGATCTCTGTAAACAGTGGTGGTGAGAGGGGGGGATAAGCATTTGTGTGTTTTGGGAGGGTTATGTTAGCTGTTATACATCACACTGTATTTTACGGCAGGAAAAACTGCCCAGAAATATTTTGCATGAAAAGTAAAGCAAAACTCTTAAGCAATGGAGAAAAGCTAAATTTAGCAGGTAAATCCCTAAGCTTTCCTACAGCATCCCCAAGCACGCTAGCTGGCAGCGCTACTCAGAAAACAAACCCCTTAATTCCTAAATGAAAGGTGTTACAATTGTTCAAATTACCCTATAGGAGCCAAAGCAGACTCCTAGGTTGAGTTACATGCTTTCACTTTTTCTTCTCATAGCTTGTTCCAGCATTTATTATATAAAGCTCTTTTAATTGCAAAACATCAGGAAATTTCGGACCCCCTCTGGAAACTTCACATGAAGCCAATAGCAGGATCTCATCAATATGCTTCAATCCCAGGAAAGCAATGGTTTAAAAATATTTTACAGGCACTCAGAGCCTTCCAGCAGGTTTAAACTTGCCGTCACACCAAGACCATGATTCAAGGAGGCAGTGGAAACCAGGGCTGGAACTGGCTAGCTTTCGCCCCAGCTTGGGGTACCCATGCAAAATTAATGGGGATGAAAATGATAGCCATGCTTTACAGCAACCCTTACAGCTCTTACAGTTTCTTTAAAAATACAGATGTATTTTTAAATGCTCTGATGTTAAGAGGAGATTTCCAAAAGACCCATCTACTATCCAGCCTTCCTTTAGTGTCCCCATCATCAGTCAGGGCAGCAGAAAACAGACAGGAGAGGATAAATCAGGATTGGTTTAAGAGGGAACAGTTTTCACCCAGGATAACTCTCAGCAGAAAACATTCCTTATACAAGGCTTTCATTCTTCTGAAAGGTCATCCTGCACTTCTTCATGGGGCACCCTGTTCCCTCCTGAACACGTTGCTATGAGATTTACCAGTATTCTGCCTTCATTGTATAAATTCATGCAAAATTAAAAAGATGGGGGAAAAAAGGCATGCTAAACTTGCAACTCCACCTGAAATTGAAATCAGAGATCTTCTGCACATAAGAATTTACAGACACATACCTTTCGGGCATTCCAGGCTTCCAGCAGGAGCTCCCTTGAATTTAGGTGGTGGAGCCAGTGTTAGGGTAAGCCTTTTGCAGAGAGCCAGCAGCAACCAGCCCACAGAAGTGTTGCAGTTGCAATATCCCAAACTCGATTTTGGGCTCTGTAAGACTCCTGATGAGCATTTCCCCACATGCAGCTCAAACTCAGATCAATCTGAGTGCAAATTTGTTTTGTAAGTCAGATAGGAATTGATCTGCCCACTTGTCTGAGGAACGATAATACATCCTATATTAACAGCAAAATGCTTTTCTTCTCTTCCATCTTCATAATTAAGATTTCTATATCACTTTAGGGAAAAGCAGCTTCTGGTATCCTGCCTTACAAAGACCTCTTTAGTTTCTACTTTTCACATGCAGTGAAATAGAAAAGGTACTGAAAAATGATCCTTGGCCAAAGGAAAGGGACTTAAATTTGTTTTAAATAGGAAACCCACAATCATTTCAGGTTATCAGCAGTGCCTAAGCAACTTAGTAAAACAAATCCCAATAGCTTCCACCGGTGTGTCTGCTTCCAAAGCTGTTAAATGTGATTTTCAGAAGTGCTTCGATGACATAAGCGCACAAATCCCACTGACTTATAAAGTGCCTTAAGTGCTAACAGAAAGATTTTTAAAAGGTGTTTAGGCTTCTATTACCCACTGAAATCAACAAGAATTAGGCACAAACCTTTAAAAATATTCCCCAAAGGCAACGAGAATTAAACTTTCAGGCTATTTAAAGGAAGCTTTTTCAGTGTTCATAAATTACCAGTACTTTCAGCTCCTATCTTTTAATGCATGAAGGGAAAAAATAAAAAAATACAAGAACTAAAAAAAAAGAAAAAAGAAAAAGCACTTCCTCTCTTTCTTTCTAGAAAGTTTTTGTGATGCTTGTTCTTCAGAACAGTGCTGAGCATAACACGAAAGCAGAAAACATTGATTAATTGGTAGAGAGATTAAAAAGCTCACTAAGATACTTAGAAAAATATCTAAATTTGTGCATTCTGCTAACATCTTCACAATATATTCCAGTGTTTCCTCATTCAACCTCACCAAAACAAATTTGGAATGCAAAGCTCCCAATGAAGCATCCTCTTTCACCATCATTAATGAAGGAAACAATTTTATAAGAGATTGTTTTCAGTCTCTGAGACAACACTGTAAGAAAAAAAAGATCAGTGTAGGATTTCAGCAGATCATAACATGCCATGTTTAAAGGAGGCATACTACCTGTGGCTTAGAGGACTTCAATACACGGCTGTGCAGCACAACCTATGTGGTCAGTTCTGGATTTACACAGAGGATTATTGACTTTTTTTTTTTCCAACCTTCAGGACTGTTTGTAAATCCCACCTAACAACACTTTGCAGCAATAGATCAACGACGAGTAAGATAAAAAGTAAGCCAAGATGGCTTGGTGATTGTGTGATACTGATTCAAAACAACCTCATGCTCTCAAAATTGTGGTAGTACATGCAGGGGCTTTGTCTGTCTGTCTGTAGAAATGCGATGCAGGATGCATTCCTGGATAAATGCTTGCCCTGTGGATATGCAGGGAGATGAATAAAGTCAAAAGTCTAACAAAACTCAGATGGTTCAGACCATTGCTGGTGAGGTCCTCAAGTCAATTTGGAAATGGCACAGTCAAGCCTGCACCTGGCCTCTACACAGTCCCAAATTAGAATAACTTTATTTTTTATCCTTTTGTAGCTGCAACTACAGAATCACAGCATCATGAAGGTCAGAAGAGGTCACTAAAATCATCCAAGTCCAACCATCAAGCCATCCCCACCACACCCACTACCTTCCTTCAGTGTCACATCAGGCCTTTTCTTGAACACCTCCAGACACAGACTATTAGGCTCTACAGACTGAGATCAAAACTCCCCAAACAGGCCAATGGGCAGAACACCTGATTTACCCCAATATTTATCAACCTCAGTGCATGAAATACACAAGGGAAACTTTTGCTTCCCCACTAGTTTGGATATATTGCTCAGATGCAATATAAACCTGAAGTGCATCTTGTCCATATGACACTTCATTCCTGTTTGTCAGCAAGCATCCCCAATGAGAACAGGAAAACAGGTGAACAGCCCTGCACGTGGTAATATGGTGCAACAAAAACCTGCCTCATGTAGAAAATGGCTACATTTCTCAGATTCATAAGAGAAACTGCTTTAATATTTTAAAATGTAGTGGTGAATTTAATGAAAGCACAAAACAATTTATAGAACTAGTTATAAAATCCATCTGCACAGAATACAAAGCAGTAAGATTTTTCATAAGTAATCCTCAAAAAGAAATATAAAACTATTTTGTGAAAATGAGAAAATGTTATAATACCAATGTTTCTGATTAAATAAATTACTCAAAAAGACTACTTAATAACAAAGCAAAACTTAAAAAACTGGAAAACACATCTACAGTTATTAAATGGTAGGTAGTAAACCTGCACTCTATTTCATTCCTTTTATGGTTAAACAACTTTCTTCTTACACTAAACTGAAACTCCAAGTGCAAAATTACTGCTTTTAAGTTGCAAGAATGCAACAATTTCAGATCGGAGCCCCACCACCAATTTGTCCAGAATATATATTTTTAACTCTAATAACTCTGTGTTTTCAGTTCTACTGATACAGAATACTTGCATTCTTCAAGGGGTTCCACAGCTGAAAAAGGAGGACCAATTTTAGAAGAGACATAAAGGGAACACATTTTGTTCCATTAAAATGAAAAAGAGGTAGAAAATGTAACTTGGTCAGCACACACACACAGCTTTATGAGTTTTCTTCTGTATTAAAGGTAGTCACTTCCTCCCTAAATGTCTCCTGCTTTCAGCCATTTTTTGAAGGAAACAGTAAACTTGAAACAGCTGCTCAGAATTTGCAGGGCAGTTCCTTTCTCTACTTCCTCCCTCTGCTATCATTCCACTTACCCAGCTGCATCCTATTCTCCTAATTTTGTTTTCTTCACCTCCTGATTTAACCATTGTCTCTCAACACTGCAAGCAAAGCACCTCCTGCATTATCGCCCAGATGAACAGCTTGCAAATACTGCAAGGCCGGTTTGGGATTAATTACAGCAAGTAAGTAATTCATTCATAGTTAGAAGCCACATACCTAACCATGAACCTGACAAAAGCTGGGAGAAAGGGGTTGATATGGCAACCCATCTTCTCTCCTGGCCCACACTAAGCACTGCCATGTGTGAAAAGCAATGGCTTTCCATCATGCAACACACGAGCCTGTGGGCTAGTACATGTGGCCAGGCTCATGGCTTAATTGTTCATGAGATACATTTACCCATGTGCTTTTAAAGGCAAGAAACAGCTTTGAGACAGGTCATCTGACTGGGGAACATGTAAGAAAGGTTTTCAGAGAATTTCTGGCCTTGCTCACAACCCTGAGTCTTTGCAATCAGCTGCAAGAGCACATCTGCAACCAAAGGAAGAATGTCTCATTGAGACTTAAGGTATTGAAGAAAATAAGGCTGAAAGCATACTGCAAGTTCATCCAGTCCTCCCCTCAATCCTTCCTGCAATCCTTCAGTCCTCCTCCCACCCCTTCCTATGAGTCACCCTCCAGCTAAACAAACCCTTTAAGATAGTTGCCTAATTTTTATTTATTTATTTTTAAGCCAGCAGTAGTGAGTATTTCAGAACCTCTAGAAGATAACTATACCAAAGCAGCATCACACTTGCTCTCCTCTTTCATATCTTACACAGATCCCTTGCAACGCAGGTCTGCACAAAGGACACAGTGGCAGGCATTCCTTCCTGAGGACTTCAACTTGTCTGCAAAGTCTCAGCATGAGCTCTGGGAAGACAACCCCCAGCAAGGGGAAAGCAGGCAATTCAGCAGCATTCACTTCTCACAAACAAAGAAATCTGATCAGCCCCAGTAATTTCCTTAGGATAGATTGCAGGAGAAGCCTAGAGCAAAATTAACTGAATGTTCTGTCAAAGCCATTAGGCCTGGACTGAACTCAAAGAAAATTATGTTCACTGATGTCTTTATATTTACTTTAAAATGCAGTCATTCTGACAGGCTCATGAGGTAGAAGATCTCATTTTATGAAGGTCTTAAGGGACAAGAGGAACAGAAATATAACATGCTGCTGTCTCAGTCAGCAAAATGATCACAAAATTACTTTACAACTGACTTTCAAAACCAAAAATCCAGTTATTTGGGGAAATTTCAGTCTTTTAAAAAGACACAACGGTGCTTCAGGTTGACCAAAAAAGCAGCAAACTCTATAAGCATGATTGGGACAATTTTCCTTACTCATAAAATACTGTTTGTGCACACAAGCACCTTCATTTCCTTTGAGTTCAACTCCAGGAGCACAGCCTGCCCACCAGCCAACCACAGAGCACAGGCTTCGTGTACAGCTTGAGCTTTTCTCTAGCACAAGATAACGCAGTATTTTAAGTCATTCACAAAAGGTCCAGAAGGAGAGAGAGAGAGATCTAGATTTCTCCAACTCCCAATCTTGTGCTTTAATTCATTGCCTGTTTTGCATTCAAGGCATGCAGCAGACCTATCTGGGATGACATGGCAAAAAGGCAGAACAAGGAGAGACAAACTCTGATGATAACAGAAGGAGGAAGCACTTCTCAGAGCTGGCTATTACTGCCTGTAAAAGCACCTGGCCAGCAATGCCAGGATAGGGCTTCAGAAAAGCTCATCTTCCCCACAGAGCCAGCACTCTTACTGAAGGTGTTTCTCCTGCAGAAGGTGGGAAATATACAAGTTACAGACAAAAATAAGGGCTTACAGAAAACTCCTAGGAGTAACTCACTTGGAAACTATGTCATCCTGCAGACAGTACAGTACAAACTGGAAAATAACTTGATGCAGTAACAACGCCTGGCTATAATCACTGTATTCCCCACTCTTGAAATTACATCAGTGCTCAAAAAACTTTGCTCGCAAGTGGCTGCTGCACCAAGGGATGAAGAAACGTGGGCTCTTTGGAGTGATTTCTAACACTGAATCTCACCATGAGCAGAGCTGGGGGACCCACAGCCAGATAGAGGCTATGGAAAACCCATTAATAGTGTTTTTTGGTTTTTTTTTTCTATGATGATTTTTATCTATTCCCACTTTCAACATCCAAAATCCTGCCTTAAAAATAATCCACTTCCCTGCATGCATTGATTCATTTCTTAGCTTCTACTCCCATCTCCCATCACATTTTAATTTTGTTTCCTATTCCCTACTTATTTCTGTTGGTATTTCTAAATAAATCCTTTGCTCTGCGTAGTCTCAAATGAAAAACAGAAGTGAACAAGAAGAAATCCCCAAAAACAGGCACTTCAAGACTTCTGCCACACTTCATGGCATCAAACAAGGAATGCCCACCTAGCACAAAGACATACAACACGGCTACCAATTGCCATTACAAATCCCTGGGAAGGGCTGTTTTTTTTTCAGTCTGTTCCCAATATTTCTCCACCCCTTAACCCTCAGCATCTTTTAAAGGATGCCCTCCAGCTGAGGGCAGGAACACAGAGATGGGCAGAAGTGATAGACTGGGAGTACTGCCTTGCCAGCAGAGCCAGGGCCACTGTCTCGAAGCAGGGAATATCCCAGAGGGAGCCAAGCTGTGGGCAGCAGAGACACTGCCAGGTTATCTTTGAGACAAGAGCTATTTCTGCCAGCCAGGCACGAGCCCCAGCAAGTCCAGGAATGCACTACAGCTTTAAATCCCTTCCTGGGAATCCACAGCACGTGCGCTCAGAGCTACCCTGACGTCACAGAGAGCCCAAATTAATTAGGGACTGAATAATTAGGCAAAAAGCATCCTGTAAAACCAAAGGCATCTAATATCCAAAGTGCACGCAATGTTACAATAGCTGCAATAACTGTAAAACCTGTCAGAGGCAATATGAATAAACGAACATTTCTGTTATTAATGGTGAAGTACTCCTTCAAACCAATAAAATCACCATAGCCTGAGATCCAGGGAGGTGATGTAAGAAATACGTGCTGATTACAAGGAAGAGGAATCCAGTCAAGCTGGTAGATATGTTATTTCGTGCAGGCAGATTGCTCTGAAAAAGCTATTATTTCTTGATGAAAGGGAGCAGATTATTGGACTGCACCAATAACCCAGAAACAAATAAAAAGAAGCCTTCCTCCTAGCATGCTCACCCTCCTCCCACAAAGTGGAATATATGCATTGGGAATTAGATTAAAAATGTATATACATGTTTAGTGTGGTTCCCTATACAGAAATAAATTAACAATAAATAAATGAGCAAATAAATGGAAGCCCAACACAAAACTTGTGGTCAGAACAATTTGTCTTTATAGTAACAAAGAGGGATAACAGATAACATTAATAGATAAATGTTGATTTTGGCAGCCTGTTGCTCACCCACAAGCAGTCACTTATAACTTCTGATCACCATCAGCATTTAGAATTGACCACAAAGTAAAACTGACCATCAAAATTGAACGCTGATTTTCAACAAACACAAGACTCCATCAAGCATTCCCTGCAAGGAGGCAGATTAAGAGTAAGTAAAGGCAAATTTGGGGTTATTATCTGGGACAGAGAATGGCATGCCTGTTTTAGTCGCACCCAGATTTTGCAAACACTCACATGCAATGCACGTTCCTGGAGCAGGACAGCACTACGTAAACTGAGAGGGCTAGACCCAGGGCTCACATTACAGATGTAGGTCAGGGATAACAGTCACCGTGAGCTGAAGCCAAGAGTATGTCTAAGCTTTCTTCATCATGTACAGGCACTGAGGCACCCAGCGCCACTCATCAGGACCTATCAGTTCCCTAAGCACTGCAGTGTGATGAATACTGAAGAACAATAGCAAATGCATCGAGCCTGGAGTTCAGGGTAGAGTTCAGGGCAGGCAGCAGGATGATACAGATGCTTTCTCCCTCCCTCCTGTCTCGAAGCCAAGCACCAGTTGCAGTGTCTCACACTGGGATCTGAGCTGACTCTCCATACTGGCAGGGCTGCAAACATTAAGAGCTGCTGGATCATGAAATCTTCCAGCCTTCAGTGGAGTCAAACACAGGTAACGCCTCTCCAAATCACAGAGCCTATAAATATTTTAGGAACAGCTGCAGCCCTGTGAGACTGCTGGAGCTGCACCTATCCACAAAGCAGACATGCAGACAACGGAGCTCAATACAGGATATACCTAAAGCTGAGGCCTTGCACGAACATTTATAAAACTGCATGGGAAAATAAAACAACACCAAAACAAGTGTGAACCAAGAAGCGTGCCTTCATTACTGCAGCTTTTCTCTCTTCCAGTGAGGGGGTATTTTGTCATCCATAATAAAATGGGGGTGAAGGGAGGCAGGGAGTAAAAGCTGCTTTGTGGTGCCAAATGTAACCCAAGTAACCCAGCTCTGACATGAAAAAATGTGATTTTTTCCAGAGTTCAGCTCTTCACAGTGATTCACAACACTACTTTCTTCACAGCCAGCAGCAGGCAGCTCGCTCACCAGCTCTCACAAGCAAATTGGTTTACTCCTTGGGGCAAAAGCAACTGCAGATTCTCTTTATAGAAATCCCCAGGACTCAGCTTTTAAGGATGATTTTTCTGTACAGGAGCTCTTTATTATCTAAATAAACTTCAGGTGGCTACACATCCATTCTCACTCCAGCTACCTAACTCTATTCCCACCCACAGCCAGGATGGCACAACCAGCTGCACATGTGGCAAGCAAGCTTGGCAAACATGAGTTGTCACCCAGCACTTCATAGTTAGCGCTCCTGATTGTAGCTTGTGTCATTGCCAAGCTCTTCCTTTTAATAATGTATTTACCAGTTCACGCTGCACGGATCCTCTCACATGTAATTAAGTCCAGGGAGGTATCACAGGCAGCAGTAGGATGAAACTGATACAGTGCTATGTGAAGTCTAACATGTAGGTTATACAGTTGATGGATGTATATAAATACATGTATCTGCATATAACATCTTCATTCCTTTGTACACCCATGCCTTCTGAACATAATATTAACAGCAGTAGATCTCTGAGCACTGCATACGTAGGAACATTGTTGACGTAACATTTCACATGTTTATTCTCAACAGATATTTGTGACTAACGCTGTGGGACATTTCTTTTGTTTCTCTGTCAAGAAAATATTATTAAATGGAAATATCCCCTTTCTTGCAGGTGGCCTGCAGAGTTAGTGTCCTGTTCAAATATTAGTTACAAATTCATTTGGAAAAGATGGTAGGAAGGACAAGCTTCAGTCATTTAATTAGAGTTCTGATATAGTACAGTCCTTCGCTTGGAGCTTTCCTCTGTTCTAAGGAGCTTTCTTACAGAGGAAGACAGGAATGGGCAGAGACTGCAAAATCTCACTGACTTCTTCTTCACGTAAAGACTGGTGAGCAGAATGTTTAATTTGTCTCAAATGTGAAAATGATCCTGAAGACAAACAAGTTTTTCTGCCCATCCTCTTTCTTAAGAGTTTTCTGAAGAGAACTCCTTGCACAGTTTATAGCATCAAAAGTTAACAGCCTAAAAATTAACTCCCTTATATGCATTGCTATTAATCATGCTGCAAAGAATAAAAATCACAATCCTTACTGTCACTTAGAGACCACTGAAGTTGACTCACTGGTGTTGAAAGTTGAGCACTGGTTCCTGATTCAAAATACTATAATACAAATTTAACTGAAATGTCAGCCATCATCCTAGACTTAATCTACAGCATCAAACATCCAGATTTCAAAATGGGATGTACCTGCTTGCACCCAGCATGGATGCAAAAGGTGTTCCGATACCAAATCAGTATTCCCAGCTTTTCCTCATAAATTCTCTATCTTTTTTTACTGGAAAAACAAAGGCTCTACATTATGCTCAGGTGATGACAAAGCAGCCCATAGCATTCCCACATACCCTTTCACCTCTCTGTAAGCAGTTATGTCCTCTTCTGTAGAATCAACCCAAACGGATCAAACACCTACCTCATACCAACGTCGGAGCACCACAGGGCTCACAATGCTGTTTTTCAGATTTCTGCCTCCATCCCAACCCTTCCACTGTGGCTCAGATGGTGGGGTGAGAAACACAGGGCACCCCACAAAACAGAGAAGTCCTCCTCTTCTTCCCAAAGCTCAGACGAGCTGCAGTGGCTTTGCAGGGCAGCTCTAAGAGCTGGGCCTTGGCCACAAGCTCTGCGCCACCCTGCAGGAAGCTGCGGGGGCCACACCAACACACCCACACTTGCTGCCAGGTATCAGGCATTGTGCTGTTTTCCTCTCATCCTTGTTCCATATTGCTTATTCTCAATAGTAGGGCTAGACCCACCCTGTTTTGGGACCCGTCCTTCCCTAAATCACTAGGTGAGCCTGCACTATTAAAGCCTGTGGTGACACCCACAACCCACCCACAACAGGCAGCAATCAACAAGGCCAGCAATGCTGCAGACCAGCCCAGGGACAGGACAGGTGTCACACTGGAATGCAAACACAAAACATATAGTCAAAAACCACCTGGGAACAACACCCAGGCATGCATGAAAGACCACACTTAGGATCTAGGGTTCCACTTGTACCATTAGGTTATCCTCAAACTGGTGTTTCCACAGGTCTGCTCTGAAAAGAAACCAAGCTACAAGCAGAAACAGAACCCCAGCTGTACCACGGACACAGACAGAGGAGAGGCATTAACCCAGCAGTTCAGTACAGGTTTCTTCCATGTCCACTTCTGCCACTCTCACAATGTTAACCAAAATACACCGTTTGTTGGTCCAGCTGATCCACATGGAAATGCTATAGAAGTAACACATGTATAAAGCAAACTGGTCTCAGATTTGAAAAAGAGCCCGTAATAAAGGTTAGAAGTCTTCAACTTAACGCTGCTTCTTGTACCTTTTTAGTTATTACTGATATTCACCATTTACTGGAAGTTCAATACTGGGCTGCCTTTGCTTTCCCTTCAGAAGCCAATGGCAGCATGTTTAATGATTTATTATCATTTCAGAGACACATGGCTCACAAACCATAACTGAAAATTTACTCCCCATTTCACCAAAGAGGCTAAACAAAGTTTGAAAGAAACTCTTCAGAACAAGGCTACCTTCAGTAGCTTACTTTCTCAACTTGCTTACCAAAAGAGGACTAAAATGACAACAAGGGAGGGGAGGTGTAAATAAAACCCAACAAGCTTTCTGTTCATTTAAATTGATATAAAGCCAATCCCAACTCCTTACCACCCTGATGGCTTCTCAGGAACTCAATGCTTGAAGGCCACAAATCAATCCTCAAAAGACCAAAAGATGAACAATGCACAAAATACAGAAAACAAACAACTTGACAAGTCTCTCCAAGCTTCTCTGTTTGGTTTGGGTGTCATCATTTTTAAGATCTGACACTCCAAACTTTTCCATGTAGTTATGAGGCAAAGCAACAAACGTGCTGATGATTTTGCATTATCACTTGCATCCAAGGGATAGGGAAACTGCCTCAGAACAGCACAAACTCCAAGTATAGAGCTAGGTAGGAAAACAGGCTTCCTCAGTATCTCAGAGAGCTCCCATCTTACAGTAGGTCAGTAAAACATTGTGGTCCTCATTGTGGTACAGATTCTGAGAACTATAAGGCTACAAAATACATAATAAAAGCTAGTGCAAGAAAAAAAAAGAGGAATTTATGGCCTGTCATACTGCATGCAAGGAAGCAAAATAATAATAATAAAATATAATGAATAATGCTGGCAGTGCTGTCTTTAAGGATAAAAGCATTAGTACTGATAGAGCTGAGCTCTGCCAGCTGTCAGACAAAGATGTGGAAGTTGTTCTTTGATTTGTATCACTGTTACTCAGGCACTTAGAGCATTGGGCAGGGTTTTGGTAAGCACTGTAATAAACCCTAATTGAACCTAGATTGCAAAATACCTTTATCTAAAATTATTGTTAGCAGAACTAGGACTCAACAGCTATTTCTCTCTGCTATGTGGCACTAAGCATAGGCAAACATCAGCTGCTCACAATGACCACTTTCCACTCCTGTAAAGAGTCACCTGAAATACAGGCTAATAAATAAATACTGCCGTGTAAACCAAAGACAGTGCTTTAAAACACAAAAATAGATGGCTTGCTTGTGGGGCCACACAGAGCAATACTTCCAACATAACATTAATTAGGAACAATACAAGCCTCCTGGAAATCTCAGGAAAACTTTCCTCCTCTGTGGACTGGAATTCAAATCCCTTGAAGCAATCTATAAAGAAGGCATCTTATCTTTCTAAATAGCAGTGTATCCTCAGTTGTGCTGCAAACCTGGAAGATACCATAACCGCATACTGGACATGTGCATCACCACATGAGAACCACGACAAAGGTGAAGATGGGTATACATGGGATGAGAAGCACGAACAGCCAGCCCTGTCTTTGACCGTGCAAGAAATCACTGCTCCTGACTGCCTTGCTTGCCCTTGCATTTGGCCAGCCTTTCCTACAGCACAAAATTGCATCAAACATCATCTTAGCAACCACCAGGGATGCCAATTACCTCACTGCCTTTCCCAGCAAAGCTTCCCCGTGCTTTCTCACTGGTGGAATTCCAGCAAGTAAAAAGGAATAGCTCAAAACTATCTTAAACCAACTTGTCTTTTTGCTAAGCAAATGTGAGTCAGAGCCCAGTGTTGCTAGAGACAAAGTGAGATACCTCCTATGAAACTACTGCTTTCAGTGTATTATTTTTAGATTTCTAATTATACTGTTACCAAACATACCAGTAAGGCTGAACAGGTCCCTCCTTAAGAAAAAAAATAAAAAAATAGGAGTGGCAGCAAGTGAACAAACTGAGATGGATTCCATATGCCAAAAAAGTGACTACCAGCACTGGAGACCATAATGCACTGAAATCCGCAAGTCTGACAGAGCAGAAACACAGCAACAAGTTACACTGAAGAAAACACTGAGAAACACCAGTTTGATGCAACACTACTGGGGCCACCTCCCTTCTCCTCCCCACCCACAGAAAGCTACCAGAGCACAGAAGACCTGAAAATTATTCCATAACCTCTCCATATATCCTGGGGCAGTGGCTGACATTTCCAAGCACCTAGTCAGCTGTCAGTAGGCAGACAGAATTGTTATAATAGACTGTCTATCAGCAGCTAAGTTGCATCATAAGCTGGTAATAATATCCTAGGATGGAGCCTTTTAATTTATTTTTAGTACTGTAACACCCAATAGTATGGAAAGAATACATCTGCAAATAGGTTTTCTGGCTCACCCTTTCCTTCTCTAAAGAGTTTGGCTGCTGCCATGAGGGTAGGGAGAACCAATGACTATCTAGAACATGGCAGCTGCCTGGGATAAATCAAATTTTTCATCAATTAGGAGGATGGATCCTCCCTTTATTATTACAATACAAAGATCAGTCTCTCCTGTGAAGTTCTGCCTATGGATCATGGTGGCCTAGATCTCTTACTACATGGTTATCTTTACATTGACCAAAGTCAAGGAAAAACATTAAGTGCCACTCCATCATATGAGTAAGTAAAAAATTCACAAAAGTCGCCAAAGCACTCCCTTCCTAAGGACAGTCCTTTCAAACCTATGCTATTTTTAAACAAATAATAATAATAATAAAAAGCTAATTTCACCTATGCTTTTGGGACATTGCAAAGCAAGGAAGACTTGGGGCCTTCATATTCATAGCTGAAATTTGCTCCCTCCAAGGATGCAGCACAGTGATAACCCACCATATGGGCATCTAAGTAACAAACAAGGCACCACCATCCCAACCCATTTACACCCAACCCATGCTGATACTTTTCTTTGTCTAAAAGCAAAGAAGGATAAGTCCAACTCTTCAAAACAAGGAAGAGTTGTTACACCCCAGCCACAAGCATAGTGATATTCCTTGGCTGTGGCAATAACAGGTTCTCTGTCCCAAAATACTGTGGGATTGAAGCACTGACCATAAGCCAAGCAGACATCAGCATCATTGATAACAGTTATTCACCAAACAGAGAAAGTCATTAGGAAAAAGACATTCAAATTTAGCAACCATCCTCCACTGGCAGAAAGGTAACCTCCAGCATGGTCCCCATTGCTCCTTCCTTTCCCCATCAGAATCCCTTTGTACTTTACTTTCCAATCCCCAACCTCATCTTAGAAATACACATGCTGCAATGCAGTCAGTTGGTACAAAACTGTTTTTTCCTCCTACTAAAACACACATGCCAGCACTGTGCAACAGAGGCTCAGCTATTTCCTAGTAATTGCCATTCTTTGCATTTACAGGACATTCCCACACCACAGGGCACTGATGCACTTTCCACAGATTAAAGCCTTGCCTATTTGTAGTAGCTCTGAGATGCGGAGGGAGGAAATCAAGTCACGTTTACAGTGATTCTTTCTGATATCCTAAGAGCGTGCTTCAAGCCTTCCAGTGCTCCAAAAATCCCAGTCCTGAAAAACTGAGTGTTTCTTCTGGAGTCCAGCCTACACAAAGGGCACTGCACAACACACTAAAGCACAGCTGGAGAGAGCTGGTGTCTTAGCCTACAGTGCCATTCCCCCAATGAGGGATCTTCTCACTATGCAGATCTCAGATATCACCAAGCCCTTGGCAGTGCTGCAAGTAGTGCCCCTAAATCCTATCTCTTCCCAGACCAAATAACTGACCTCCTTCTAGAAGTACAGAGTATAAAAGCAGTTCCCACTTGACAGAAGAGACCTTCTTTGGTTCACAACCACTTATCACTATCTGCTGCCCTTTAAGCAGAAATGCATTTCCATCCTGTATGACACTTGTTTATTCTTGCTTTACAACAATCACAGTATAAAAATACATATGCAGACAAAAGTTGCACACTAAGGGTTTGTTCTCCTAACAGTGGAGTTTGATATCACAGTAATGTCAGTAAGTTGAAAAGATGCGAGCAAAGCGGTTACAGTTAATCAGCAACTGCCATCCTGTGCTGATGATGATCAGAAAGATCAAAACAGGCTTGCAATAGCTCATCCAAACAGATGTGCTTCTGTAAGCAACTGCCAGCACCCCAGAAGCACTGGCACAGGGACTTATTTCTCACCTAGTTCCAAAGCTAAGTGAACTCCTATTAGAGTTACAGACTTGCATATCCATACATGCTCATCACAGAATTTCTCAACAGGAACAAAACAGTGTTTTGCAGATGGGCTTGTGTTGGGAGGAGGAGGGGAAAATCCTCAGAATCCAGACAACACAGCAGCTCTTCCACCCATGCTCTCATCTTGCTGGCGCTCTGATTCCTTCCCTTCACATCCACCACATGGTTGTTACTGCTGCAGATTATTGATCTCCAATTGGAGGAGAGGCCGTCACAACGCCAAATGAGATACCAGAGCAGGAAAAGATTAACACTGCTTCAAGTCTGCAAACTTGCTTTGTCCAGTGAGAACTACTCTGTCTGCAGGAGGTGATTTTTACCTTTCCAGATAGCACTTTGCTTTAAAATAAAATGCAGCAGGTGTCACACACAATCACTGACTGTCAGAAATTCCCACTCATTCATCCACTGCAAAGGCTTAGAAGAACAACCTCTAGCTTAAACACAGATTCTGCTTCCAAATCTAAATAGAAATATTTGGTGTTCGCTAGCTGAAAACGAGATGAAAAAAAAGCACAGTTTCCTAGAACTAAGAAAAAAGCAGGACTAGAGCCACTGGAAAAGCTGGTGGGTTTTCTTCCTTCTCATTGTTTTGCACCTATTTCTCTAGACCAGGTTTGTGTGTGCTTAATGTGCACGCATGACAAAATCTTTTGTTTCAGCTCTGCTCTAAAACCTTGCAAGATCTTAGCAAGTAATTCAGCAAACAGGCTGGACTGAATGAGTGGCATAATAAATGTACTCTCCCCTGCAGGTGGGGAGAAATAGAAGATCCCAGCATTCTTTAAATGAGGAGACATATGAAAAAACTGAAGCTGTATCCTCATCTGCTGCTCTTCACATACAAGACAGAAAGATGGGCAGATGACATTCAACCCATTTTACTTGGGCTCTGAGGCATGCATGTGCGCTACATCCTCCTTGTCTGGGGAGCAAGGCATAAATTACTGTTCCACTTCAGGTTTAAAGTTGACTGCTGCTCTGCACCTGCTTCAGACTGCTCCTGGGAAAATGCCTAAGGAAAATGGGAACCCCAAATAATGTTGGGTTATTCTGTGCTTCTTTTTTTTTGTTCCAGTGTTTGTACCAAAATCATGCAGAACTTCAGGACCAGCCATGCCAGCTGCAGGCACGCAACCCAGCTGCAGATCAAGCCTGCCTCTCCGCCCTGTCTTTAGAAATGTCCTCAGCTGTCATCAAATATGGGCATGACAACCAGACTGCCACAAAAAGCACATTTCTGGCAAAAAGTCAGAAGGGCGAGTCAGCTGGGTATTAGATCTGCAATGGAAATCAAACAACTGCCAGCCCAGATCTCTATCCACATCCGCTGTCCTCTCCCAAGGAGTCTGTGCTCAGCTGAAGATGCCATCGGTTCATGCCTGGCTCCCATCCCAACTATCTGGGCAACGGAGGCTGAAATACCATTAATGGATTAGCAGAGATAAGCAGGATTGGGAAACTGGTTCTCTGCTCTGAATGGCAGGTGTTGTAAGGAAAAACAGAAACACTGAATGTGCTTTAACAGCAACAGGAAGCATCTCGAGAGGACTGGCACAGGAAATCTGCCAAGCTTTTCTGTTAAGAGATTTCATCTTATTTCTTGAGGGGTCTATTTTAAGACAATTTCAGTGACCTTACTTAACAGAGATTATGCTGTGTTTCAATTAATTTTTACAGCAGTCTAATTAATATTTTGGTGTCTTCTGAAAAGCATGCTGAGCTGTGTAAAATCCACTCGCGCAGCAAGATGACAAGTGCTGTTATTGAGGCGGAAGGAAGAGGACGAGAGCCCTCAAGCCTTACTGCCAGGGCAAGCAGCACCCCATCCTATGACAGCTCCTGGCCAACACACAGGAAAGGTCAGCATTCCTCCCCATATAGCCGAGCCACAATTATCAGGGCGGGAATGTTTTCACCCACTGAGAAATTTGCCTGTGCACTCCCAGCGTAAGCAGAGAATGTTCCCAACACTTGCTCCAATAGCTGAACCCTAGGAGGTGAATCAGCCCAACCATAGTTGTTTACACACATGCAATTTGTGTTAGTGCCACTTTCGGTTTTTTGTTTACTCCTCGCCTTGCCCCCCATTCAGAGCACTGAACTTAGCTCATCTCAACCAGAAAAATTAATTCATTGGCACACTGATCACCTCTTAAGTAAGTAACTGTCAAATACCTACATCGGCTTCTTTGTCAAAAACTTGGGGTCAAGAGAAATGCTCTAATCAGTTCCACTTTTTAAGAATTTAAGCTCATAAAACAAAACAAAAACCCTCAAAGATTCTGAACAATGTGAGAGCAAGTAACTTACAGCCTGGGAATTTCAGACAACTGCAACTGCTGAGCACTGCCACAAACGCAACTTTTAATCATCTAAACCTTTAGCAGGAGATTATGGCTCTACCAGTGGGATGCTGCACAAGTAAGTACCACCAGTGGCCTTGGTAGAAACTGCCTCAAACATTTCTTCCTGAGTCTGTAACAAATCCTAAATCAGAAGGAAGCAAGGGGAGGTCATAAAGTGGAGAAGAGCAAAGTAACCTCCTTCATTTTTTATTTCTTCTCCTAGCTGAGAAAGACTGACTTCGACGATCAAGGAGGCAGGAAGCAGCAGCCCATGAAGGGCTGCTTGCTGCAACATTTTCAACTCCCTTCTTGGTATAACAAAGCAAGCATGCTGATGTTACAGCACAGAGCACAGTCTCCCCCATAAAACGAATGGTGGGTCAGCTCAATGCTGTGCAAGGGTTGCTTTTTTTGAACAGTACTGTAGTTTAAAAAAATAAATAAATAAACCCCGATAGCACATAGGAAATTGCAAGTTCTTTTCCAAAACAGCCTTATCAAGGATACCATTAACAACAAATGATATATGCCAAACTTCACATAATTCACATCTGTGGCAAGCTTAACAATGTTAACACCAGGCTGGAAGCATTCCAGCTGAGGTATCTCCTTCCCTAAGCCATTCACAGTGCTACATGATGTACACAGAACATATATATATATATATATATATATATGAGGCACTTCCAGTGCTATTTCTTCAAAGCACCTCAAAAGCCTCTTCTTTTTCAAGCCAGCACAGCTAACAACTTCAGGGTCTCTCCACACAAAGGTGTAGCCACTGAACATGTCTTGGGTTTCAGGGTACAGGCTTCCTTATAACTGAGATGGAATGAAAACTCAAGCATTCAGAACATTTCAAGGAGAATTTACGTTCACTACAAGCTCCAGTTTTATTTCCTTCCTTGCTCTGAAACCAATTATATATGCTTTTGATAGACAAAATATGGTTTGCATCTCTGAATAAAGCAAACAGGAAAAAAAAAAGTTTAGTTGAATGCAAAGAATCTACCTTCAGATGTAAAGCTTCTGTCATACACTTACAGGAACCAAATGGTTCCTCGGCATCATTTTTAATCAGCAATACAGAATATGTCTTAAAGCTCAAGTTCAGACTGAGGAAGTAACCTCAGCAGATGGAGCAAAGATCTCTGGCCAGCTCCGCACATCGTATATGGCTCACTTGTTCCTACTGAAAAAGGTTTTATAACACTTGGCAGAATTATGGAAAAGCAGAAGGACCTACAAATACATAGAACATGTACACTAGTATGAGCAAGTATGCATAAAAAGTGAGCACAGAGGAAAAAAACAACTGTAAAGGCTACATACAAATGCAAAGAGCCAGCACAGAGCACATCTTCCCTACCTGGAGAAGGTTTGGACACCTGCAAAGAGCTAGCAGCAGCTATAAACAGGCTGGCTTCCCTTCCTGAAGTGAGCTTCGCAACTTGTTTCCAAAATGTCTGCATCCTCAGTCAACTCTTAAAAGACAGAAAAAGAGAAAGAAGAGCGCACATTGAATTCACTTTTCCTGGACAGATGGACTTTTTCTAAGCCTCTCACTTTTCCTCTTAAAAGAGAGCTGGTGTACAGTCAGCTGATAGCTATTCTGACAGCTGAAGCCAAAAGAGAACTAACAAGGTAGTACTTATGGCAAGATCTAAATCCTCAGAGCATTAATGGCTGCACCGCCTGCTTAAAAGTGGATTTAAAAGAGGGATGAGAAAAGGAATGCAAAAAGAAAAGGGGGAAGAGAAAAGAGGGCAACCCTGGCCCTAAGCCTGCAGTTATTGATCCTGCCACAAGGAAGAAACAAATGCCAAATCTATGTATTTTCATTGCTCCTCAGTGAAACGATCTACCATGCAGTTGCTTTCCCATGTTTCAGTGGCCTTTTAGAGCATGTCGGGAAGTAACAGCCTTGAGAGCCAGTGTATGCACAAGGCTCTTCTACCATACTGCAGTTTCCACTTAAAAAGGCCAACATCGCTTTACAATTCACTAAACATATTTACTTGCACACTGTCTACATATGTTGTACTTAGATGTCACAGCAGATTACTTGCTAATTACACTAGGAAAAACCCAAGTAATTACCACAGCCTCTTTCTTCTGGTTCAGAAGAGGTTGGAGTCAGGCATTTACATGACAAATAATCCCACCTCCAACTTGCTGTGGCAGCTTCAAGCAGAAAGAACTCCTTGCCTTCAGATGCATGTCATTAAGGAATCCATTTATTTTATTTTTCAAACACAGTAAAAACTGGAGTTGCACCAGAATACAAACACTGGAAAAAAACTCTTAAAGATTCAGTCTGTTCATGCCAACAGAGCAAAATCAAATTCTTTCCAAACGTTTTATCTGATATTTTAGGCTGATAAAAACTTCTTTTCTGCTACTGAATGAAGGAAATCGTATTACCAGAGCTGATATTCATCAGAAATATTTTGAACTGAATATGTGAATTGCTTTTAACTGAATTTAAATCGATAACTACACTACTGTGGTTAGTTTTATTGAATTGTACATTGGAATAATATCATTTCAATTATGTTATGATGATAGTATTACACTCCACTACATGCTGTATTTATTCAGCTGGAAGGTGAGATGTACTGCTTCTTCATTTGAAGAATCAGACTCACCATAGTTTTAAATGCAATTTTATTGAACGATCACTCAGGGTTTATACCGCTGTATACGTGGATACACATTTTCCTTGAAAGGTCAACACCTTGAACAGTCTCAGCCTTTGATATCGCTGCTTCTTCCTCTCAGAAATAAAGTGCTGGGTGGGGGAGTGTTCTAAATGAGACTTTAGAAAGAAGAGAAGAATAGGTAGCTCCTGATAGAGGAATTAAACCAAATTATCTTGAGCAAAGAGAATAATTTGCTCTGGCTGACATGTCGTGCGGTTTGTGCCACATCTCTACTCTTACCATGGAGGCCCATGGCAGAGCTGGGATGACAAGCCAGCCCTCCCTGCTTCTGGAAAAACAGAACCACGTTTGGAATTTATAAGAGAATCACCTTTAAGATTAATTTAAATCCCAATCCACTCCCCTTGCAAGCATACAAGTAACATAAAAACACACACCCAAACAGTGTATATTAAGCACACGTTGTCACTGCAGCTAAAATTACTAGTGGTTGCTTCTGCAGATGGGATTTTGGATGCAAGGGTGGGTGTGTTTTGGGGGTGCTGGTTATATACACAAGCATTAATTATTCATGCAAAAAGATATCTACATCTTTATCACTTCTCCCTAGCGGAAATACAAGAGGGGAGCAAACTGTCATCTACTATAAACATCTGAAAACTTTATTGCTTCCTAAAATTCAACAAACCACACGGATTGAAACTAAGTCTCAGCTTTCTCTTAAAATATTTTTATTTTTAAAACATCAGCTTCACATGCACAAGTTTTGCCTTTTTTCTGTTTGCCTCCCATAACATTCAAAAGACCAAAAACACTAAGATAGCGTGGGAACCCTCAGTAAATCAGCCTGAGACACACTTGCCAGTAATTCATTTCAGAGTACTGGGCAAAGGGAATCAGAAGTGCTAACCCTATTCCTATAGGTACAGTAGGAAAACCAAAACCCAGAGCATAATCTGCGCACTGGGAACAGGATGCTGCCCTCCTGTCCAGCCTTGAAAAGCACTGCAAACTCATTTCACTATTATTAACATTATGATCATTACCACAGATGTGCTTACTGAAAAGCTCTTTTTTCCTGTATGAACCAGAACCACAAACCCTAAATCTCTGTTCCTGAACTGTCAGTAGTCAAGTAGCTTTTTTCCTTTGGTCTACCAAAAGCCAAACTGTTGAGTTTGACTACTAGTCACCAAAATAACCACCGGCTTCAATTACCTAGCAGCATCATAAAGGACTATTTTTTCTTAACATGGATAGAATGCTACTAAATAGATTTTCACCACAACAACCAATCATTGACTTTTAGATACAACATTAGTCAATCATGCTTTGTCTCCAATTACTATAACAATGCAGATTTTTCATCAGCAGAAAAGGTAAAGCATCCCTCCAAAAGACATTCTTATTTTGCTACTTCATGTATCTGGGTCCATCTGCAAATCCCTGACCTGTGATAAATGCACTGCCCTGTTCCTCTCCTCTTGTTTCTTTACTCTTTTCCACAACTGCTACTTAGAATTTAATTAATTCATGTTGAGACTCAATAGAGAAAGGAGACTGCATAGAACGGCTGCTTTGAAAAAGCAGCAAGTCCAAAGTGCAACATGCATCACCCCCAACAAACAGCTCAACACTAATATAACTTTATCTTCATACCAAAACCAGCTTCATTGGAAATCCACAGAGAACTCTGTCCATCTGCAGAAGGAAAATCATTAATTCAAGATATTTCTGCCTGTTACCAGCAGCTAGAAATTTCTAACTTATACATACCTAAACTTTAACATGCCTGTAGAGGCATATTAACTGTTCACAGGGAAGAAAACCAAACAAAGCCAAACTGACACCCAGTGTTACCCAGGTGGAGAGAGCTATCAAGAGGATGCAGAGAGCCATGCAAGCTCAGTCCAGGTGAACCCTGACTTCTGCAAACAAAGGCATCAAGTCATTGCTCTTTGGTTCTTTAATTTTTGCCTGAAATGGGTCTGTAAGCACCCCAGATGTCCCACGCTTCAGCTGGGTCTCTCCTATTCACAGCACACCACTCCCAGAAACATCCATGCTCGCTTGTGCATGCTCCTGCAACCTAGCCAAGAAACTATTGCCATTTCAATTTAAGAGCATCAGTGTGTGACAATTAGATATATTAAATTCTGTTAGGCCAACAAAACTTATGATTTAACTAGTAGAACACATACCAATAATTTATATGTAATTTGTCTATCAGCAATTAATCCACTAGACTTCATGCACTGATCATAATACTTGTGGGTTTCGCTTTTCCATAAAAACATTACAGATATGCAGTAAAGCGCCAAGTTACAACACTACCTATAATTTCATTCCCCTTGCTGCCAAGTTGAGCTTGGGTCTTTTGCTATGCGTACAAATGCTAATTACAACTCAACACTAATGCTAATCCTGACATCTGCTAATTAAAAGATCACATCTTTTGCAGAGTCAGCAGTGCTATTCAAATGAAAACATTAATCAGTTTAAAATTAAAGAAAAAAAATCAATCAACAAAGCAGGAATTTTAGTCCTTGGTTCAATTAATATCAAAGTGCAAGCTGGGAGTACTCAAGAGCAAGTGTCAGTACATTGTCCAAGCATATCTGATCCTCAGTTAAAAGGGAATTTTTAAACACTATGTGGTTTCTCTGTTCTCAGTAATTGTCTGCTTTCCCCTCTTACTCCTTCTTTAATCCTTGTTTCTCTATAATCATAGCACCCCTGACATCCAAGCTGAACTTAACCCTAACCAACAGCTCAGAGTACACTCAACTACACAACCTGCTTCTAAACAGCGAGCATGTCCCACTTAACCTCAGTGGGATTGCTCTGCTCTACAGTAACACATGTATGTATGGGATGAGGACCCTCCTAGGCAATTACGACCTCCCCATTCTTTTCCATCAGTCACTTCTTGTAGAAGACAGCCCAGATTTGCTTCCAAATTTAGCACATACAACAGACAAGGAAGAAAAAGTAGGATGCAAAGAGGATGCAAAAGCCACTTTTTGCATCGTAACTGAGAGGGGTCCTTTCTTCTGAAACTGCAAACAGACTATGAAAGTTAAATATTCACACTATAAACAAAACCATCAAACAGCCTAATAGGTAACCCAGAGCTATTTCAGCCAAAAAACTCGTTCCTTCTTCTGGTAGCTTCCTTAGTACTGGGAAATCATGGTACAGATGCTCATGAAGTAGCTCTTGATATGCAAGGATCCTTTTGTGCCTTCCAAGTTCCCAATTTCTGGAAAGATGTCTTCAGTTTCAAAGGAAATGAGGACATAATCACTGGAAATTTTCAGAAGATGACTTCAGCTCATTTCAATGGAGTAACAGCCCCACAACCTCCAAAACTAAAATCCAAAAAAATAATCATCCCAGCAGAATGAAAAAGCCCATCAGCAACAGCAGCTTAAAACCCAGCACTGGGTCAGCAGCAAAATTCAGCTTTTTGCTTGTTTAGCGTTCTGTTGCTTAAAATTTGTTTTAAAATGTCCTATGTTTACTGTTTTGCTGTAGCATAACATAGGGGAAAAAAAAGAGCTCTCTGTATTTGTTACTCCACTTATTAATAAGGAAACTGCAAAATGTGCTTACTGCCTTTTAAACAATGCTAATATTGAAATGCTTCTTTTACATACGGTGCCAAGGTTTCTCTCCTTCACCTTCTCAGCCATATCCCCTGCAATTGCCATCTTGCACTTCAAAATTTCCTCTGTGGAGGAGTCTCATACTCTGATATATCAAATGCTAATAATACAGTGCAGCCAGTTATATATTAGTCACGTTGATAAAAGATGCAACAAAATTACCAGTATTGTTCTATAACACACAAGCAGCTTTACCCAGTCTGATTTAAACAGAATAGGCAATTCAATCAAGGGGGGGATGAAAAAAGTGACAGAGCCTTCCAACTGCAAAAGAATCTTAAATCATTAATGAAACTAAGAATTTAATGTATGCAAATTAAATTATATATGCATATTTCAATGGGCTAAAAGTTTATGTGCATACTTCACTCAGGAATCTGTCTTGTGATACAATTAGAAAGAAATGGTGACAATTCAGATTTTTTATTACTTTGGACCGTAAAGCATTCATATAATTTATGTTCACTTAAAAAGGTACAAAAATCCATCAATTAAAGCCAGACCTCAGATGGTATAAATAGACTGTGGCCCCGCTGAAGGTGCTAGAAGCACTGTCACAATACATCATTGAGGATCAGGTCTTGCAAGTCTAAGCTTGTTAAAAAGAAAAAAAAACATACCAAGGAAAATCTTGAGGTTACACAAAGTCCCATTTGTAATATTATCAGTAATATCACCCTCTCCAAGAACTATCGACTCCACCAAGCACGAACAGAGAAACCTAATTTATATGCGACTTGCAGGATGGATCTCCTGGTGAGTCCCTTACAGTGAAGAGATGCTGGTAGGCTTTAACCGGGTACCAGCTTCCACAGACTTTGAAGAAATTGAGACCACTCTGCTCCTGACCACCAGGAATGAAATTCAGCAACAGGTTCAGAAGCTACCAAAGTTCATCAACCTACACAGCTGTTAAATAAACCTACTGCTTTACGGAGTACTTTTTAAGGTGGGAAACAATGATTTGTGATAAAAATACTTATTCCATTGGCTGTGTTGTTACAAGAAGTTACAATCCAATTACAAAGCATGACATTTTGCATCTAGCATGCTTCTCTTACAAATGAGTATGTTGAAATTTTTCCCTGTTCCTGGCAAAGCAAGAGAGAGAGAGAAAAATCCCTGCCTCAAAATGTCAGGGTTTTGTTGTTTTGTTTTTGACTTCTGCAATCTGACTGACTGCAAACCATTTACTGGGAAGACACAAAAACCTGGGCAGCCAGTGGGCCCTTTCAGAAGCTT
The DNA here is from genome assembly GCF_039878825.1 of Excalfactoria chinensis. NCBI lineage: Eukaryota > Metazoa > Chordata > Aves > Galliformes > Phasianidae > Excalfactoria > Excalfactoria chinensis. The sequence goes on from NC_092828.1 coordinate 41,608,520, forward strand.
CCCCACTTCAGACAGAAAGAATTGCTCTGCTGTATTGATGAAAATACACATTTCTGTTACAACACTGAATGCACCCATTGGAACTCAGTGCAGCTCAGTGAAAAACAAGATGCCCTTTTCCATTTTGACATAAAATTTACTACATTTTTCTTTTTAAACAGGTGAGTAACATTGCCAATGCAGAAATACAGCAAAGCAAAATACCACAGCAGACTTTCCCAATGTGCAGCACCACTTCCAGCTAACCAAAACGTCACCCAGGAAACCAAACTAACCAAGTTCATCAGCTCCTCTGCATGAGCCACACCTGCCAAAGCACCAAGTCCTCCCAAAGGGAATCCATTTGTGTCTCAAATGCAAAGGAAGATTTCAACCTTAGCAGTGTATCTGCATAAGTGCTTCACTGAATTAAGACCCTGTCTGTGTACACCTCTTCCTGTTATCATTGCTTTCGGGCAATCACCCAATGACACAGGATCTAATGACCCAATTAAAACATTTCTTTAAGCTCACAGCATTTGCTATGCCAGCTTTCAATACAACTAATAGCAAATGAAGGTTAATAGCTCATAGTTAACATATTCAAGATTTTTTTTCTTTAAACAAGAGAATGAAAAGAAATAAAATCCACTGTAAGTAAAGAACAGACACCATTCCTGAACAGTGCTAAACAAGTCAATACTATTAAATACAGGTATATGGTAAGCTATTGATGCCAAATATTAAAGAAAAAGCCTATGTAATCCAATACTATGAATGCAAGAGTCTATGTATATCCAGAAATCCATCTTTAAAAAGCTACCTGGAAAAAAAGCTATCAAAATGCCTCCTTACTGCAAGATCATTGCCAATCCCCAGCAAACCAGACATAGGATCTCAACTGGAATTCTCTCCAAGGTTTAAGGTTTCAACCCAAGCCCTAGACAAATACCTGCAGGGTCACTCCCTTGAGGCGGGGCGCTGTGAATTATCTTCAGAATTGGAAGGGGAACAGACAAGGGCTTGTGCCATTAAGCCTTCTCCTGCTTGAGATCACATTAATATGGATTAACAAAGTCTTGACACCTGACACCTCATTAAAAGCCTGAAAAGGTAAGCTAGCAAAAATCTGAAGAAAAAAAAAACAAAAACCCTGAAGGGCAATTCCATGCCAGTGCTAATGCTACATCCAATCTATTCAAATGAGACTGATGCTTCCTAAGATACCATACTGAAGTGCATCCCTAACGTCTCATTGCTCCAAGGTCTGCAGACAAGCCCATTCTTTGTCACAGCTGTCCTTTCACATATGCATGCCATCTAGCTCCTGCATCCCAATTTTTCTAATGGAGCTCCAAATTCACACGCTTTCTAAAAACAAAAATAGGAGAACAACCTGGAAAATAAAAATCAACACTATAGAATTCTGCGCCATTCTAGGAACATTTGCATTAACAGCCACTCTAAAACCAGAGGGAACACAAGCGTACATTAAAATAATATTTAAGATGCTCACAGCAAGAGAGTAGATTTGAACAAAAAACAAACAAAGATATTCAGAAATACATCAGTACTTGGTCTTGGCTACAAAGCTATGTCCTTTGGTAGGAAAGCTGGTCTCGATGCAACACCTCAATGCCATTCAGGCTCAATCAGTGCTTTCTTACAGAAGCAGACGCTAAAGCTGTATTGACAAGAGCCCCAAGTGCATCATAAGCTCTAATCAGAAATCTAGTTTATTTCCAATAAGAGGAGGATTCGTTCAGATTTTAAATTGGCAAATATTAGGAAAATGAAAAAATAAGATTCAACTAAGATATCATTAAAATATCATGTTTAATTCCCTTGGGCCCTGCTTCTGTTTCTAAGTGCTGCCCTAGAGAGGAACAGACAGGTTTTGAACACACACAACTGTTTTCCTGCAAATAAATTTTATTCAAGCAAAATGCACATGTCTTTGTGACCCAAAGACATCATTAAGAACACATCTGTGCCAGGGCACATCACACAGCTACAGCAGTTCAGGGATAACACTAAGCTGAATGTATGCAAAGGTGTTTGATGCACAGATAAATCCACAGTACTTGGTGCAGGTCAACACAGCCACACTGAATCACTGCAGTGACTCACACCCCATTTCAGAAGAGTACGGAAGGCAGGAATATCCTTTCTAGCCAACAACTCTGAAAACAGAACTACCAAGTCCAATGGCTAACAAGTCACCCTGAAGAAAATACTCCAAATCATCTCTATCAGAACATAGCATTTTTAGCCATGGCACTGAAAACGTGTGTGTCTCCAATCCCCTCTTATTATTTTTTTTTAGAGGCAGTAGGTCACTTGGTTTTGTCCTTGATGGGATCCAACCCCACGTGGCTTGCCTTTGATTTTTTAATTTGATCTGACAACTATGACTGTAAAGCACAAATTGGATTTTTAAACCGCACTGAAGTAAAGACTCAGCAACATCTGCTTTGTTTCCAACATTCATTTAAAACTTATTCAAAACAGCAGAAATTTAATATTTTTCCTCATCATGAGCTGGCACGCTGTTTTTACATACTGGTATCAGCTCTCCTTCTACTTAGAGAAAGTAACATATGCTACTTTATATTATGGCTGAGGAACAAAGGAATATTGCCTTAGCCCTCTAATAAGGACAAAACTGTCCAAACAATGGCACTGCACAAATTATACCAGATATTTGTGTACACTTTCCCCCCCTTTGACTAAGGCTAAAATGCAGTCTTTCCACTGCAGGACTCGGCTTACCAGTTTATCTACCTCACTCTCTGAAACTAAAAGTACAAATATCACTACCTCATAACTTAAAACAGATGCTACCATGGAGGACACAAGCAATTGCATTCCAGTAAATGCTCTCCTCGCAAGTTTGCAGAGACCAAATTAAAGCAGTCTCTGCACAAGCTTGCACAGATTCTGCCACAGCTACCAGCACATCACTGCTGTAGAGCAGGCCTTAAAATCTGCATCTCTATCCTATTCAAAGTGAAGGGCTGCTCAAGGATCCAGTCACCTGCCTAAAAAATTAAAGCCAACAATGCAGAGAGGAAACCAGTACCAAATAATTAGGAACAGGGTGAGTGAATTTAACACTACGTATCTTCAATACTGATAGATTGGGGCACATGCTGTGCATATATATTGCACTGCATTGAAGATGCAGGAAATGCACTGTGCTCCCACATCTCTCAAAAGTTCTGTGCAAGTTGTGAAATGTGATTGTGAGAAGCTGAACTTCAATTCTATCATATTTTTCTTGAGCAAAAACAGTAGGAAGATCAGAATCCTTTACACACTTTGCACACTAAGTTTTAACACACAGAGATATATATACACTGTGTATAATATACACACAACTTATGTATACATATATATTCTGTATGTGTTTATAAACAAGAGTTGCTCTAAAGTAATGCTTCCTGTTCTACTCTGCTGATCCATGATGTTAGAGGTGGATGTTGGTGATAAAGCAGCAGAGGTTGAACCTTCCCACCAATATTCCGTTTCATGTTGTTGCTACATGACAGATAGCAGCAGTGTGACATGATGGCACCTGACATGGAAACACATGTGAAGCCAAGGTGTGTCACTGAATTCTTCCATGCAGAAAAAATTGCAATCATTGACACTTGTTGATGTTTGATCAATACCGATTGAGACCAAACATCCTTTCCATTATAGCAAAGGGGTTCAAGTGAGGATCACCTTCAGCTTCCTACTATTTTTAGAGAAATAATAATGAGGAGGAAAAAAAAGCCAAGACGTGTAACACATATGCATCTTAGCTCAACAATCACTTCCATGCAAATACCGACGCCATTTTAAACAGATCTGCACTCCTCGTGCTGTCCCACAGCTTGTACCAGTACCACACAGCTACAGAAAAAAAATCAGCTGTGAGCCTGCCAGGAAACAAATCCCAATTGAAAACATCCCAGCCAGAGCTACAAACCAAATGGAGCTTCTAAAATTAGAGATGCATTTCCCAGGCTGGTTCCTCCCCATACAGCCACAGAAACAGATGGCAAAACCAAGAGCTGGGTTTGGGACCCAAGAGGAGCAGTCAAAACCTTCACTGAAACATCTGTCTAGACTGCAGCTCTCTGTGATTTAAGAAAGAAGGGAAGAAATCATTTTTTTCCAAATGTTATGAAGAAAGACTCCAGTAGGATCTATCAACTCCATACTCAGAGGACATGCTTCATTAGCTCAATCCTTAATTTGCCCAGGGTCAAGGAAAGATCTGGGCTGCATAAAGTACCTACCCCAGGATGCCTTCCAAATGAGTTGAGACAGACATGCCTCCCAACATCCACTTTATTAATGTTATTGGGGAAAAAAAAGGGAAGAGCAAAGGCGAAGTTCAGCTCACAGCCTGCCATACTACACAGAAAACAGTAGAGGTACAAAAGCATGCAATGAAAGTCCTACTCTCAATGCAGAGCACAGAAACTTCATATCCCACTACAGCAAACAGGATGGGCCACTCACATTCTGGAAGTCCTGCATTAAGGTATGTGCCTTAATACCTTTATGATTCTTGAGAACTTCCCCAGGTTAAAGGTGGGGGGCGGGGAACCAATCTGGGGCCACCTTTATTTCTCTATGGCATCACCAGCCATCCTGCTAGATTGGCACTGCTGCTGCACTGGGCACCTGCTTATCACACAGCCAGATTTAAATTGGAAACTCACCGTGAGCCAAAGCCAGCAATTTCCTGAGGTGGGATTCACCTCCTCTGACATAAGGTATCTGCAATGTAAACGTCTCCAAGTTTTTACCTTAGGCTTCCTTTACAGTCAGCAGAGAGAAATTTCAGGGTGGAATTCATCTGACCTATTTGAAATGTCTGCATGAACAGGAAAGTAAGGAAATCATGCCACAGACGTCCCTCTTTCTTCACTTTTGCTAGGAGGCCAGGCTTAAGTGATGAGCTCACACACAGATACCGCTGTACAGAGGACAGCAGGTAGGCTGCAGGCTGGAAGCTTTTCTGGAGACCCCACAGGCTCCAGTAATCTTGTTTGGTAATTCCAGAGGAGGAGAAAAATGTTAACTTGCAAGGACACTGCACTCTGTCAAAAAGCAGCCAAGCAATTTGGAGTCATGATTAGACATAAGAGAAACCTTAGTATTTGTCAATACAAAAAATATACAGAAGCAGCATCCAAGCATTATTCACTGTTTCTGCATAAAATAACAGAAAAGGTTTTGCATCTTTCTTGTATTCCTTTCATTTCCAGCTTACAACCTGTTATTTCCAGATCAGCAACCATTAAGGCATCTCCAAAATTCACAGGCCTTGGCACATCACACTTTCGGTGAAGTCACTGTACATATGCCTCTTTTGCTGAAGCATTGAAACGTTATTTTTAATTAGAGGCACACACAGAGCTGTCTAAAAATAAAAGGCAAGAGGCCATAAAGGTCAGCAGGAACAGAAGCAAGTGCAGCAGATCGATCACGCGCACAAAGGGATTACGCCAGAAGAGACAGACCACACTTGTGTAATGGGCTGAAGCTGAAACGTCACTGGGACGTTCTGAGGGATAAGCAAAGATACCTCCTTCGTGGCAATCAGCAGAGGCATGTGCAGGGTGAGACATGAATAGAGAGCCACAGGTATGCCAACTTTGTAGATGAGGTCAGGTGAAAACTGCACTTTTTAAAGAAAATTCAACTCCCCACATATTTTAGTGATCTCATGAGTCAGTACTAGGATACTTATCAGGATAACACCTGAAAGCAATATCTGGCAAACAGGAAAGGAACTTCTGATCATCTGCTCTGACAGTATTACACAGATTATGCAGACAGTGGCCTTGCTCAGGAATTCAGTAACAAAAGCATACACTCTATAGGAGCACGTTCAGGAGTCTTCATGAAGAGATCCAACCTTGCCTCTCCACCAGCTACCCCAGCTGTACTGCATAATGTCTGCTTACAGCAAACACAGATATATTTCTGAAAGACACAAAAGTGACAAGATGCTGTACTTCTTAAAGAAACTCCAATTTCTCACATATTTTACCAATGTTACGAGTCAACACTAGGCTAGTTTTCAAATGCATCTTTATCCGTCTACAAATTGAAGGAAGCATCTTGAAGCAGATTCACTCTTGCTTTTCCAGAAAAACACTCATCCAAGATGAAGTGCAGGAAAATTCAAGCTTACAACATTCCGCTCTCAATTAGTGATTATTTTGAATGAGCTACAAACAGTGTACCCAAAGACTATCAGCAGCAACTGGCCTCAATCAGCACACAATTTTTGAGGAAAACAAACAAAGCAAGCCCACAAAAGAAAACCTCTGCAGGCCACCATCCAAGCAGACGAATTAAGGGACATTTTCAGATCATCCTGAAGAGCTCTCAGTACTAAAGCTAAAAACAGACTCAAAAGGGACAACAGCTGCTCCCCCATCTAGAAGGGACAACTACCTCCTTGCTTTATGTTAATCTGACAAAAGCAATATTGAAACAAGAACAAGAAAATCCTACCAACACAGTGTCTTAGTTCCAGGTGGGAAGGAATTGTTTTCTTCAGAGTGTTTGATAAGATGCTATGTTTGGTTCTAGGAGAAAAACAATGCTGATAACACACTGATGTTAATAGGTGCTGCTAAGCAGTGCCATACAGAGCCAAGGCCATTCACAGCAAAGAGCCCTGGGAGCTGGGAGGGAACAGAATTAGGGCAGCTGACTTAAACTGGCCAAAGGGATATTCCATACCATATGACATCATGAGGAAGGAGAGTTTTGAAGGGGGTGGGACACAGGTCAGTGAGTGGTAAGCAACTGCTTCAGAATTACTTGTTAAATATATTCATATATACTACAGTCATAACTATTATCCTTTCTCTTTGTCTTAGTAAATAGCTTTATTTCAACCCACGAGTTCTACTACGTTTTTTTCCCCCCCTCCAGTTCTTTCTCTGGGAATGGATAAGCCAACAACTGTGTGGCGCTAAGTAACATGACAGCTTAAACCACAACACATGGAAAACAAGGGAATAGATTTTTCATAGGACTGATATCCTAAACTGCAAATAGAACAAAAACCAATGGGAAAGGTGGGCAATGGTGGAAAAAGAAAAACAAAGGGGGAAATATAAATATATATATAGTCCTAGCTCATTGCAGCCACAAAACAGGGACAACAGTGAGACTCTGCTCATTCTCCCCCATCAGCACATGCTGACTTTTTATTTGTCTTGCTGTGATGCAACATCAGCACCCATAGCTGAATGCTTCAATGCAAACATCACAAGGAAACATCAAGATATCACAATGTGATTAATCTGTGGCTCCCATCAGGTCTTCCCAGATGATCGAGCATCTTGTCAGCAGGAGTCTCAGCACCAAAGCCACAGACCAGCATTAAACAAAGCAGCATTCCTACTGTATTACTTTATCTTGCCCTATGATGAAAGGCATACTCTTCCTTAATTTAAAATAACTAATCTATGTTACAGTAGTACAAGTGGATGCGCATTATATCTTTGTTATATACCCTGGATATCTGACACAATTATTCTGAAAATCAAGGAGTAGAATCTCTCAGAAAATTGAGTAGGTGTACAACCAGGAAAACAGCAGGCTGGGATAGCTGGACACCACCACCTGCCTTGCTGAAAGGGAAGACACTCCTTAGGGCATAAAGGGATAGACATTTCTCCCCTCAATCAGCAGAAAATTAGCAAGGTGGCTAGAAATTTAATATAATTACCCTGAAACCTTTGAACCTTATTACTGCAAACACACACAAGTTGAAGTGAGTGGTTGTGATTAGTCCCTTGCTCCCCAACATGCCAAGAATTAGTCACATGAGACTCGCACGGTTTAAGCCATAACACAATACACATGTCAGAAGAACAGTAAGCTAAAGAGAGGTTAGACATCCTTTCCTGTCAAGCACAGATACAAACCCAAACCCAGTAGAAGATGTAGCTGCTAAATGACAAGAGATGAATAATTTAATTTCCACTTGAGATAACCCTAGTTGTAATAAGGAAATAAAAAAAGAATCAACAGGAAAAGAAAGTAAGCAGTGTTACAAGGTAGAACAATTAGGATATGCAGCAGCAGCTTTGGACTGCCTCCAGTGTGGGCAGTGGCCCCTTTTTACATGTTTCTATAACACCTGGCACAGGTTGGGACCTCACCAGTCCTACAGTCACATTTTAAAGAAAAATACACCTTTCCTCATAGGATTCACAAAGTGCTAATTTTTGCCACCAAGAGTAAAAACAACACTGGCAGATGTGGGGTCGGCAGCAAGAACCAGATCTCTAAAGTGCCTCCCAAGACGAAGTCCTCAATTTTCCATGGGATCATAAAAAACACAGAATCATAAAAGACAGAAAAGACCACTAAGACCATCTAGTCCAACCATCAACCCATCCCCACCATGCTCACTAACCAATTTCATCAGTGCTATATCTCCATGTTTCCTGATCACCCACAGGGACAGTGATGCCACCCACCCCCCTGGGCAGCCTGTGCCACTGCATCACTACTCTTAAAGAGAAGACATTTTTCCTAATATCCAACCTGAAATGTTACAGAATAAGCACTGCTCCTGGGCATCTTTACCCAGGACCTGTTTTTCAGAGGAACAGAGCATCAGCAGTGTGTTCACAGCAGGCATCCAGCACCCCCAGCTTGTGCAGTAAGTAACTTTATATTTTAATTTAAAAAACACTGGCTTATCCTTAGGTGGCTGTTTATAGACAGACACCCTAGACACACATGATGATTTTTCTTCTCATCTCATAGTCCCATTAAAGATACTGCTCTGCAGTCTTTGCATAGAGACAAATATATATATTTATATATATTAGGTTTACCATTCCCAGTTCAGAAACACATTACCATGGGTTCAGCTCTGAAACTTCCCCCGTTTTCCACTGCATATGAAGTTACTTAAACCAAATTACTTCTACAGAAGAGAGATGGCAAACAAACTTCAGCCTAGAGAAGTTTCCATCTTGATTTTCCTGACTTTGAGCAGGACTGTTACTTTCTCTAGCATGCTGCCCTTTAGCAGTTAAGTTTCCCCTGCATAAAGACTGAATCTTAAAACATTTAAGTTAATACATAACATTAACACCACTGAGCTGGCCTGACAGCTAAGCAGCCTTTCCAAAGAATAACCACATCACACAGAGAGGAGGGTAGATGAGCAGCTGGACCATCAAATGCTGGAGGACTCCTAAGCTCACATCTCAGCCCATCGTCAAGGCATCGAGATCACATCTTTTAACCAGCTCTTGTAACTGAAAGCTTTGGTTTTTACCTCTAGAAGGAGAAACTGCTTAATCACCATATAACCTGATGTAAAGACAGCTGCTGCACAAGGCAGGGGAGCACCAGGACAGATGGGAATTGATCAAAATGTACTTCTACAGCACAGGCACTCCAGGACTCCTCTCATTCGAAAGCAAACTTGTATATAAAAAAGGCCCCTCTGCAGAGGGAGGCAGAGCTGCTCAGAAAACGCACATCTCTTGCCCTCGGAGATCACCACGGTATATTCTTACAGTTCCACAACTGAACACAAAAGTACATTTCCAGGTATCCGTGTTCCCTCTCAGCTTCACCTTGGGAAAAGCAAGGAACACAATCACTTGTTAATAGCTTGGAGTCCTGTGCAGTCCACATGCCCAACAAAACCTTATCCCTGTGAGCTGCATAGTAAATGATATTAAAGCTAACTGTTTGGATGGGAAACAGATAATGCTGATTCCAGGAGGTAACAGTCAAACTCTTTGGTTCATGGTTCGGGGTTTTATTAGCTTCAGTAAGGTTTTTCTTGTTTTTGTTTTTCACTTGCACAAGAAGCATCTTCACAACTCTAACCAAAGGATAACATTACTGATAGAGAATTAGAGATGCACGAATGTTGCTTGATATGCCAAAGAACACATCAGCACATCGTGCCCAAACCATGAAAAATCTTGGCAAAACCGAGGCCTATTTCTGCTATGGACAACATCAAAAGTAAGATTTCAAATCTCTACTGAGAGACCAAGATAATTTCTCTACACATACACTCTATTCTCACTTCTGTGCACTTGTGTTGTCTTCTCCTCTCATTGCAACACTGCAACTCCCCACACATTTTTAAAAAAGCCCAAGCACACGTTGCACAGCTATCTTGCTGTCATCTATTATTCAAGAAAGGTCTCATTGAATAAATGGCTGTTCAGAGGCTCTAAACAAATTTCATTTCTGAACACCACTGTCTGCAGCCCAGCGGGCCATTTCACCAAGATAAGATCACACATTTAATCAAACGCTTCAAAAAAAAAAAGAAATACACACCAAGTTTGCTTAATAACGTCAAATAATAAAAGTGCAACTCTGGCAGCATACTAATTTTTAGTACTCTTTCTTCTTTGAGGGTTGTCTCAATAGTCAAGGTCAACCGTACATGGGATTTCTTCTAATTAGGGCTTCTGGTAAAGGCTAGACCTGCTTATTCTCACCACTTAACCACAGTTTTCCCTAAAATGAAGACATCTCTCTTTCATTTTAAATTAAATCATTGCAGTATCCCATCCAAGTGTGACAGGCAAAACTGCACAACTCTGTTAATTCAATAGAGGATGTATGTGAAAGACAACAAAACCCACATCTTTTGTGGTCAGTGAGGAACCACCCACACAAACGTCTATGGTACAAAAGAAAAACTGATTTACGGAAGGAAAAAAAAGATTATCTGCTCAGTGTTTGACTACAGCTCCTATTGCAAAGCAACACAGGCACATTGGAGTTGTGAATGAGGAGTGGACCTGCCACCATCAACGTATGCTTTGTCATTTATTTTAATGCAGTAGGAAGAAGCAGAGACAGTTCAAGAAGCAGCATTATGCCACTACAACTACAAAATACGACTGTATTACTACTGGTCACATTTCCATGATATTCATCACTAATTTTCCTAGTACTTTGTCACTGACTTCTATCATTTCATTTACATATCGAGCTGCCAGTTTTATCACAATGATTACTGCTTGGCCCCACATTACATGAACTTGAGAAGAACCCCAGACCCTAGCTGTGATCAAGCCTGCTGCTTGAAAGGGGTCAGACAAAAGCCTATATCCTCACCCCTGCATGGGCCCATAGGTTATGCTGGTCTGCCCTCTGCTCACACAGGACAAGCAAGTGATCAAGCGTGAAGACATCAGGGCAGACAAGCCCCCATCTGCTACTCCCAAAGCTGAAGGAAGCAAACAGAAAGGCAGCTTCTAGGCATATTCCCCCACCAGAGCTTTTCTCCCTGCTGCAAACATCCCCATAATCACCTTTTCATAGACACCACAATGTTCACAGCAGAGACCCAGATTTTTTCCCACGGAATGGAAAAATCATAGCTTCTCAGTTTAAGCTGGAATAAACAATTACTGAGGTCCATACACAGCATCCTTCCACTAGCGCCCACCAGTAAGCCAACATCTCATCCTCACTGCATGCATGGAGCTGCTCACAGGAACAAACATTCTGTGGACAAACAGCTGATCCTAAAGGATCAGTGTATTGGTTTTTAATGTACAGATGGTAACAAATGTACAGAAGATATAAGTAAATATAAGTAAAGGAAAACTCACCAATGGTGGTGCCTTGGCTGAAGAAGCTGGGGCAGTCCTCCCTGGTGAGCGATCTCCAAGAGATACTGCTTCAGTGGGAGTCAGCCCTTAAATGAGGTCTCAGAAGGGATGGAGTCGAGCTCCACCCCTCCCGGGAGCACAGCTACATCACTCTCACCTGTGCTCCCGCAGCTGACCCCATACTTGCCTCAGCTGATTAATCAGAGGTTCAGGCTGTGATTACCAATCTCCCATATAATCAGTGATAGTCAACCATGTTTTTTGTGAAATCAAGTATATTTGCACAGGTACAATTCTCTTGATGCACTACAGACATCCTTCCCAAATCAGCAATGGAGAAGCACTCCCCATCTCACAACCTAAATGCATTACACATACTTTAGAAAGACTCATTGCCAACTGGTGACCTACTCAGAGAGATCTATATAGCGCATTACAGTCATAGCTGTGGATCACTTGTCAGAAGTTATCACTCTATACAATGCAATTGCTATATTTTAAACACCTTTCAGGATAAATTTTTACATAAAGAGACACACAACTATTGGAGCTAACTAAACTAAACTTGTAATAGTACAGTCCTTCTTTTAAAATACAAGAAAAGGAGATGTAAGACAGAAGAGGAGAGGAAAAAAGACATAGATAAGGATAGGCAACAGTTGACATGGATGCCTTTAATCAGTTTCAGAGCACACAAGAAAGGTGGCAGTCACAATCCAGTAATAAAGAAGAAACAACTTACTCTTTCCAATGAAAAGAACTTGCTAGAAACTTCAAAAAGAGACCATCTCCAAGTAGAGGCCCTTCCTCTTTGGCTGCCAGCACTTAAATGAGGTTAGGAAGGAGTGGACCCTGGGTCCATCACTTCTGGCTGGTGGATTGCTCACACCTGTGCTCTTGGGGCTGGGCCTGCCCCTTCACCAGGTGCTCAATCACTGGTACGAGCTGAGACCCAGCAGTTTCCATACAACCACTCCACACACCTGCATCCATTAAAGATAATCCAAACTGACATTCTCTTCAAGTCTGTGCTGTGAGAGATTAAAGTGTAGTAGTCACATCATAATTTCCCTTGGAAATGGGTTATATATGCACCGGATTTCCAAATGATTAAAGGCCATGATTACAACATCCTAAATCTGAAGGAAGAGAAGTTCAGATCATGCACAAAGTCAAGCAAAGGCATAGCATCCACTTGAGCAATTTGTTGCATGCTTCAGGTTGAAAAAATATAAATGTTTCAGATAATAAACCATTGACTATTTGATTGTAGACAAGTTCTATGCACCTCCAGACAACCTTGACAGAAAGACCTTCAGGACAGAATCCAAAAGGCTTTTGTTTACTGTGGGGGTAATATTGCAACAGTGCCCAGAAGATGGGAAGAAAAAAGAAAAACAACACCATAAAAAAAACCACAGCTTAAGTATACACCTTACCTAAAAAAAATAAATCAATAAACAAAAAACCTGTCTCCTTTGAAGCAAATGACAGGAATTTCAAAGGGATGTGTCAGTCAGTAACACACACACACACACACACACACACACACAGTTGCTAAAGAGGTGTGAAAGGAAAGGAGTTAACATGATCTCCTCAAACCTCCTCAGCTCTATCCAACAGTGAAACCTATTCAAAGAGATGGCTTCCATGGGTGATTTTTTTTTTCCTCCTCCTTTCCCTCAGCAGTCTTTGGAATGGCTTTGAGGGAAAGAAGAGAAAAAAAGGAAGAAAAAAAGCAAGCCATTGAAAATCTCCTTACAGGGTCAGCTGTCACTGAAGTGCACTTTAGTATTCAGGGTACCCACCCATGCAGAACATCAAAAACTGGGCTGAGGTCCCTCTCTATTCTCACAGGCTCAGGCCAGCACGGGGTGTGAGACACGATGCGGAACAGCAAGGCACACTGCCTCTGCAGGGCTCGCAAACAGCAGCACCAGCCCATGGAACACGACGGGGGGTCACCGTGCTTTGCACAAGCAAAGAGGCTGTGTGGGCTGAAGCCAGCTTGTGCTGGCACTGCTAGGAACTGAAACATCTGCACAACTGGAGATTTGTGGTCTCACACCATCGTGCAAAGTTCAAGCTTACTAATGCTCCATCTCCTAATTGAACTCCCCATTATCTCACTTCTTCTTCCTGCTCTTTCCAGGCTGCCGATTGGAACACAAGTCTTAGCATTCACCCATCATTTTGTGGAAATAAGAAGAAAGAAAATACAAAACAGCAGAAAGTCAGGCAATTGCACATTCATTATATTTCCATAACTTTTTTCTTCTGCTGTATTAAGCTAAACCTGAGCTTCACAGGCTGCTCAGCATCTTGGCCAGGCTTTGCAGCTTAAACTAAATTCTCCATCTAAGCTAGATGAGCTCTCAGTTGGCTGCCATGCCCATCACTGACACATCCCTGCCCCCTACGTTAACATATTCAAGAAAGCTGCAGACTGCACTTCCATGCAGCAATGACTCTTTTGCTCTCTTCGTGGAAAAACTTCTCATTAAGGCATACCAGGGATCAGTAACGTCAAATAGGAAACGGGCTGCTACAGCAAACAGCAATGACCAGCCCCACCCCTAAGAAACTTAGTGGTTAAGAAACCCCACCCCTAAGAAACTTAGTGGCTCAGCACACCCCCAAAAAAATCTGTTTTGTTTTGGTGAATGCACATACCTACATACGTATGTCTGTGCTTATGTTTGGAGTATAGGTGCAATTCTTAAATACCTATTTTCCACTTCATCAAGTTTGAACAAGAAAACGAGCAGACCTCTGTCTGTTCCCCACAAGATCACAATGCTTGGTTGCGTGTGCCCATAGGAGAAGTGAATGCACTAGGACTGGAATAGTCAGAATATTTCTACCTCTCTCATTGGAAACCATGTCCATTCATTGAGGTTTCTTATGCCTGTAACCAGATGCTTTGTTTCTGTGGAATGGGAAAGGTTAAAAGTGTTAATAGAGAAGGGACTTGTATCTGATGAGCATTACAAGCAGACTACTCATCCTTGGTTTAAATCACTTAGAGCATTTCCGAAATGTTAGTTGAAGGTGTTAGGTTCAAAGGAGAAGAACGCCAGCAAACACGGGCACCTTTGCATAGGATGTCAGAGTCGGGCCATGTATTGATCACGTTTTAAGGACCACTCCTGCAAAAGCATGTGTATTCATCTTCACCTCATTTTAGCTTTGCACTATTGTAAGAAAACATTCATGCTGATCTTTTGTATTTATGATGTTTCATCAGAACTTTAAGAAATGCATAGCTTCACTGAGAAGTGCAATCAATGATTTGAATTGATTTATGCCAGGTAAGGATCCAACTGCAATCAAGTCAGTAAGCTTCTCCAATTAATAGTAGCAGAGCTATGAACCAATCTATTCAAAATGCAGTGCAAAAAAATCCAAAGATATTCTCTGTAAGGCATCCCTTGCAGCAAACCAGAGCTGTGCTATAGACTGCTACAGCAGTCTTAAAACTACCGAGATGCTTCCCATGGAATTACTCATATGTTGACTAATGCACTTATCAGAATCAAAAAATATATCCTGTTAGTCTCAGGCCATATGTTAATGGCTGCTCTGTTGAAGTTTTTAACTATCAGCCGTTTAAATAATGCTCTAATGACTGTTTCCAAACATTTCTCTGCTTCCTTCTGAAAGGTATCTACTTCGTGGCCTTTGAAACCAAAAGATGTCAGGTCTGAAAATCAAACATCTTCACTTTTATCTCTTTTCATAGACAGATATTCAAAGTGGGCAGTCTTCTACTTTTCAGCAGATCAAGCAACTTCGTTCAGTCTGAAATACCAGCTCTAGCAAAAGCATTACAGTCTACAGTGCTGAAGTGAGGTTTGTGTTTGAAAGGATGTCACATCCTTGCTTCTTGACAATCAGCTCCTCTCAACTGCAACAGGAAAAAAAAAAGTCCCCATTTCCACTAATCAAATCTCACATTAAAAAATAACAAAACAAACAAAAAAACAACCACAAAACTACTTGCTGCCCAGCCAAGACCTGCAGAACAGATAAATGAGGGTTGGTTTCACTAATATACATTGCCTGCAGGTTCCAGCACTGTTCTGCACAGGTCACACTTCCATCACAGTGCCCGGTGATGGTGTTCCTGGAGCACACACGGAGCTTATACGCAGAGGTCATCAGCCTCCTCCTTTACCCTCCCTGGCACCTCAAGCTTAGTAAGTAAAATATGGTCCACAATACCACTGAAATGAAATTCTTATTGCCTGAAGAGGCTGGTTTCCCTGATATAGCCACAGATGCATGGTGTATCGGTGACTGATGAACACAACAGAGAAGCTGAGGATGCCCCCTCCCTCCCTGGAGCTGCTCAAGGCCAGGTTGGATGGAGCCCTGGGCAGCCTCATATGGTGGGGGGCAACCAGCCCATGGGTAGGGATTGGAACTGGGTGGGCGGTAAGTTTCTTTTCAACCCATTTCACGAGTCTATAACTAAACACATTTGTCTCACAGCCAAAACCAGAAGTCTCTTTGAAAAGGCTGCTGAAAAAAAACTTGCAGCCTACACACTTTGCCCACTGTTTTTACCAATCAGTTTGTCCCAGCCTTTCCCATCCCATAGGTGTCTTCTGCAGACACCACAGTCTCCATCCTACTTCATTCCTCCATAGAAAAGCACCTATTCACAAGGAACAAAGCACTGTAGATATTTCTCTAGTGGGAAGCATGAAGAAAGCATTACACTGCATCCCAGTGGGAGTGCATCTGTTGTAAGAAAGAGGAGCTGGCAGGGAAGAGCTGGAATCCTCAAGAACCACGGTAAGATCTCTTCAGAGCTTCCATGCTCACCAGGTACATTCCACCTGACAAGCAGTCTCCCATCAGAAGTGGACAGACAACACAAGTTTGCTCTGCAGGGCCATCCCGTTGTCTAAGCACTCCCCACTCTCAGGGCAGTATCAGCACCACCTCCAATGTAAGAATTTGGGAGCTTCATTTCCAGTGCTTCCTTGTGATGAGCAGGAATGCTCCAAAGAATACGAAGTTCTGCCAAAATCACTCCCATCAGAGCACTGAGCTGTTTCTACAACCAACTAGTAAGACAATGAAATAAGTTCTCTTCCCCTATTTATTTTTACGCCTTGTGCCCAGCCTTCATATCATAGCTTTTCCCTGATTCATTCTTGCTCACCGAATTCCACACCTCTCATCAGCCTCTAGCCCTTCCTTTAAGCCATGCCACACAAGAAACAGTTTCCCAGCCAATCTACGCCAGTCCCAACGCTATTAGTATCAAAATTTGCAATAATAAATCAGCAGCTCCCAGGACTGCTCCATTTACAAAGCCTTCCCTCTCCCGTGTGCATCTCATTTACTGGCATTGATGATGCATGCGCTCATGCTCTGAATGTGAAAGCCCTCCCAGCGGCACCGCACTCCCCAGCTGACGTGCTGACCGAGGCGAAAGGTCGGGCGTGCTGCTCTCCAGTAATCCAGTCCACACACCATTTTACACCTTCCATTGGGCAGCACAGACACACAGCAAGCACCCTGCGAGCACCTCCTCCTCTGAGCTTGCCTGCCTTCCCCACATGGCTAGCGAAGGGCACTGGGTTCATGTTGTGCTGTGGGAGCAACCACGCCAGGATGAGCTCCTCCAGCCCTGCAGCCAGCACAGGATGAGAGCAATGCAGCCACCGACGGGGACAAATAATGGAATCACACAGAACTCATGTGCTAGCTCTAGCTTTATGAACTCCGCTCCTTCAGGCACAACAGAGATCCATGCCAGCCTCCTTGCAGGTAACAACACAACGGCTACTTTGTAGTAAACCACGCTCAGTATGGAAAAATCTCTGCTAAGGAGCCCCAACCACAACAAGGGGATTGTGTCCCTCCTGAAACCGGAGCGCAGCCGTTTCACCTTCGGAAAAGCTCTCAGCCCTGCTCTAAACTTTGTCACCCAGCGGCAGCACAGGCAGGCAGCTCTGCGCCCTTCCTGCTCTGCTCTCCCAAAGCGATGGCTGCGGGCTCACCGACACCAGCCTCTTTAACCTGCAGCACCTGGCCTGCCCCATAAAACTCGGTAGAAGGATTTTTCCTAATGAATACACAGTAGAAGCCTGTTCATATTGCGAGCCCCTGGAAATTATGATAAATGAGCTTGACGAGGCACACGCTGCTACTCAATACCAAGCAAGCAGCATTGGCTGCACTCTGAGACAGCATTCCATAACAAAAAGAAATGCATTCATTTCAACTCCACAGAAGATTTTTTTTTTTTGGTTGGCTTTGAGATTCTCCATCCAGCGCCCTGGAATAACCAATGCCACAGTATCGAAAAGGGACAGTGACTTGCAGGCTCTCTTGCTGCCCCATAGCAAAGCACAGAGGGCATTCTCATCCATTTATGCTTGCACCTCAGCCTCCTTCTAAGCAGCAAGGGCTGGGAGAGGGGAAACGTTAATATCTCCTCATGAGTAATCCAAACAGGAGCATAAATACAACAGACTCGGTTGTAGTGGCCAAAGCTGGGAATGCTACGGAGACAAGCATGCAACAATACATTTCTTTTGGCCACATATGAGTCGTTTTAACTACAGCAGAGAAGAACAGCATGCCCGTCAGGATAGGGGAAGAGGCTCCCTTCCTACCTTGCAATCTCTCCTGATAAAAAAAAACAAAACAAATACAAAACAACAAACAGCTGCACATCCACAGAGTGAAAAACCAAAGGAATGCATGGCGGGCTCATTGCTCCTGTGGACAGCTCTGGGCACTGATGAGATGCAGACCCTAAAGTAGAATTGCCCAGGGAGCATTTCATAGAACCATTAAGGTCAGAAAAGACCGCTAAGATCAGCCAGTGCAACCACCAACTCATTTTTGGGCATCGCAGCTACAGCTCCACCAGCTATACAGGCACTGGTTGAAACTGGGCTTCCTACACTGGGAAGGCAAAGGAGTGCTCCCTGGTTTGTGGCAGGCAGCTATCACCACTCTCATGAGTGTATTTCCAAGTTAAATAGTCATAAGACGGTTGCAAAGGGAAAGCAAATAATCCAGCAAGCAAATAAATGAGTTAAAAAGAAAAGAGAGAGAGAGAGAGAGAGAGAAAAGGGAGAATAAGGGGAATGTAATTTTTACCATTTTCTTCCTCCACCCATGCACACTGGCCCCTCTCGTTCAAAAAATGTCCCTGCTGAATGCAGACCTGCAGACAGCCAGCAAACACCGAACACCCCAGCCAGGCACCAACCCGGGCTGCGCGTTTCCCTCTGCCTGCAGGGACGGGGCTGCACATCCCTGCCCACCCCACGGCCGGGCACACGCAGCCCCCGACGCACCCCGGTCCGGCAGCATCCCACCCACAGCCCCGTCCTCCCGCTGCCATCCAGGAACTCGGCGGCTTCTCCAGGCACCCCTCCAGCAATGCGATAGGAACATCCATCCTCCGAGGGGCATAGGCATGGAGCAGCGAGGGAAACTCGGGGATTTCTACGGGTAACAGAAGCAAAGCCTTCCATAGAGAAGGAAGAGCAGACACAAAACCCACCGGGGCTCTTCCATCTCGCAGCCATCCATCCCCTTCATCCCCAGCACGCAACTCCCGTTACCTGCAGGACGCAGCCCACCCCTGAGGACCACCACCCTCCATAGGAACCAATGGGATCTGATGGCAGCGGGCAGCCCTCAGCCCGGTGCGGGTTGGATGCGGGGCCGGCACCGATCCGTGAGGCGCCCGGCGGATGGAGGGCGCTCGGATGGAGGGTGCTCCGTTACCTTTAGTCACCTCCGGCTGCCGAGATGCCAATCCCCATCGGTTCCTCAACAACCTGCAGCGGGGGAGCTGCTGCTGCTGCTACCACAATCCAGTCATAAAAAGCAGAGCTGGCCACGGTACCAGGAGGCACACGAAGAGCAGGGATCGTCGCCCAAGGAAAGAAAAATGTAAGGAAAAAAAAAAAAAAAATATATATATATATATATATATATAAAATAAAAAAAAATAAAAAAAAAAAAGGGGGGGGGGGGGGAAGGAAGAAGGAAAAAGTCTCTCTCCTCCGCTGCCTTCTCCTCCCGCAGCACACGCTGGATATCGGAGGGTGTGTGGGGATGGGGAGGCGGTCTCTCCCGCTCTCCCCGCCGCCAGCCCCCGGCCGCAGCCCCGCGGCTCTATCTCCTCCAGGTGGGCAGCCTCAGGGCCGGGGGGTGGCCGCGGAGCCCGCACCTCCGCCCGGGCGATCCGGATGCGGCACGGTCATCGCCTGCCTTGCTGCTGCTGCTGCTGCTGCCGCCGCCGGGGACGAGGAGCCGCTGCCGAAGAGACCACCAAAAAAAAGGAAGAAAAAAAGAAAAAAAAGGAGAGCAATCTTCCACCATCCCCCTTTTCTCTTCCTCCTCCAGCAGCACCAGCCGCTCTCCGCATCCGCTCCCTGCCCCCGGCCCCTCACTCCGCCGGGGCTGGGGGACACAAAGGCTCCCGCGCGCAGGGGGGCGGCCGGCCCTCAGCTCCCCGGAGCCCCCCCCCGGAGCCTTCCTCCTCCTCCTCTTCCTCCTCCCGCTGCGGACACCGCCAGCCCCGGCTCGGGTGGGCTGGGCGGGCGCGGGGGGCACGGCCGCCGGCAGAACGGCACGGCACGGCTCACACACGGGGAGGGGGCGGCCCGGCAGCGGCAGGCGGCGCGGCGCTGCTGCCCTGCCCGGCGGCGGCCGCACGGAGCCGGGCGGGCGGCGAGCCGAGGGGCGGGGGAGCGCCGAGGGCCCGGATCTGGGTTGCGTGGACGCGGGCTCCACCTAGCAGCCGGCGCCGCGCCGCGCCGACCCCGGCCCCTTCCCTTTTCCTTTTCCCTTTTTCCGGCGCCCACCTGCACCCGGCACGATCGCCGCTCTCCGACCCCCGCCGAGAAGATCCCCCCCCAATCCCCGCCGCTCCCCATTGGCCCGCTGCCCCCAGCCCAGCGGCCAATGGCAGGCAGCCCACCGAACAAGGAATCCCCTGCTGGATTCCCCCACCTCCCCATTGGATGCTCTGCCCATTGTAGCCAGCAAAGCGGCCAATCGTAACCATGCAATCCAGCACAGAACCTGCTAGATTTCTCACCTTCCCAATGAATGGTCAGGAACAGAGCTTCCTTGCTGGATTCCCCATCTCTAGATTGGCTGCTCTGCTCGTGATCCCCAGCCCAGCAGCCAATCACAGCCAGAATGCTGGGCTTAGAGCCCCTTCCCACAGCCCACTCAGGATCAGGTTCTTCAACAGGCTCCTAAGGATCTCCAATGGCAGATCCTACAACCTTGTAGGATCCTCTCTGCAGGGATGAAGGCATTAATTAATCCCATTTGCACACAAGGACCACAAGTCAGGAGATGCCTTCACACATTCCTAGCTGCACTGCTAGGTCAGGTTGATGGTTGGACTTGAGAATCGTGAAGATCTTTTCCAACTTAAATCACTCCATAGGCACGGAAGCACACATTTTAGGTTAAGAACTGCTGTTTTGGAGGCACTGGTGTGTTGAATAAAATCACAGAATCACTTGAGTTAGAAGGGATTCGTAAAGGTCATCTGGTCTAACTCTACTTCAACGAATAATGACACCTACAGCTACATCAGGGTGCCCAGAGCCCCGTCCAACCTGGCAATGAATGTCTGCAAGGACAGGGCATCCACCACCTCTCTAGGCAACCTCATTGTAAAAAACTTCTTCCTTATATCTAATCTAAATCTCCCCTTTTAGTCTGAAACCATTTCCCCTTGTCCTAACACAACGGACTCTGCTAAAGAGTCTGTCCCCTTCCTTCTTACAGCCCCCTGGTGGATGCTGGAAGGCTGCTATCAGCTCTCCCCAGAGTTGCCTTTTCTCCAAGCTGAACAGCCTCAGCTCTCTCAGCCTGTCCCCATAGCGGAAGTGTTTTTTTGTGGCCTTCCTCTGGATGTGCTTCAGCAGGTCTCTGTTTCTCCTGTACTGAGGGCTCCGCATCTAAATGCAGTGCTCCAGCTGAGGCCTCACCAGTGCAGAGTAGAGGGGCAAAATCTCCTCCCTCTCCCTGCTGACTGTGCTTCATTGGATGCAGCCCAGGATACAGTTGGCTTTCTGGGCTGCAAAGGCACACTACTGGCTCTTGTCCAGTTTGCCATCCACCAGTCCCCAGGTCCTTTTCACCAGGGCTGTACTCCATCCTTTCATCCCCCAGCTTGTACTGACAGCAGTGGTTGGCACAACCCAGGTGCCAGACCTTGCACTTGGATTTGTCGATCCTAATGAGATTTTCCTGGGTCCACTGCTCAAGCTTGTCCACGTCTCTCTGGATGGCATCCTGTTCCCCAGGCATTTCAACTGCGCCAAATGGCTTGGTGTCATGCACAGACTTGCTGAGGATATACTCAGTGTTGATGTCACACACACACACACACAAAGAAAAAAAAAAAATAGAAAACAAAAGAGATCTATATGTTATAACAGATCTGTCCCAATAGTTTCTGCTTCCAGCAGACCTCTGTGAAGTCACGCTACAGAACACCTGGCCTCTCTCACCAGGCTGCAGAATTATCCCCCAAAGTCCAAGCAAACAGCAAGCAGTCTTCTGCAAATGTTTACCTTATGTAAAAGTGGGTTTTAAACCAATTAAAAAGCCATTGTGTTTTGGCCTTGCATTTGGCTTACCAAAATTGTTCTCTCCTTGAGTGGGAGCCTCAGGGCATCCATCTCTTCGGCCTCAGCAAACTCCTCCTCCAACAGCCCTTCTTCCAGGGGCCACATGGGAAAAAAGAAGAAGTGGAAAATAAAGAATCTCAAAGTCCTTTTTCCGGCCTCTACCAGGATACTTGGAGATGTGAGACTCTCTGAGATGTGATTATCTCTCCAATGACATTCACCACGTCTGCTCTGGGAGTGAAACAAAGCCATACAAGCTGCAGTGAGATTTGCTACATATCTTTAAGCTCTGTTTTAATGCAGAGGTGAGAATGAAATCAATGTTTTGTCCGCAAGTGGAAAAAGATGAAGTACCACTAGCCTTACAGTGGGATTTTATTTTCCTCTCGTAGAACCACATAAATGTTTGGGCTGGAACGGAACTTAAAGTCCACCCATTCCAACCCCCTGCCGTGGTCTGGTTGCCCCCCACCAGCTCAGGCTGCCCAGGGCCCCATCCTGCTGGCCTTGGAGAAGTTCAGTTGGGTTGTGCAGTTGTAGTCTCCACTGGCAGCTGTGAGTTGATTCCTCGAAGGACATTTTCCCAGCACTTTGTCCAGTGAAAACTGAAAGGTGTTCAGGGATGAGGTTTCTCCCCATTCCCCTGAGTGATTACTCTCCACTCTCATATATCTCATCATTTGGAAGATTTTCCTGCTGTTCAGTCTACGTTTTCCGTTTCTTAATTTCATCCCATTACTTGTGGTTATGGCCCCAATTAATCAAAGTACTTCAATGCGTGCTTAAATTTAGGTATGTGCTTAAGCTCCATTGAAATTACACATGTCAGTGTTGCGCAGCCCTGATGGATATGCGCATGTGTTTAAGTACTGTGCTGAATTGGGACCATGCATCATCCCAAATGCTTACCCTTCTCTCACAAGTTTTTAAACAATTATCCCTTCTTTGCTTGACTATTGATTAGATAAGCTATCTATTTAAGCTACCCAATCTCTCTCTGTGTATCACTTGCTCCACACAGTAGATATATTTTTTTTTTTCTTCGAGTAAGAATTCCCTCAATTTATGTTTTGTAAGGACAAGCATAAGTAAGGTATCAGAGTTCAGTGTCATCTCCCAGGTGTGATGACGTGAAGTTACTCTTTGCTACTGAAGAACATGGCATACTTGCACTGGCAACCCCAACCTGCACTGATTTATTTCACTGCTCTATCAGTTCGTAAGACCCTCTGTAACATACTCCATGCCTTTTCCATACCCATCACTCTGGCATATTGGGCATTTTGTTTGCATGGAAAGATGGACCTTCAGTCTTCAAAATCAGGAAACCTGTGACAGATCCAAATTGCAGCCTTTGAGGTTTCCAGAATTCTATCTCTCACGAAAAAGAAATCCCCATCCCAAGATATGCTCTCCAGATGCATTATTTGAATGAGCTCCTTCAACATTTTGGTTCTCTAATCTGTTTTCTTCTTCAGGAAGATTTGTAAAGTACTCAAGTAATATTCTTGGCAAATACAATAAATGATCCTTTTACCCTTCCCCATGAAAGATCATGAATAAAGACACAAAACAGAGCATTTGTCAACGTAGTGCCTCACCAGAAACTATCTTGGTGTGAGAACACCGATAGTGAATAAAAACCCATTGCCAGACAGCAGGAGTATCCAAAGCAATTTAAATTAAATGCAAAAGCCAGCTCTCATTTCACAAAACAGGCTTTGCTCCTATGCTGGGGTGGCTGGGGATGCAGGTCCCCCCAGCCACAAAGATCACTGTCATGCAGAAACAGCAAAGACCACGCAGGGTGCCCCAGCCCAGCTGCTTACTGCTCGTTATTCCTTTAAGCCCCAGGTAGTTGCGAAACCTTAATAATGGTTTCATTATTTTACTGTGGATTAAAGTTAGGTTCAGTGGATTGTAATTGCCTGTGATTCTCTTTTTTTTTTCTCTCTCTGAAAATCTGCGTCCCATTTACTCTCTGGCTTTCTCTCAGATTTTCATGAACTTCCATAAACAACTGTCACTGAGCCATTACATTCTGTAATGAATTACCTTATTCTCAGAGGTGCATGTCATCTGGACCAGTTCACTGGTACACATTTATGCTTTTCAGGCTTTTTTGTTGCTGTTGTTGTTGTTTTTTAAGCCAGTTTTCCACTGCTAGATATATTTACTGATGTTTTCTTTACTTCACAATCAAGTATTCTGTGGCTCATTTTTCACTTGCGTTTCCAATGTGATGTATTGTTATGACAAAAATATAAGAACTGTAAAAAACAAATGCTATGGAGTGATACAAATAAACAACACAGGCTTCCTACCAGATCCTGCAAAACTCAGCTTGTCTTCTGAGCAAGATTCCCATTTTTTATCCATGTTCCCCTCATAAAATCACAACAAATCACATCTTACCAATCTCACAGGGTCACAGAATCACAGGGGTTGGAAGGGATCTCTGAAGACCCGCCAGCCCAACCCCCTGCTAAAGCAGTTCCCTGCAGCAGATCACACAGGACAGTGTCCATGTGGGCCCTGATTATCTCCAGAGAAGGAGACTCTGTGATCACACTGAGTAGCTGTTCAGTGCTCTGTCACTCTCACAGGGGTGTTATTATGGAATCTTCACTGTTCCAGTTTCTGTCCAGTGCCTCTTGTTCTGTTGCTGCATGCCACCAAAAAGAGTCTGGCCCCATCCACCTGACTCCCATCCATTACATATTGAAAAGCATTGATCAGATCCCCTTTCAGCCTTCTCTTCTCCAGGCTGAACAGCCCCAGTTCTCTCAGCCTTTCCTCATACAGGAGATGCTCCAGGCCCTGACCACCTTTGCCACCCTCTGCTGGACTCTTGTCTCATTCCTGATCCGGCAAGTGGGCACAGTGCTCCAGATGCGGCCTCACCAGGGCAGAGTAGAGAGAGAAAAGAAACTCCCTTGACCTGCTGCTGTCAATGCCCTGCCTAAGGGCTGCACAGCCTTCAGATGAGTCAATCTCTGTAACAACTGATGATGTACAACAGCAAGGAGTGAGAACCAGAACCCAACAGACCCTGCTTGTTAATTCCTCTGTTCAGGACAGCACTCTGAGATCACTCCCTAACTAGAATTACTCTGCTGTTGTATATGAAGCCATGAAGGCCAAGGCAAGTGGAATTAAAAACTGAGTGTGCAGTGGCTTTTCACGTCCAAAACACTCATGACAATCTTGCTTTTTTGTTGCTGTGTAGAGATGTCACGCCATACCTGTATCATTTGATTAAAGCATTTTACTCTTTGCAGATTCAGCTTGAGCTGAACTGTTTTTAAAACACATCTTCCAGTTTTGTCAGGATTTTTTGCCATCATAGGGATCAAATGCAGGTCAAGGGTAAGATTCTTTCCGCACTTTAATGGAGCCTTTCTTGCATTAGTGTTCAGTTTTATTTCTATAGCAAATGAAATGTGGATGTATACTGACTTGTAGACAATTAGTACCATTTTTTCTTCTTTATTCTCTTCCTCTTGATACACACCTTCACCTTATTTGAATGCCATTTTATAACTGCAGACATGCTCAAAGAAAAATAATAATAAAAAAACAACAATGCACAACCCACACATATTACATTAAAAAAAAGAATCAACAAATAAATTATTTCTATCATTTTGAAAACTTATAATGTCAAAAAAACAAAAACAAAAACCTTTTTACTTACCAGTGAAAGCATGTTTCTAATATCCTGGCAGAGCAGCACAAAAGATACAAAGTGCCATGGAGCACTCAGTCCTGAAGTTACTGCTGACATATTTCCTTACATTCTTTATGAGTCAGCCCGATGCTTCACACTAAGCCATCACAAGTGGAAGGGTTGTGCAAGCATTGCAGAAGCTGGTGGGATCACAGAATAGCCCTCTGTAAGGATGATCTGAGCTGCTGACCCAAATCTGGCTGTCGTGGAGGTAATAATGCATTTAGACACACACAAAAAAATCATCATTGATAATTTAGCTTAATTGAAACCTAACAACACGGCCTTCCTGTAAGGCTTCAACTGTTTGAAAAGTACGATCTATGTTGTAGTGGTATTTAAATACCATGGGAGAAAATAGAAACTGTCGGTAGAATCAGTATTTAAAGAACTTGTCTTTTTCCTTAATGAATGTGGACTCCAAAATTAACAGTTTGACTCGTGAATTTACAGAGCTGGCTCAGTATTTTTGAAGCGCCTTGTGCTTTTTGCAAGAAGAAGGGAAAAGCCTCTCCTTGTGGGTGGATAAGTAAGTCTGGAGGATGTAACCAACTGCTGTAAGAAATGGACTTTGATCCAGAAGGCACGTTAAAGGGCACGAGTGTGCTAAGTACACTTCATCCGGGCTAAATGGAAAGAGCAATTAAACACTCCTCCATATAG
The DNA here is from genome assembly GCF_039878825.1 of Excalfactoria chinensis. Taxonomy (NCBI): domain Eukaryota; kingdom Metazoa; phylum Chordata; class Aves; order Galliformes; family Phasianidae; genus Excalfactoria; species Excalfactoria chinensis. The sequence goes on from NC_092828.1 coordinate 41,635,171, forward strand.
CTATTACTGAAACAACAGGAAGCAGAAATAACAGCAAAAACAAGCCATGAAGCCAGGAAGGTTTCCCTGGGACAGGCACCGGGTCTGGAGACAAGGCAAGGGGGTGATTGGTTGCAGCTGCTAGTATAAGGTAGGAAACTTCAGGGAAATCAGGAGGAACTCAACCAGCCAAAGCAGCAGCTAGGATTAAAAAGGAGAATCACAAAATCATAGAATCATAGAATGGCCTGGCTTGAAAACGACCACAATGATCATCTAGTTACAACCCCCTGCTATGTGCAGGGTTGCTAACCACCAGACCAGGCTGCCCAGAGCCACATCCAGCCTGACCTTGAATGCCTCCAGGGATGGGGCATCCACAACTGATCTGGGCAGCCTGTTCCAGTGTGCTACCACCCTCTGTGTGAAAAACTTCCTCCTAATATCTAACCTAAGAAGAGGCAGGCTTCAGGAGGTTTAAAGGAGGCGGGCAACAATTTCTAGGCTGTTTGTCAATTTATTCTTATGGTGTTCGATAAAGTAGGACACACTGTAAATAAGCAGTGTGACACTACGTAGTATCTGGCACCCATATTCCTTAGGAAGCCAATGTACTAGCCTTAAACTATAGGACATTTGGAGCTGCATGCTGTGCCTCAGTGGGACTCCATCAGCAGGAGCACAAAGCCTTTCCACACTACAAGTAACCAAAGTCTCTTGTGAAGAGGAGGAAATCCATGCCTGGCATCCATCGTAGCATAAGCATGCGGGATGAATTATGCTGATGTCCGGAAGAATAGGGTTCCCACTCACGTTGCTTGCTGGGTTCAAGAGAAATCTGAGCTACTGGCAGGAATATTACATTGCCCCTCCGGGACAGCCGGGCACTTGCACTTCTGCAGTGCTCACAGCCATGGATCCTACAATGCTCCTATCATCTGTTACCACTTATCTCACCTAGCTCCTGGAGAGTGGGATCGAGGGAAGGCACCAAGAGCAAACGCTGCTCTTCTTGCAACACCATGAAAGTACTTAAAGCCATTTGTGTAATACAAGTAGGAAATGATCCCAACTAAGAAGGCAGTGCTTTAACGGGACTCTCCAAGGACTTCAACCGCAGTGATATGAGTTTAGCATGCATGGTATTAATGGTGAAACTCTAAACTGAATAGGAAATTAACTTTCTCACTTGAGGTTAGACTGCAGGGGTAAAATGATCCTAATTTTTAAGAAGGCTAAATCAGGCTACAAAAAGAAAAAAATCAATAATGCAAAGAAGAAAATAGAAAAAAATTGGAACACTTCAAATAATGAAACCATGAGACTGGTTTATACCCAACAGTAGAGAAATCTTCTTCAGTGAAATGTTCATAAGGTGAAGTCCCAGGCGGGCACCTGGTGCATAGAATTTAATGAGAAAAACAAAACAAAACAAACAAAAATGATAGGCAACATTGGGTCAAAACAAAGCCAAAGTGATTATAACAAAAATCATCGCTTTAAGAAATTGGTTACTTTGCGAAGACGTGCAGTTGATCTTTTTGGCCTCCTCCATTATCTTTCTGCCTTCTGGTCTCCATTTCAGAAATCAGTGGAATGATTTTTTATTAAGCACAGTTTTCTTTCAACTTGTATCAGCAGTCACCGAAATTATGTTTTTACCCCCTTCTGCACACTTGACTGGCACATCCTTGTTTTGCACGTTCGTTTTATAAATCTTTTAATGCTTTCTCTGATAGGGTCAGAAGAAAACGATCCGAGACAAATGAGAGCTCTAACCCTCAGATAGGCAGTGCAGTGTGTTGGTGGCCAAAGAGAAAGCAAACAAAATACTGACACACGTCAGCAGAACAAATCAGAAGAGATTACTGAAACACAGAAAGGGCCATTAGATGCTGACCAGAAGATTGTGTGAAATGCTGGTTAACCCATTGCAAAGACACAGGCATAGTAACACTGCAAAAAGGGCAGTTTCAATGCTGCATGTTTCTAAGTATGGCTATAGATGTACCCAATTAGTTTTGTGCTCGTTAGGATGGAGAAAGAGGCTGAGAAAGACTTCCTGAAACATATTTTCAAAGAGAAAGAAGACAAGCAAGGTGTACCTAACATCTTGCACAAAGGCTAACAGACTGGGCTATGAACTGTTATCAACAGTATTAAAAGAAAAACAAAAACACGTATCTCATAGTTTAAAGAATTATAGAATGATTGCTGTTGGAAAAGACCTCCAAGATCATGTCGTCCAATCACTGACCCATCCCCACTATGCCCACTAACCTGCTAAACAGGTACTGAGTAAAACAACAAACAGGTAGCAAGACTGTGGGTAGCCTAATAGTGTGTATGGAACACATAGTTGTAGCATGTCACTGAGTTTGAACTCATCACTCCTATCCTTTGCCTTAGACCAAGTTTCTTATTTGTAACTCCAAAAGCCATGTCATTTCATTTTCTAGTATACACTGTACTGGTTTTCCTGTGTAATTTTCCAGTAATTGCACTTATGCTTTCCACATCACTGTGGATCATACACTTCCATCTTTTCCCACATTTTCAGTTTGATTCACATGAAGTAGAAAAGCAGTGCCTAAAAGAATCTGTAGTCTCCCTGCTTACTTTTCAAGGTTGTCATGCTAGATTTGTTAGCATATACCTTATGTCCATTAACAGCAAAAAGCAAATGAACAAAACAAACCTCACTCCCATTATTTTCAAGCTATTGTATTCTGTGGTTATTGCAGAATGCATTGTGCACAAACTTGCAGCCATTTAGGCTGCACCTTTCACTGATCCCTAGCCACACCAATATGATTATAAACAGAACAGCTTATAATCTCAAAAACCTGACTGAAATTCCTATGCACTGTCCTCCTTTCCCTCCATCCTTCTTTTATCATCACCTGTACAAAAAGCCCATTCCTTAGCAGCTGTAATTAAGCTCTCAGTTTCTCTTTCCAGTCCTTTTCTGACAGTGATTATCATGTCTGTTTCTTTTTTCCAGTTGCTGAAGCTGTCAATCCAAAATGCTTCCCAAGAGCCATTTTCATGTTTACAAAAGCATGAAGCGAGCACAGAAGGAAGTCCCAAAATTTGATCATCATTTGAAATGTAAGGTCCTATCAGGAAGAAAAGGATGCTCAGTTTCAGAAGTTGTAAAAGCAGCAGATGGTTCATGTTCTGGATGAAAACAACTTACACACACACCACATGTTCCTCCCTAGATGTGAGCTTAGGAGTACAGCTGGAGTGCAAGAACAGCATGAGCACACATGGTACTTTCTTCCAAGTCCTTTCCCACCCATTTTCTCCTCAGGGACTTCCTCAGTTAGATGTGGCTTCAACACGCTTGATAATGCTCTCTGGATTTCTCCCACAAACTCATGCATCTTCTCCCTTGAAGCCACTTAAATGTGTAACAGCCATAAGAGCAGACCACAGCAAAGCCTCAGAAAGGCTGCAGCCCACCATCTCCATGCGTTACTTCTGTGTTTGCTCCTCCTGGCACTGCAGCCCACAGAGACCAAGTCTCCTCTTGATCAAGTCTTTATCAGAGCAAGAAGTCACAGCAAGCTTGGTCCACATCCTCTGTCACTCTCCTCTGGATGTTTCCAGCCTCATTACATTCTGTTCACAGGTAAGAGGGCCAAGGAAGCACATTGTGTGAAAAAACGGGGATCGACTATGAACTTGTGTTGGGGTTGAACAGAGCTTTCTATCTGTTCTCTGTCCCTTCCATCCTAACATATTATTCACCATTTTTGAGCCCTGAGCTAGTGTTTCCACTGGCTCACTCTGTGTTAGTTAGTGGCATTGATCTGTCATTCCCATGTGTCTCTAACCTACTTTTAGGGAATCACAGTAGGTGTTTTCCCCTCCTTGTTTTCCCTGTTAGGGCAACTTCTAGGGCACCAGACAACAAAAGCACTGAAGAAAAACCAAGAATCAACAAGAATACTAAAGCCAACCACTGTATTTCAAAGAAATGTGGCACCACTGCACTGCCACATAAACAACTGCTTTGCTACCAAGATACATTTCCCTCTTCTCTAAGAGCAATTAAATACAGAGTTCACAGTACTGGAAAGCAGTCGCTTACTGACAATGCAGAACAATTTGCAGATGAGGCCGATTACACTGGTAGAGTTTAACTGGAAAAATAAAACAAATACATACACTGATTGAAGGTGCCTAAATAACACATGAATGGCTTGTAATGAGAACAGCAGGCAAAATGGTACTTTCAGGTCTAGGCAGCAACATTTTTCTCAGTATGGAGTCAGACAGACAGGGACTGCAAATGACTCTCTAAGTCATTTGCTAATTTACCACCTTTAGGTGCATCATTTCAAGTCTACAGATGTATGAAAACATCTTTGGTATTATTCATTTCTACAACAAACTTAGAAAACAGGGATTTCACAGGTTTTTGAAGGTATTCATAGCATAAACAACAGATGTACGGCTGCCTTACAGAAAATGGAAATTAACTTTAGGTGGTAACAAAACACAAACAACACCATACAGCACGAAAAGCATTTTCTTGGACTTTGCAATAGTCCTGGTTTTCCCCACATCCTTCATCAAGAGATTGCCATCAGCTCGCAGATGTCCATTCTCAGAATCATCAAGACTGAAACAGACCAATTAGATCATCTCATTCAACCATCAACCCACATTCACCACATCTACACTCTTCCTGACTACCTCTCTAGGCAGCTCCTTCCTTCAGTCACTCCTGCTAGCTCCATTGACTCTTATGGAATTACTCTGATTATTACTAACCATGAACTGGACAATCGGTGCATTGCAATTGATGGAAAAGTAATTTGAGACCTGTGGTTCCCCTCCTAAGTATGCATGGGAGATTTTTCTTCATTTGACTTTTAGCAAGCAGTGTTATTTTATTTGATGCTCACACACCAAGTTTCTTTTGTATTATTCCCCTTTCCTTGATAGCAGCACGGACAATTCCTGCTGGCTGGATGCAGGTTTCATTAGGCTTCTGTTTGCTCCCACTTACAGATCATTAATGAGGATGTTGACTAAGTCAGGACCTGTCACTAATATCTATGTTATACGCACCTGATCACGCCTCTCCATTTTATGTGCTGTTATTAAGCATTACCTTTTCCATAGACTTTTTGCTAGCTCTGAGAGCAGAACTGAGGAATCATTTATGAATGGCTTTTCGCCTTGTTCTCATTCATGAAGCACATACAAACAATCTGATTGTTACTGATTTGTTTGTTACTTGAAAATGTTTGAGGAACACTTAATGCAAACGTGTTTTAATAGGCAGGTTGCTGGCAAATTACCTCAATACTACTTAGACTGATTCTTTTTGCGGTGTGATCAGTTACGTTAATGGTACAGCAGTGTTTCACCTCCCTTGTGAGCTAAGTGAATATTTTAAGAACCCCAATTAAGGAACTATAAAATGGCAAAATCGTACACGGGGCATTTAGGAGACTGTTACTCAGCTTTACCAGAAGAAGTATCTCACAGCAAAATTTACAGAGAGCAAATAGAAGAGACTGTCAGCGCTTCAGAGCTGATTTTCTTCTGGTGAGTGATCACAAACACCTGGCTTCTGTATTATGCATAAATCTACTTCAGTCTGCGAATCGGTTTATATTCCTAAAATATGGCTCCAGGTAAAAAAATTCTTATGAAGGTATAAAATCAACGATACCACTTTTATCAAACCCCTTTTATTCCCCGATTCAGTATTCTATTTTTTATCAACAAAACATATATAAATACTAATAATATTATTGTAATATATAATATATTAAAATATAAAGCAACAAGCCTCAAATAAATAAAATATTGTGTTATATACTTGTATTTTACATATTTTTTATATTTCCTGCTAAAATATATGTACGTATCTCCATGGAGATTTATTTTTTATGAGATGTGCCGGGAATGATACATGTTTCTGCCTCTGTGTGTTCAGTGATAACTCCGCTGATATTGGCTTTCATTTTTTTAAAGGATTTATTTCGCTATGAAGCACTTCCACCTCTTACTTTTGTTTTCCTTTGGAAAATCAATACCATATTCACCTTTCACTAATATATTGATGGGTCTCTGGTTGTTTATGAGTTTCCAGTAGTAATTGTTGTGCTCTAGTAGAAAATCAGGCTGATTTTTTTTGTTGTTGTTCTCTTTGTAATACTGCCTATTGAGAAATTGATATTTACCACATTTAGGGAGAGAGAAAATATCTGTTCTGTCATTAATAGCTTCACCCTTGTCAGAAAGCTGATTTTACTTCATCAAATGAAACGTGTATTTTCTAGAATTACAATGCATTTTTTCCCCTTCTTTTATAAGCAGGGTGGGGAGAAGGGAGGGAAATCAGTTTACTACCTTGGGATTACCTGAACCCTGCAATCTGTACACACCTGCACATACTCATTTCTGTGACCGCATCTATGTGCACATGCATATACACACATACTTCAGTATATATGTGTGCACATCTCACCAGTGCAGAGCTTGTTCGTATCACTCCGCAGAAGAGGAGATTAGCAGAAACAGGAGGGGAATTGTGGGAAAATCCTTCTCAGATCCAGGGCACAAAGTCTTCCCCATATGCAACAGCTGGGAGGTTCCATACTTTGTGAAGAGTGGTTTTGCTGGCACATAGATGCGTGTGTTGGGTTGGTTTATTCTCCTAGCAGAAATGGGTAAGCAGTACCCATTGGCTGTGCTGTGCCCTGAACAGAGCTGCTTCTCACCTTGCAGGTATAATGATTGCTGTACATTGTCTGGTAGCCAAAACCTGGCATTCTGCTAAAAAGATGATGTTTTAGCTCAAGTGCCTAAGAACATGAGCGCAAAAGATTGTTATACAGTGAGAGATGCTTTGCCACCAGATCTCTGAAAGAAGATGAAAATAGAGGAAGGAGAAAAACAAACCCTCAAACCCAGACTGGAAGCTCAACACGACACTACTTCAGCGTATGTCCTATTTCCAGAAAAAGCTACAGGAGCAGAAACACAATGGGCAATCATTTCTCGTATTGTTCACGACAGAAAGTATTTGTATAGTAATGCTAATAGATGGCAGAAGCCTACGGGGCTGTTTTTGGAGGGAAATGTATGCAGGGATGGTGGATGTGATTCCCCATGGCCCTGCAGCAGGCCCCACTGGGATGCAGCAGGGCCACGGACCAAGCATGGATCACCACTTCCACATCTAGATCCATGGCAACACACCATTTGCTTACTGCAGGACCTCACTGTGGTGTAGGCACCTCTACTGGGTGGGCTTGTTTTCAACATTCTGCCAAACACTGAAGTTCCCAGTGCTATTTGAACACTAATCTTGCCATTGCTACTCCATAGGACAAAGAAGAAAAAAAAACAGCTGGATAATGGTGGTACTTTGCTAGCAGCTCTTGCCTCACCTCCCACTCTCACTGATGGGTTTTCTACTTTCTACTTGAGCTTACTATAAGTGAAATCAAAGCTGCTTCTCCTGGTGTCCAGCAGAGGTCTGGTATAGGGATGCTCCCTCACTATGGCTTTAAGGCTCTTGTAGGACTAAGCAAATACTTGGCAAATAGTGTTAGAAAAATGTGTTTATAAGCCACCTTATATGAGACTGGATCCTTGGCTCATGCAAACTATCAAAGCTGGGTTGAAACCAATGGTACAATACGGGGTTTTGCTTCAGTGTCCTGCCAGAAGCAATTAAATCCCAAATACCCTCTGCAAATGGTTGTATCAAACCCCTCCCACTGCCTGATCTGCTGGAAAAGCAGCAAAGTCCTAGGTTGGTCTGTTAACATAGGGACCCAAAGAAGGAAACCAAAACATGATAGAGATGGAAAACACAGGGTACACAGCAAAACAGGTTTTAAAAAACACCCAGTGTTTGTAATTGGGGACAGATGTTTAAAGTGCTCTCCAGGCAGTAGCATCCATCGCCACAACAAGGGGCTACTGGACACAGGCAACTAACAAAGTTGGAAGGAAAAAACTAGGTTTCTGTGCCAAGGACTTTTGGATTTAGCCATCTTTGGTGCTCTCATGAATATAATGGTGGAAAATGAAAATCCTGTAGACGAGACTTGGGTACCTTTATGTGGTTTCAGCATGGATTCAATTAAAACCATGGCAGTATATATAAGTGATTTAGGTATATATGTGTTCAAGACCCCAAAATGACTAGGAAGCATGGAGAATGGAATAGGGCACCATCTCTTTTAGACTGAGAACTAATCAAATGAAACCTGGCAGAGACAGGATCAATACTTGCCCTATGCATATTTCACTAAGGAGTATACTGGAAGAATAACCAGATCCACTTCTTACCTTCTGATTCTCCTAACTTACAGCCATTCTGCAATGTATTTCCTGTATTCTTATTTATTGGGTATATATTTTCTATGGTGCTCAACCAAAACATCGGATTCTCTGAAATATGTGCTACAAGGATAGCTTGAACAGCTTCCTCTGTTCTTTTCCAGCTTGCACTAAAGATTTTCCACTTTACATTCAACTTTCTCTGTTCACTGAATTCACACAGATTCACAAGTAACCTTGGGTTGATGGAAGCTGCAATTTTCTATGGATAAATTATTTATGGACAAAAAAACAAACAAACAACAAAACACACACAAAAAAATCAAAACAAAACAAAAAAGCCCTTCAGACTGTTCCAATTTGAGGACTTTCTAAAAATAAAGAAAATTATGTCAAGAGTTAATCTAACAGAAAAAGATTAATTCATGTGGGAGACTAATTGAAAGAAATGTGTTTCCCTTGTGTATGACAACACCTGCTTATTTTACCATTTTACAATCAATCACTTTCTACAACACATCATTCCTTATCTATAAAGTTTGCTCAAGTTGGGCTCTATATCTGGTCTTGCACCATTCCCGCGGCAGTGAAAAAATGGGAACGATGTCACATTAATACCCAAAGTTGGGAATTCTTATTTCAATGTGTTTTGCTGTTGGAAAGATTGCCTTTTTGCAAATCTTTTTTCTTTTTTCCAAATCCTTTTCCCCCTTGGAGAGGTGTGCTTGTTGCAGTAGAAGTGATTCATTCTGGGTGAGAGAAATAATCTCTCTTATGATGGCAAGGGAAAGAGTAGTTGTGGATTAGTATGGGAATTATACCTAGAAGGAATTATATATTTTTTAGTATTTTTACCCTTATAAGTATTATATATGTTTATTTTAGGACAGTATGGCTTCTCTTATGCAACAGCACTTTTGCTTATCAGAATGACATCTTTCTTTCATTAGCATAATTAACTCTTTTATCTTCAAGTAATCCAGCAAACTTTACCAGCTCTCTGCACTTACCCAAGACTGGTACAGCACCTAGAAGGAGCCACATGGGAGAAAGCTCCTCTTTCATAGGAGAAAGCTTATTATTAGCCCTGTGAAAGTAAGGTTGCTTTCTGAAATATCAATACCTGCCCTTTAAGAATCAAAGGGATACCAAGTTATGTGACACAGCCCACCAACGATCTTGACTGCAGATAAAATATGCACTACACATAATCACTTCCAGCCCTTTGTGTAGAAGGCTATTTACTTGTGTTGCTATGAACTAGCCTATGAACCAAGGTTGGAGAGCTGCAAAACAGACAGAGCAGCAAAAAACCATGAGTAAGATAGGGTTGTGTGGTATTCCATTTTTTCTGTTCAAAATGAAGCAAGCACTTGCCTGGTATGGGGAATCAGACCAACAGGTAGCAGGCTGTAAGAAAGATAAATAGGAAAATTAATGAGAGATGATCGCTATACCCTCAGACTTGTGAGAATTATAAGCAAGGCAGCTCTGTCACAGTAGTTTTTAACTTAACTCTTTCCTTTTCTAAAGTTAGAGTTAAGTTGGGCTGCCCTCGGTGAGAACTGAGAAAACCCAAGACTGAGCAGTTTGCAAGAATCAGAAAAGCAGAGCACAAAAGCAGAACTGTATAGAATAACTAGAAAGATGCATTTCATCAAATTAAATACCACTTTTTAGGTAGCCTAGAGAAGGTGGCTGTACCCAGAAGATTAAAATCTGCAGGAGATACAGAACCAGATTTATAGGTGCTTTGCGACATAACTGGAGCCAGATTTCTTCCTTGCTCCTTGGGTCAATTCTTTCTATAAGCAGTGAAGGATTTTGAACGTCCTTTCTCTGCTCACTTGTCCTATGCTTTGCATTAGCTCTTTCAAAGGATATAATAATCCTTGAAGGTAATCCTACACAACAATATTTTCTTTGAGGTAGTTTTAAGGATACATCTCCACACAACCTGGTCAGCAAGCTTCTTATATTTTATTTAGAGTAAAAGTTAGCCTGTTCCCATCCTTACCTTTAAATGTTAGATTGAACACCACCGCTTATTAGCTGTGGCAGCAGTGAGCCTGCATTATGGTCCACATATTTTTCAAGAAGTTGACAAGGAACATTTTTCCAACCAGGAATAAGCTCTGGAAAAAAAAAGTGATGAGGATTAAGTTTTATTCATTTTACATTATAATGACTCTTCCAGCCACTTGAGAGCCACATGATTGCCTATCATAACTCCTGGGAACCTCAACTCAGTGAGTGGGAGATATACTCTGAAATAATGGCACAGTTCTAGATTTTCTCCTTAAAAATCTACTGGACGCTGATGAATCGTCTTATTTGCACAATCTCAATCACTGTGCAAGTCTGCCCTCTGACACTGTCTGCATGCAAATACCTCATTTGCTGCTTGTAGCAAATCAAAGCCTTCTGGTGAAAAGGCTGCAGGTAGTTGCCATTTTCAGTAGTCCTACCGGCCTATGAGGTCACTGCCGTTTTGGTTACTTCTGTGTTTTTATTTTATTTGCCTCTGATCTGTTCTTTGTTTTGTTTTGTTTTGTTTTTCTTCATCTTTCTGATATCAAGTCCTTCATACTCAGACAAAAACTGTGTTATCATAGAATCACAGAATAGTTTGGGTTGGAAGGGACCACAACACACAAAGCCTGCTGAAGTTTAAGAAGTTTCTACAACATCCTCAGATATAGGGTTTGAATTTCTGGTGTCCCTGTATGAAGCCTGGACTTGGATTCAATGATCCCTGTGGATCCCTTCCAATTCAGTATATTTTATGACTCTATGGACCTTAAAGCCCACTTAATTCCAACCCTCTACCACCATCTGGTTTCCCCCCACCAGCTCAGGCTGCCCAGGGCCCCATCCAACCTGGTCCTGAGCACATCCAGGGATGGGGCATCCTTTACCTCTGAGGGCATCAGTGCCAGGGCCTCACCACTCTCCAAGTGAAAAAATTCTTCCTTATAATTAATCTAAATCACCTCTCTTTTAGTATAAAGACATTACCCCTTGTCTTATCACTACATGTCCATGTAAAGTTGCTCTCCATCTTTCTTGTAAACTCTCTTAAAGCACCGGAAGGCCAGAATGAGGTCTCCGCAGGGACTTCTCCAAGCTGAACAAGCTCAGCTCCCTCAGCCAGTCTTCAGAGGAGAGGTGCTTAATCTTTCTGAGCATCCTCATGGCCTCCTCCAGACTCTCTCCAACAGGACCACTTCTTTCTTGTGCTGGGGGTTTCCATCTTGGGAGAACTGACTCCAAAAACTGCAGAGAGGCAAAATGTGAAATGAACACTCAAGTAATGCCTTTATCTCATACTTTAAAAATACTAACCTACATTAATATGGGCCATTTCACTGGCAAGTCTGAGATACACCTTTTAGTGGATAAGCTTTCTTACTGGTTGTAGGACTCTGTAGCCAACGCAAAAAGGAAACCTGCTTTCTAAGAGCATCTGGCACAAGAAGGCTCCTCTCTTCTCCCCTTGCCATTCCAGAATCAGACAGGGATAAGCTACCTTTAAAATGAGATTGGTTCTTGATGCTGAAATGGGAAATAATTTCTTTTTTTTTTTTTTTTAAATTTAACCCACTATTGCATCACTCTGGTACTAGAGGGGAGCTAAAAGCTAACATCAAATTAGCATTTAAACCATCTCTGAAACCGCAGAAACACAAGGTACAGTCTTTGAAGTTTAACGATGAGAAATATCCAGTTCCTACTTTTATTTCCTGCTTTTTGGACGGAAGGCATACATTAAATGAAAGGTTGTTGTTCTGCTTTGTGTTATTGGTGCTGCATGTCTCTCACCTCCCCATGCAGGGCTGGCAGCTCCACACTGCTCAACCCACTAGACTATCAAGAACACTTTTCTGGGATTCAGAATCGACTTTAATTCTTTTTACAAACAATTGTACTTAAGAAGCACGTGCATTTATTATGAATTATTATGTTTTCTGTTATCCATGCATAATGAATTTATTGCAGTCGGGCAATTTAGCACACCCTTGTTTTCAGTTTTAATTGGATTCTTTATAATGTTCCTTCTTAAGCCCCAAGCTGAAAGGTTTGATATTCCTTCAAGAGTTGTTTTTTGCTTCTTCCATTCTACATGTTTACTTCTCTCCTTGGGAAAAAATTTGATGCTCCAGAAGTTTATGAACTTCAAAAAAACTTAATCTTTGCATGTAACAAGATGTGAGACTACTGTGAGAGCTTGCTGAAAACACAGATATAATAGAAAACGTATAAAAAACAACATAATCAATGTATTTTTAAACTTCTGAAAGGTATTTTCACACAAAAAAGGATTATTATTATTTTTTAATTTTAGCTAAATGCAAAACCTGTTTTAAAAACAAAATATGTTTTCAAAATGCAAATTCTACTTTTTTTTTCCTGCATATTATTATGTTTATTATTGTTATGTCTATTTTTTTCTCCTAATAAATATTTTCAAATCTCTTCAGACACTTCTGAAATCTGTAGATGTCAGATTTTTAAACTGGCTACAACACAAACTTTATGTAATAAAAATTGTTCCACTTTTCCAACGCCTCCAGACAGGTCTGCCTGCGTGCCCACATTAATGTGATGGGAACTTATCCGCATATCCTTAAGTGCATTTGAATGTTCCTGCTGAAGTCACTGGGAGTTGGTTACCAAAACATCTTAGAGAAAGCAACCTCCTCCAACAAGTTGCTGGTGTCAAGCAGCACCAGGAGGACAACCTTGTGCCTTGCTGGAGACAAGGCTTCCTTGATTTCTTCTGCAATTACTGGGAAGATCCCTCTCCAAAGAGCAATCTAGAGCACACTCAGGAGTCATCTAGTTCAATACAGGCTCTGCATCAAGCCCAGGAGACAACCATCTCCTGATGTCAAGAGCCCAGTTTCTATAGCACTGACATGAATGATCCCCTGAGGTTATTTAGGAGAGTAAACACGGGGGTGTCACAAGCCTTGAATACCCCCAATTAGACTTCTCCTAATTAGCCTTCTCCTTGCATGTAGCAAAGCTTGAAGCAATAAAAACTTGCGCTTCACAGCAAAAGGAAGGGGATGAGAGTCTGCCACTCAAAGTCTGGGGCACTTTCAGCTGTGCTGTTTCGTCAGAGCAAAGCTGTTCTGAGTGCTCCTGTCATCTTTCAGATGCCTGCATCATTTCATTAATTCCTTTATTTTTTAAAACATTTAAAGAATCTGTGATGAATACTCTGTCATCTCTTCGGTGATTCTGTCATGCCACCTTCTGTAGTAATGTTTCCACCTGAACTTTAAATAATCTGTTTTTATTTAATTTTTATTAGAATCCAGCTGCAAGGAGCATAACATATGAAGAAAATGGTCATAAAACGGTGTCACAAGATTCGTAAGATCTTGATGCTGTGTTTCATCCCTTTTCATTTAGCCTGCAGCTTTTCAGGCAGGAAACCTATCAGCTGTTATTCATCTCTTTAGCAAGAGGTTTTGATAGAGCCAAAACTTTTAAAGAGTTTAGGAGGTGGCAGGCCTATTCAGCTGAGCTGTGTCATTAAATGCAAATGACTACATTAGTACAGTATTAAGGTTCAGAACTCAAACACACATAATTCATGAACAGGTTCTCTCACCGATGTTAAATCAATCCAACTGCTCAGACTGCGCTCATTAAAGTGTATGTTTAATTGCAGAAACCAAGCAGTTGAAATAACATCTGCACGCTGGTGCCAACTTCACTTCAGCATGCTGACAGCAGAATGAGATGTCCCCTTCTCTTTGATGACAGAGCCTGGACCAAAGGCAAGAGACTTGATGGAGGAGGACACACGGATGCATGGTGCTGGGGGTCACGTCTGAGTTCTGGCTTCCACCCTGCCTGAAAACACCAGCAAACGTTCCCAAGCCATCTTTTCCACACCTCTGCTGAAAGGTTATGTCCTCCCTCCCATTTAGACAGCAGCAGCTCAGACAAACAAACAAACAAGCCTGTTGTAACGAGATGTCTGAGACGCATTTACAGACAGGAGTTTTTATTCCCTTGGTCTTGGGCCCATAACCTAAGTCTGTCCAAGCATTTCAATAGGTGACCTCTGCTAGGGCTGGAGGGCACCAGTCGCACTGCCTGAATGCAAACAGCAGGCTGACTTCTGCTGATGACTTAAGTCGCATCAAGAGAGCAAGTGAAGAGTTAAGGCTCTGACAGTACCCAGTTGTAATGCTATTCTGAGTACCTCTATTTTATGGTGACTTTTTGTGTCTGCTTAGTTTTACCATTTCCTCTGTCCTCGGATCTCCGAGTTCTGAACAGGAACAAGAAAGGCAATATTCTATTTTCTTTCCAGAAACTGGCATTTGTGGTAGGAGGATTAACAGAGCTTCAGCCAACTTCCACTGCTGGCCAGAGGACTCTATTTCTCTATTTTTTTTTGCCTAAATATGATGCAAAAGTCTATGCTCTTGGTTTGCACTTAGAATTTATTAGTGGGCCTACTTAAACTCTTTATATTGGTATAATCCTGCTACATTAAGTAAGGCAATATTTGTCTTGTGAAAACACTACTTTTGGTGACAAGGCATAGGAAACTTGACCTGGCTTTGTCAGTGTTCCATGAAATGCAGTGTGGCAATGTGTGACATGTAGTGAAATCCCCACTGTTACAGTCATCTTTTCCCAAGGTATATTTGGCATTTCCCTGTGCTGGGCATCCTGGAGGGGTAACACAAGCAGCTGTTTACAGACCCCAGCCCTGCAAATACTTAATTGTCACAGAAATAAGAGTATGTACGTGGCATGTGGGATTTGCAGGACTTGAGCTGTTCAGGATGAGGAAAAAAACCAACTGAATCCAGACAGACTCATAGTGTAATACTACCCAGCAGATGGTGACGGCAGCCTGTTAAGCTTTTTGCACAATTTCATAAGTGGACGTTTTTGTCCTTTTAAAACTGGGTGAAATGTTTTGTAGGTTGCATATTCCCTACTGTTTTTAATAAAGCCAGCATTCAGTTTCTGGGGCTGAATCGTGACTTTTGGAACTTTAAGCTGCATCGTTTCAAGAACTGTTCTTTTTTTTCTCTTTTCTTTTCTTTTCTTTTCTTTTCTTTTCTTTTCTTTTCTTTTCTTTTCTTTTCTTTTCTTTTCTTTTCTTTTCTTTTCTTTTCTTTTCTTTTCTTTTTTTTTTTTTTTTTGACAAATTCCTATTTCATTCCAACCTCAGTGGAACGGAGCCTTCCCTGGAAATCATTTTACATAAGAGATGTTAACACAAATGTAAGAATTGATACAAACGTTCCAGGTGCCACCAAAACAGTCTCATATGATACCTGATCTCAAGTAAAGTAGCTCTAACGTCTGCATTGCAAACAATTGCTTAATTTTAGGTTCTCCCCCCCCCAAAATGAGAGCAAATGTCAAAATGTCATAAGTTCCTGCAGAAAGGAGTTTATTATTATTTACTAACTCTTTGGATTTCAAATGATTTGTAATAGATAAAAGCAGCAAATCAGCTGTGGATAACACACTAGCTGATATTTTAATTCAACATGCTCAGCTTGCAATCTTCTGCTTACGTTTAGAAATTTCCTGTTTGGTTACCCAAGGAAATTTAAATATACAACCCTTCTGCTATCAAAGCTATGGCCAGTGTTCTTATTTCCAGTGTCAGACGAGGATCTCTGTAGGCTGCAGTTTTCTCCTCTTGAAAACTCTCTCAATTTTAAAGGAAATTTATTGTTCTTTTTGCCTATGAAGAATTTACTTTTCACCACTTTTCAGAAAACAGATTCATTTTGATAAACTCTGGAAAAGCACATGCATTCACGTGGACATCAATACCATTTCTCTTGAGTGTTTTCCAAAATTGATGTTTGCAATTTAGTCTGCTCATGGGGGGATGATATGGTACACCCTATGATTTGGTTGCTCTGCAATGGCGGACACTCTGGGCAGCCCTTTCAGTCCTGGTGTCCAAGGAAGAGCTGGAAGAATTGTGCCAGCTGCAGTGTGCCTTGGTGTTTAAAGAACCATAGAATCGTTTGAATTGGAAGGGACTCTTCAAGGCCATCTGGTCCAATTCCTCTGCAGTGAACAGGGACACCTACAGCTAGATGAGGTTGCTTAGAGCTCCATCCAGCCTGATCCCGAGTGCCTCCAGGCATCCAGCACCTCTCTGGGCAGGGGGTTCCAGTGCCTCACTACACTTACCATAAAAAACATTTTCTTCATATACAAGTGTTGCTGGAGGCTGCCTAGTCACAGCCACAGCTCCATCACAGAGCATGGGTGCATTCGCTAACACCATATGACCTAATTGCAAGAACGGGGAAAGAGCAATTATTATGCCTGATGCAATTTGCATTGAATGACGCACAATGTCTCGTTACTGTCTTCGTCCCTCCCTGCTTCAAGATATAAAGGAAGATGCACTGGGAAGTCAAATTAATTAATTAATGGAAAGGTACTCCTGTCTACTCCTTCTCACCTTCATTTCAAGCTCCAAAGCTATTCAAACAGTCAGAAAAACAAGAAAACCAAAGCTCTTAAAAAGAAAAGTCTGCTGAGTGATCAGCCTACACAGCCTGTTGTCATGTGATATCCCAGCAAGAGGGTGAGATTGTTATATAGGTCATCAAACAAACAAAAAAATGTAACCCTAAATGATCCCAAAGATCAGGATTCAAAAAATGCTTGCAGCCTTTCTGCCTGATGGCATAAGGCCATGTCTAATGAATGAGACCAGAGAACAAAGTTTCTCCAGCTACAAATTATCCTCTGACACTTTTGCTGGAGGTTTTCTCCTGTCATCCTCATATGTGTCCTTTTCTGATCACCTTTGGAGACAGGAATACAGAACAGGTAAAAGTTAACCTGATCCAGTCTAGTAATTTACTACATTAATCCAGCTGAAATGCTTTCCTTTTCTAAAAATCTGTATGATCAACTGCACCTTGGTGTATCCAAGAAGGTAGTTTTCACATGCACATCTGTATATGACTGTTTTCAGAGCTCACAGAGGTCACACAGTAGCAGTGTTCTTCAGGTCAGACAAAAACAGCAGTCACAAACATAGGGGTGGGATGCACATATCAGGAAATCACTTTTTGAAGACAGAAAACAGAGGTTGAAAGGGGAAGAAACAAATACTTGAGCAAACCAGGACTCTGAGGGCTTCACAGCAACCTGGACAGTGAAACCCATTAAGCTCCTCCAGAAGTTATTTATATACAACTCAAGCAAGGATGCTTTTCTATTTTCTATTCAAGTTCAACAGCAGAGTTCCATAAATAGGCCATACACACAAAAGAAAAGCATAGCTAAAGCCTAAAGATAGAAAGATGTTCTTTCAGAGTTGCAGATTTATCATTAGCTCAGTTACCATAAAGCTTATTTGGGGAACTCGCAGTGGCAGAGGGGTGACAAAGGAAAACTGGCTGAAGTTCAATGCCCCCAGAGCAATCACCTATAATATAATATTTTTTGCCATGTTTGTTGGAGTCCAAAGATGAGTGCTACTAAAGATGAAGAACTGGGGTTTTTTGGCTAAAAAAGTCTGGAAAAATGAGCTGCACATTAAGAAAAAAAAAAAACAGGACTGTGCATTAAAACAAAAGGCAAAGCAGCAAATATCCTGACTCTAATCCACAGCTGCCTCCCACCCCAACGTTCCCCCATCCACTGAAGTCTTGATCTAATTAAACTGTCATCACACTGTTAAAGTAATACTTCCCAGCCTTTTTACGGAGCTTGGATGAAGTGAGAAGGGGGAGAAAGAAGGATTCATGATGTCCATGACACATGGCATCACACACCTCATTTTGGTATCTAATTCCCCCTTATAAAATTGAAACAGATTTAGAACTAGATGAGGAGGAGTAAAAGGAGCATGTTTCAGGATGAGCTAGTTGCTTGACCTTTTTTCACAGTATCTCTGCCAGGCTTGACATCATGGCTTCCAATCCATCTGTGCTAAACAAGATGTACCAACTCAGAGACAGCAGCCCCGAGCTTTGGCCCTGGTGCACCCCAGAAGGGGGGGCACTTCCCCTGTAGTAGGAACAACTCAGCATTGGCATGACAGAACAGGGCCTGTGACTGTAACTTCACAAAGCTTTTTTCACCACCCCTAAGGGTGTTCTAATTGTACAAAGAGTGAGTACCATTACACTGAGAAGAACCATGCTTATTTCAGCTAAAGGCCCTGCTCCTCCTGAAGCGAGTGGGGAACCTGGCGATGCATAAGTAGTTCCCTACTTCATGTTTTGCAGGCAGCAAATCTCTCTGTTCCAAAACTGCCAGGTTTTCACTTGCTGCATCAGTGGCACCAGGCGTTCCCAAAGTTCTAGGCACCAAACCTCCTGCAGCATGAAAAAGCTGCCAGCTCTTGTGATGGTAAAGGGCTCGACTTCATGTGCCCTGAAAAATCCCTCATACTTACGCTACAGAGAAAGAAACATGGAGATTTAAACGCATAAAACACCACAGCAGGAGAAATCAAGGCTGCTTACACGCATGTTGCACTGAAAAAAAGTGGTCGCATTATAAAAGCAAGGAAGAAGAAAAAAATAATAACACAGAGAGTAAGTTGGAAGATTTCCATTAAAGCCTTCCTTTGTCAGAAGATAAAGCTTAGCTAAAATCAGAATATGCTTTGGAAAATGTGTCAGTCTCCAAAACATTATTTTTTTTCAGAGGCTGGTTAACTCTTCAGTAATTCTCAGGGTTGAATTAGTGTGAATTTTTCCCATACTTTGTTCCTATTGATTTCTAAAGCTGATTCAGCCTGTGTAACTCCTTTATGAGTATGCCTATGGTACGAAAAGCTCCCAACTTCTTGTTGTTGAACACGAATAGAAATACAGGCCATCTTGCTAATATGCTCTTCCACTAACTATTCTGGTCCAGTGTTCTGCAACCTGTATGCTTATTAACACCGAAATAGAACAAATTAGTAACAAAACCCCACATTTAATTCATTGAGTAATTAGCTTGTTTACTAAAGTGCGTAGAGGACAAGGAGCTCCTGCTCAAACCACTCTGGAATTAAAGTGGAGCAAGTCAGAACAGAGCTTGTCCTCCGAGGACTAATCCAAAGATACTTGAGCCCAATGGGAGGCATTCAAACTTTTGCTACATATCTGTTCTGGGTGGGATTTTTAATTGCTGCTTTTTGTTGCTTTTTTTTCCTGTCCTTCAGAGAAAAGGGGACTGCTCAAACCACAGTTCTGTAGTTCCCTTCTTCTTCAAATAAGCAGAACCCTGAAAACTTGGGGTGGATTTTCATTTCTGCCAAAATTATTTCATTAAGTCAATGAGGTTAAAACGAGCAAAACCAGTATGCCTTATTCAATATCCCTGCATAAAATACATAACGGATTTTCAGCTCAACATGGCATAATACACCTTTTGTACGTGACTATTGTCTTTGTTTAGCCAATTGTTTCAAAATTCAGAAAAGAAAAAAAAATTAAGAAGCAAATCACACTGAATTTGGAGATTTACCTAAATGCAATAACACTAATGATTCTGGCACTACTGCAACAGGAGGAGATTTATGTTGGCCTGGCCAGCCTGCTTTACAGGAAAACCTGACGCTACGTTCAGTTTTCCTATTTAGTAAATGCATGAAGTAACATTCTGAATATGCATCTAATGACTTTTGTAACCTTTTGCAAACTAATTAGAAACAACCCCTAGATGGGTTTACACAGTCATAATTAAGCTGATCAAAGGCAGGTGTGGGCTAACTGTAACCAGAAAAAGATGTGTTATCTTTTGACACTGACAGTTTTGCTTTGTTGGGTTTTTTTTTGCTCCACTTGAGCTTATGTTTTTTACTGTGGCATGACCAGCAATGGGCTGTTGGTGCCCATTCCCCCTTGAGTGAGCAAGCCCAGCCTCCAAGCACATAAGCCTTTAAGTTACCAGTCCTATTAATAGCCACCTTGGTACAGCAATCCTCTTGGCCAATCCATAGAATTAAACATATCTCAGCGAATAATGTCCTTAAGATCGGAATCAAGATCAGGTCCCATTGTTCAGCCCAGAGCAGAGGAGGCTGAGGAGAGGCTTCAGGGCAGCCTGAAGCTCCTTACAGGGAGCAGAGGGGCAGCACTTATCCATCACTGTCACCAGAGAGCAGAGGACCAGAGGAAACAGGATGGAGTTGTGTCAGGGGAGGATGTTAGGAAAAGGTTCTTCACCAGAGGGTAGAACAGGTTGCTCAGGGAAGCAGTCATGATAATGACCTGCTGCAGCACAAGGAGCATTTGGACAATGCTCTCAAACACAAGGTTTCAATTTTGGGTGGTTCCATGTGGAGCCCAGAGTTGCATCTCATGTTCCTGTGGGTCTCTTCCAACTTGGATTATTCTGTCATTTGGTTCTGTGACCGAGGAAAACTTTTGGGGGCTTCTGCACAGGCAGCCGGCAGACTGTGCTCCCCCTGCTCCCTCTGCTGGGCAATGCATTCCCTCATCCAGGAGTAACCAAACTAGCGAGTCCAAACTTGGCCTCATTGCAAAGGAATCAATAAAAGCACTCCTTAAAACTGCCCCGTGGTCACTGTATTTCCTTTTATTTTCAAAAGGAAAACCTCTCAAACACTGATGGTGGTAAGAGAGCAACCTGTCTGGTGAGACATCGCCTTGAAGCACAGCTGCTACTCAGATGCATGCGTGCAGCTCTGGGGGAACACAAAGTTTTTCTGTTCACATTAGCAGGAGGTTACAAAACGTGGCACACATTCTGCATGCACAGGGTATGTAACAGAGTTTAAACAGAAAGCCTGCCTGCTGGAAGGGGCTCCTTCCTTCTGCTGTGGCCAGCAGCAAGAGCCAAAAAGCTGCTTTTGACAACCAGTTGTAAACTGCCTGGTAAACATTAGGGATGAGGGTGAACGTGAGTTTAAGATGGTGATGAAGCCACTTAAATACCTCCTAGGGGCATTAAGGTCGTAGAACAGCAGTACTTAGAATAAAATAACACTTCAAATTGTCTCATAATCTGGAAAGCATCTAATTGATCTTCACAGCATCCCTGAGAGGCAGGAAGCTCTCACCAGTCTGAAGCTACAGGATGAAAAACTGAGGCAGGGTTTTTAAGTGGATGTGATTTCAACCAACCCCATCTGCTGCAAACTTTCCTAGAATTGGGCAATGACTCACTGCATCTTTATTTCTGAGTGCTTTTTTTAAGTGCTAGGAAAAAACTACAAAGTGCCAGGTAGCAATGGGAGCCCCCTGCCTGCTGTTCAGGATGTGGTGGTGTTACAAAGACTTGCTGCCTTTTAAAACCAGACAGATAAGGGGTAGAATTAAACCAGTGCCAATGCTGTTAAGTCAAAGTCAAGCCTTGCAGGCAGCCTGTGACCTGCCTCCCTGCTCAAGCACTGCAGCACATCTATTCCTACACCAGTGGGAAACTTATAGGAGCCTGGCACAAGCTGGACACATTGAGGGCAAAGTGATTTTTCCAATTCAGAATTTCTCTTAGAGCTTCGGGACATGTTTTGATGCTCTGCTAATCGTTACTTTAGATAGGGACTGTCACAAATTCACTCTTTCCACCCTCCCCCCTTCAAGCAAGCTACGAATATTTAAGAGATCCATTTGGGGATTATAAGATATGGAATATACGAAGCTTAATCTGAGTGATTTTGAATCACAAGCCTAGCTTCTCTAACAGATCCTGGGGGACCAGGAGGCAAGCAGCAATCTGTGTTCTCTGGCTTCAGCTGGAAGGGTAGGAGTACAACAGGACCATGGTCTCACTGGAGGCCTCTGGGACTTCCATGGCCATGAGTCCTGGGTTCAGCCTATAGCTGCATCCCTTTGCCACCATCCTGCTCTATTTGTACAGTCAGCCTCAAATCCAATTTTAATAATTACAGGGTAGAAGATACACAAAGGTTATTATTGTCTCCACTACAACAACAATGAAGCCTTGTTAAAACCAAATGATGCAATTAAAACTATCCTCTGAAGCCAAATGAATACACTGAAGAATAACACAGGGGAAGGAGGGTGGATAGAAATGGAAGCAGCAAAGAAAATGGTGTGAATCTCAGCAGCAAAGTTGCAGCATCACATCATGAGGAACTGAGGGGCAAGAAGGGTACAAGAGGGGCAGCCTGATTTAGTGACTGGCATCTTTGCTCACAGCAGTGGGTTGGAACTGGGTGGACCTTAAAGTCTCTTCCAATCCAAACCATTCTCTGGTTCTATGGCGAGGATGAAAAGAGGTGTGAAACCTCTGGCTGGAGCTTCATTCTCCACCCCACAGTGGGGTTACCATCAAACCACCTCTTGCCACTGCCACCTCCTGGTTATGTTACATCTGTCCTCAGTGTTTCACAATCCCTCTGCAGGCTTTTTTTCAGAGCAAGATCTGCTTCAAAAGCAGAACCCCATGCTAGGCTCCCCAGGAAGAGGGTGGGAGATGAATGCTCACAATCATTATGCCTTGGAAATGCTGCTTCTCTAGGCCTCAGGGGCACAGGAAGGGCTCCTTTAAAGGCCTCCTCCTGAGGCTGATCATTATATATAACTGTAGTCCTTCATCACCCTTCTTCCATTTAACTGAACTCCTCTAATCTCGACACATAAAAAAAAAAAAAAAAAAAAAAAGGAATCCCTTTAATCATTGTGATGGTTGTGGCACAGTGTGATTATAAGGCAGGATATGGATGTCACAGATATTGTAGGAGACCTGCATATATCTCACGAACAAGATGACACCAATAAAATTTATAAGCATGAAAATGCTGTCTTCAGAAACCTCTCTCTCCCATTCCAATAATTCAGTGAAACTCTGGGCTGCATGCACAGTGGTGATCACAGAGAAAAGGCTTCGTAGCATGGAGCAGATGAAGACAGAAGCCGTACAGACAGTTGAAGTGCTTGGACAATCGCATTGAGAGATCTGGCTGAAGATCTGTCTGATTTACAAGAAATTGAAGGCAGCCCACGGTAGTGATCTACAAGGTTTTTTTTAGCAAATAGATAAAGCTGCAGCATTCTGAGCTGTTGAACACAGCAGCAGTGTTTATCCCAAGCAGAGGATTACGAGCAGCTTCTAATGAGCTGTTTAAGCATCTCAGTATTTTCATTAATTTTTTGTATGCTCATAATGCATTAAGGAAAAAAAAAATAGACAAATGTGAAATAATCTTAAAAAGAAGGAAACAGTATGAAAGGGAAAATCAATGAGGGAGAAATAAATTATATAGCAAAAATAGCAGCTAGAACAAAGCACATCCTGTACAACAGATAAACTATCTGATGTATTTCATCTCTTTGTATTCACAGACTATCGATAAGTAGATCATGACTTCTTTAGACTTAACACTTACAGTTCCCTTTAATGAATTTCTAATCACTTTCTAAGCTACACAACTTGGCCTCTTATTAATCTGTGCTTGGAAGATATTGGCTTTTCTAACTGGAGACTACGGGAGCCCAAAAACCCAGTGCCACACATTTCCCTGTGGACTGCATACAGCAGAATTTCACTGTGGTCTGTAAGCACTGCAATTACCCAAGCCTGATCTAATACTTTTGCACTGGAGAGCAGATTGGCTTTCATACCCAAGAAAACATAAGCTGCCACTGGAGCTTTTCTGGTTGCTTGATTACTTGTAATGGCTCTCCTCCTGGTGACTGAGGAAGCACTGGCTCCTCCCGAAGTCACCTTCCTTGAGGCATTTCCAGTCAAACCGGTTGCCTCCTTCTACACACTGTAGGAAATTAAAAGCTTGAAAAACTGCTCTGTGTAAGTTCTGCTTCAGAGAGGTCAAAAAGGTCCAGAGTTTTGGGAACACAGATGAACAGCACAATTGCCTTGTCTTTCTTTCCACCTGAAAATACAATAATAATAAAAAATGACCTCATTATCACTAACCACTTGTGAATGAACGCTGAAAAGGGAGTGGCTAAAACACATACAAGCATTATATGAAAACGTTATCCTATATCTAGCACAGAAACCAAATAAAAATTCCTGTAGCTTCAATAGAAGCTAGTTGGCAGGGCAAGCTGAATGCATCCCCTGTTACAGCACAAGATGCAATTACAGCGTAGAGTAAAACTGGTGCAGATGAAAAACAAGTATTTTTCTCACCTCAATATCAACTCGAGTACAAAAAGTGGTGTATTTCTATCCTCTAGATATATTTAAGAAAGCATCACAAAACGTTATCAAAAAGTTTTTCTTTTTTTCCCCCTAGATCTATTAACATTCATTATAACTAGTATTTGGTGCTTTTCCACAGAACCATGTAGATCTTTTCCAGTGATTCATCTCTGTTACCTAAAAAGACAGTGCTTTAGCTCCCAATATCATAACACTCTTGAGCTGTCTTTTTGCCTAATTGGCTACTGATCTTATAATCATTCTTGCTGTCAAATGTGTTCTGCTCCACTGATTTCAACACAGCTTTGCTGGGGTGCAAAAACATGGGTTAATAGCCTCAGCTGTGGGATTAGAGTTTATAGGAGTCTTGTATGTAGGCAGCTGAAAACCACCAATTATTTTTCATGGGATTTTTTCATCCTAAAAAACGGTAGAGGAAACAGTTTGCATTGTTACAGATGAAAATGAAACTGAATCAGAAATGACTGACCAAAGCAATAAAAAAGTGCATTTTCCTGCCTATTTATTTATTTAAGGAAACAAGAATTATATCTGATCCACGAAAGCCCATTTTGCATACAAAAGTCTCATTTTGGGTGGAAAGATACCAGTCAGTTTTTCCAAATAAGGCGACAAATGTTCAGGATCACTGCAACAGGCAGCAGAGGAAAGGGTAATCCCCTTAGCCCTGCAGTTACTAAGCCACACTGCAGTGCTGCTACTGTGGAAATTCCCTGAGGAAAGCAATAGCTCCTCAAACACCAGCACCTCTCACACGTCATGCAAGTGTTTTTTAGCGGTATCTCAATAAGACCTGCTAGGACCCTTTCGTGCTTGGGTTCCAGGTTTTGGACAGATCACATTTGATGCTTGGTACAATTTGATAGGCAGACTGTCAAGCTTGAAGTAATTCTTTCAGTGATACTCTCAAACCTTTGAGATCAAAGGTGCTGACTGATGTTGGTTTTCACATAGAGATTACAACATTATTTGATTTCATAGTAGCGTAGTCCCCAGAGAAGACATGAGTTGATTATGCAATAATTCCAGGAGTGCCTCAAATCTCCCGGGGAGAGATGAATTCCATGAAACCAATTTTCAAGAAAGGACAATTGACCCCAGTGGCAATATTTTTTGCTGTTGTTTTTAGGAAAACTACAAGCTCTATTAAGATGTATTGCAAATAATTGAGTCTGACAGCCCGTGGCTTCAATAAGCTCTCTGCTGTGGATGGGGGAGAGTCTAGAAGCCAGACGAGGGTTACATCGTGGATCATAGCCCTCACTCCCTCCTTTGAAAGGCACACTAATAAAACAGAGGTAACAAGAAACCTATGAGACTCTAGGGAGATTCATATGGCATTTTGCTGCAAGTCTACAGGGAAGTTCATGTTATTGCATGCAGCATGGGATACATATGCAAGTTTGGTAAGTTCATAAGAGCATCAAGCCCACAAACAGACCTTGTTTGTGGGACTACAGATCCCTTGGGAAAGAAGTAATACAGCAATACCTCCCACCAGCAATGGCATTGCTATTTATAAATGTGGATGTTGTATTCTATTTCTAAATGTTATTTAGAAATCAATATTAAAAAGCCACTATTTTATCTACTTCAGCATCATTTCTGATGTTGATTTCATCTTAAATTTCTTTTAGAACATGAAGTCATACGCACGTGACCTGGGGGTAGAAAACAATAGAAATATTTTTTTCAAAGGAAGAAAAGCACCAAAAAGAAATTACCAACTTTCTTATTCCAATAAGAACTGGAAAGGGTTCTTTTTTTTTTTTTCCTCAAACCACAGTCTGAGGCTTCACAAACACCTCTTTCCCCAAGCAACATACAATGTGAGAGTCGTATCAACAGAAAATCAGAGAAGAAGCTAGTTGACTGCTACCCAGCTTGCCCACAGAGCTCAGGCTTTTTCAGAGATAATTGGAAAATGCAAATGTCTGCGTATCACATCAACCACATATTATACAAGCTTTAATTTTCTTCTGAGAAATAAACTCTACACTTTGAAAAAAAAAAAAAAAAGGCAAGTGATGTGTCACAGAGAATGAATGTAAGAACATGAAGTGCTTTGCACTTTAACATGCTGCTTCCAAAGTTAAGACTTCTCAAACTTTTTGCCAAAAAGCAAGATCACCTTAAGATTACAGTCAGTGAGCTACTAAAACTGTAAAGCCCAGTGACTGAGGTATTAGCACTCTTATTAAGTACATAAGACCGATAACCAGAACATGAACTTACTTTCTGATGATATTCAGCTGGAGTCTGACATGATCACCATACCATCCAATTCTGCACAGTTAAGTGTGAACATAAATGCAGGGAAAAATCTTTTAATTTTCAAGTTTCTCTGCAGAGACAAAAAGCAGAGAACTTTTCCAGTAGACACTAGAAAAGATCTGAACAGTTCT
The DNA here is from genome assembly GCF_039878825.1 of Excalfactoria chinensis. Taxonomy (NCBI): domain Eukaryota; kingdom Metazoa; phylum Chordata; class Aves; order Galliformes; family Phasianidae; genus Excalfactoria; species Excalfactoria chinensis. The sequence continues at coordinate 41,662,017 of NC_092828.1, forward strand.
TTTGGTAGCAGTGTCTCACAAAGTGCTCCCAGTAGGATGATCCTCTGTGTGAGACCCAACACACGGGAAGACAGCAGTTAGTTTCTCAAGGAAAGAAGCCAGTAATTGAGAAGCAGAAGAAACAGAAGCTAATTTCTTCCATTACATTTCTGAGATGTCTGTCACTCATATATAGCTTTGGAACTCCAGTGAGGAGGGAATTATTTGTGAGCAAGAAAGCCTAACATTAAAGATGAAACTACTGGGAAAGACAGACAAACCCCTAGAGAAATGCTGCTGAATAGCAATGGCTATTGGAGCACTACAGAAAGACAAGACAGGAGCAATTTCTAGAACAAAGTGGCACCACAGTAAGATACATTAAGAGTGAAAAGCACCACAAATGAACACCAGAGGTGAAGGTATCAGGACAAAGCTTCCAGGTAGTAAAGGAAGAAGGTTGCTGGTGAAAGGCCCAACAACTCAAGGCTTTAAGTTGTTCCAGGACACTTTCTGAAGAGATAACAGTTACGCTGATAATACATTGTGCTGCTTAGCAGGACACAGACATCTGCCCTAAAAACTAAGGAGAAGAGATTGGGCTCACACTGACAATCTGAAAGGCATGTGATATTCAACAGGTTGGAAATACTAGAAACTGTGGTTGTGTCCTTAAGCAAAGTAAAGCCTAAGGACAAGGGGAAAAGGTGGCATATACATGCTGCCACACCATTAAACAAACGATCGAGTGATCAACAAGCAGCTGAGGCCAAAGCAGCACTAGCTGCTTAGAATACCAAATGCACCAAAACACCCAAGATATGTCTTTGGAAGCAACTTGTTTCCAACTCTGAGCCACACAGGACCACCACTCAAAAACCAAACCCTATGTCTTAGAGTGTTGTTAAATGCTTCTTGAATTATGACACCTGGAGCCATGCCCACCACTCTGAAGAATCTGTGTGATGCCCACCACCTTGTGGTGAAAAACCTCTGCCTGACACACAGACTGACCCTCCAGTCATATCTTTGGAGTCACTGGCAAAGAACCCTTTCTTATCTCCTGGAAAGAAATGTAGTATTGTGCCTATATGTTAGTGTATGTTCCCTTGAGCCCCAGAAAAACAATCCAATGTAAACACATTTACTCTAATTCTTTGTGCCTGAACCATCAGCCAGTGTTCACCCATCATATTATGTACTTGTCTAGTTGCATTCTGTACAATTTGCCCAGGTATGAGAAGGATACTGTAAAAAACAGTATTGAAAGCTTTGCTGAAATCCAGGAAGATTACATCTACTGGATTCCCTTGGTCATCTCAATAAATATCCTGTTTCCCAGCTGGACACCAAGGCCTGCCTTTGTCACCAGAACACTTCAGGATTACAGACATTCTCTTACAGGTTATGTTCTTGCAGTCCTGCTGAAACCTATTGGCATTAACATCTGCTTAGAAAAAAGGTAGTTTGACCTTGCCTGCCTTACTAAATTGTGCTTTGGCATCTCAGTTTTTTTCTGTGCTCCTCTTCCTTACCTTATTTGTCCCTGGTTGCCTTACCTCGTGTGTTTTTTATTTCCCTTGGAGATGCTATTTTGAAACCAAAGTACTCGATAATTAACTTTTCCTCGGAACTTTCTGTGGCAAAGTTTCAAGAAAGGCTCATTTGGTGACATGTACAGTGGAATAAAAATCACATATTGCTGATGGGGAATTTTTTTTAACCGGTAGCACCAAGAGATGTTTGCAGAGACTGACAGTGTCTGAATACTTATCTTCTACTGCAGGTATTGCCTTGAAAAGTCTTGATTTTGTGTCAGCTTTGATTAAGTATGGCTTGTCTCTCTTACATGAGAGTTTGTGGCAGGTTTTCTATCTTTCCACCATGCCAGTTGTAGGTGGCTCTGATCAACTCTTCCTTTTTTCTCACCGGTAACCTAGATGAAAACACCCTTCTTATATTTTGCAAGACATTAAGGAAGACTCATATTTTGCTTGATGACTACTGATGGAAATACATCCATTTTTTTCAGTACAGTGCTCAAGACAAGAATTCCTCTGGGCCTAGAAGCAAGACTTACAGGGACACTGCATAGCAGGAGGCTTGTGACCTTGCTACAGAGCAAATGCTTTGTGCATTACAGAGGTTTCTATCCATTTGTGCTGTGTATGAGTGCAGCTTGGTGTGTAGTGCACTGCAGTAGCATTTTAACAAGCTGCATCAGGGATGATACATGGGGATGAGTGGCTGAGCGAGTGAGAGCTGTCCTCCTGGCTGTACAGGGTGAAGTGTGCTTGCAGTATCTCAAACTATTAGCTTCCCTGGGCTGCACTGAATTCAGAGTAGCTGCCTTGGGCTGCATATACTTAGGTCACTCCAAAAGTAATGCTTCCTATTAACTTCCATGGAAACCACAACAAATACAAAGACCACAGCAACACTGATTGATAGAGCAAGTTCTCAGCTACAAAACACACTTTTTCAACAGTCACCACTACTAGTTACGCATTTTCATCAGCAATGAACAGCAGCCTGCACGCTGCACTTGTATCAATCTGCATTAGCAGAGGCATTCCACTGTTGCCACTTCACTGTATTCACATCTACTGTTTGTTCTCCATAAAGATTCATCAAGCATGTATGAATGTCAATGGGAACAGGTTTCTTTTTCCACACTGAGGAATTCAGTGACACACCTTTGCTCATCTACACTTCCATGTCAGATGCCATTCCGTCAGACCACCCCTCTGCTTCCATCTGCCACACGGCAACAACATGTAAGGGAATACGGGTGGAAAGATTCAGCATCTAATGTGGTAACACCAACTTCCACCTCTGATGTCATGGGTCAAAAGAATAAAATAGGAAGCATTACTTTTGGAACAGCCTTTATAAAATAAATGCTAACGTGCATAAAGTAACTACATTTATTTTAATTTTCTAAGTTTTTGTATTGAAGCACATTTTAAAAAGAGAGCAATCAAAACATTAAAGTAGTAGGGATATGTGACCTTGTTTTAGTGAAACTAATGCATCACGCTGGTTTGATGGCTATGGCTGCAATTCTTGGTGCACTTTCAAGGTGTTCATCAGATTTTTGATGAAATTCTATTCTTTCTGTACTTTATCCTTCAAAATAGTTATTCACAAATGTCCTTACTGCCAAAAAGCGATGACATGAATAAGGTGTGACTGTGAAGTGAAGGATATTTTGCTTCAGTAAGAGATGGCTTACAAAGGTCTCGTAAAGAGACACGATCAGATTCTTGCAACTCCATGCATTCCATTTGGAAAGTTACAAATTTTCAAATGTATTTGTGCTGACTGAAAATGAGGTCATAAATAAACAAAAAAAATTATTATTATTATTATTTTCAATCTCGAAACTTATTCTCAAGTTCCTGTATTAAAATGGAAAGCACAGCTGCATATTTTTTTGCTATTCACAGGACTGCATTCAGCCAACATATCAAAATGCATGAACTTATTTGCCATAACTTGAGTTAGCACTGCGCTGTGCTCTGTGCCTTGCTTTCATCCCAGACAGCATGAATATCACCCTGATGTTTGGTTGTTGCTGTGCCATAGGTGTGTGTCCAGGGTCGGGTCACTCGGCAGAGCAAAGTGGCCACTATGATGGCACAGAGCGGCCTTGGTCTGAGCTGTGCCAGGCCGCATGAGGCCTGCGTGCCATGGCTTGGACATGCTTGCCATAGCTCCTACCACATGGCTCAGAGCTGTAAGGATTTCTGACTTTTGTGGGGGCTTTTATCTAGCTTCAGTCATTGAAGAAGTTTTCCGGAAAAGTGCTAACAAAATGGAGAATGCCCTAGATATGAAACCATGATAAAAACAGTCACCATCAAATCATTTACTGTACATTAACTTTTTCTAATTTGCTCTTCCTTTCAATAAAAGCTTTAGGAAAGAGCATGAGCAGCGGAAGCAATAAAAGTTAAGCTGGGCTAGCATGAAAGAAAGCTGTATAACTCCAATGAGCTTTTGTAACCACCTCAGTGTGAAGCTGGAGCCCTAAAGGGCGCACCTGGTGTGTCCTCCAGTGTGAAGTCCTCCTTTACGCAGCTTAAAGGATATGGGCCCTTCAGCTCCCCAGCAGCAGTACTTTACTGCCTGCATTGGTGATCTAGCACATAAAAAGGGTCTGACCTGGAGTTTCCTATTATGATTTCAACCAATTCAAATTACTGACTTCAGCCTGTCTGACCACTGTAGATGAAAAAGCAAACCCGTTTTGCACCCTGCAAAGAACGACCTTATTCTGCTGAAGACAGTTCACAGAAAATTCTGCATCATATATATTAGGGTGGTCTGGTACACTTGGTACAGGTGTTTGGTTTGTATTGTTGTGCTGTTGATCTAGCAAACTGCCTCTGATTTTGACTGCAAGCATGGATTTCAAGTGAAAAATGACTCCTTCCTCTGGGCTTACAACTTCTCAACATTTACTACCTTTAAAAAACTGAACAGAACTAATAAAAGCTGCAATAGGAGCAATTCAAATCCTGGTGCTTTTCTCCGAAAGAGATGCAGACATACAACGAAACACAAATATAGGCACAAGTTACAACTGGGAGAGCTGAGACCAACCTCCTGTCTGTTCCTGATGACTGAGACATAGGAAGGAACCATTTCCCAACACAAATCATAGGTTTTTTGGAGAGTTCAGCCTGGATGTTGGCTGCTTGCTGGGCACAGACTGCACGCATTTCACATCGCTTGCTAGCTACTATGGACTGATGGCTCTCAAGACACACCGCAAAACACACTTGTTTTTTCCTCAAGCTACTGGAAACCAGAGAAGGTAGAGCAATGACAATTGTTGCATGCAATGTATCTTTCACTGCTTATACTTCTGGCTACTTTTTCCAGGTTACAGAGATAGCAGCTAGGTTAAATATCTATTGAGATCAGGTAGAAGTGAGAGTTTTCCCCACTTGTAAGCCAACACAAGTGAAAAAATAATAAATTTCCAGCTTGGGCTTGTAGAATTTTAATACACAACACCAATAAAAAAAACGTGTTGTGCTGCAGACTGGTTCATTCAAACCGTACCTTCAGCTTTACTTGTGAATGCCTTTGTCTATTTATGCCACTGTTCCAAAAGTATAATGGGTAAGAGGGCTGGTAATTGAATTTACCTCTGTCTTTGTGAACTGCCTCGGTTGGCCCACTGGCCAAATTGCCTGTAAGCTCCTGTGGTTGTGAGAGCTGTCCCTGCAGGTTGCAAAGCTTTGATTTAATCTTGAGTCTGACCAAATAACTAATAGAAAGTCATCAGCCAGTTAAGGGTGCTTAAGTGGATGGAATTCCAGGAAGTTATTTACATCTGCAAGATGCTTCCTGCCCTGGCATTTAACTCTTCAGGTATGCCCAGTTTCCAATTAACTGACTGCACCAGATGGGCAAAACTGCCCTAGTAGGGCTGTGCCCCTCCATGACTCCAAGAATCATTGCAGAAAACCTCATTCCCCTGAGCACTTTGGCTAGGACTGTCACTTTAATAATCCTCTTGCTACTTCATTCAATTTCAGTATTATGATGTGCAGAATATACATATGGTGGCACTTACTACAGCAAAACTAAGTAATACTGCTGCAAACCCCAAAACAACTCCAGGGGTGTAAGTAAGACCAGGTACACGCCAAACAGACACACGCACATGCAAGTGGATGGGGCTGCACTCTGAGCATCCACAGCAGTCCGCTGCTACCCACTTCCCATTCCTCAGTAGGTATTTGGCTGCTGACCATTGTCTTGAGTCTAAATGTTCACCTGACAAAAGCCAAAATGACCAAAAAGCCAAGCAATCTTTGATTTCTCTGTATGCCCTGAATTTAAAGAGAGTGTACCCAGATTTCTGGGTAGCTTCCCAGCCAGTTTTGCTTTGAAACAGAAACACCTTCCATCAACTATTGCTGTTTTTGTCATCATCCAACATGAAACCACAAGGATATATCTGTTCTCTATACTAATCCCTCCTGACTTTCCCTACCTGTCCCCCCAAAAAGGTGGACAGAAGATTTCTTTCATTTAGTAGAATAAGTACTGATCACACAGCACCAGCCCTACAGAAGGCACACACCAAATCTGCACCACCATTGCATGGTGAAGGACATTGTTTTAACTCACCTTCCTGTTTTCTTGCATACCATCAGCTTGCATTCAGCAGCACAGAAGTTTGTACCAGGCTCTTAAGTAAGTGTTTATCCTCGCTAGTGTAATTGTGGCAGATTGCTTGTGGTGGCTTGGGGCAGCTTCTTCTGCTTTCTTCTACAAATGAATTCTTCTGGATCCAGAGAGATGACTCAGTGCTAACATACAGACCACATCCTGAGACTGTTCAACCTGAAAGATAATTAGCAAGCATTTCTGTAGGGAATAATTGAAACACTTGTTCCCTTGCACAAGGAATAATCTTTTTCACTAGTTAGTGAAGAAAAGGAAGTTAGCAGATAGGAGGCTATGAGAAAAAGGTGAAGGTATGCTGTTCTTCTGGAGGGCTGAGCTAGGAGCAAGTCTGCAGTTTTAAGAAGAAGCAGTAGAGGAAAAACAGATAGTAATCTAAAGGAAAGACTAATTTAATATTTTACATATCTTTCATGCACAAAGAGAGGCTAGGATACAAATTAACAGAAGGGGAGAAAAGAAACAATCATTGAAGAGCAAAGATAAGAAATCAGCTGAGTAAATGCTTTTGTTGTTGTTGTTTAAAAAAAATAATAATAATAAAAGAAAAAAACTACGTGCCCAAATGAGCTCTTCCTGAAGTTTAAAATACATGAACAGAGAAAATGTTTCCTTGCCTCTCCAGAGATCTTATCTCAGTCTTCAAACACACCCGCTCCCCCTCCTCAAACCTCAAAGCGTACATTGGGAATTTGAGGTAAACACTTTCTAGATGTGCAGTACAACTTACTTATCTCAGGTCCCACAGACAACTTCTAAAAGTGCTGTACTGCAGTTGAATGCAGTGTCTGTGTTTTCATTAAACACTGCACTGTGGGCTCCCATTCTCCATGGGGAATTTTCTTTAATATATGGTTTCAATTTCAAAACGACATCACTTTGGGGACCTATTCTGCTTTTATTTATGCAGACTGGCAGATGATGCATCTGCCTACTGATACCAACTTTAATCAAAAAAGAATCTTTTCAATACAAAACTAAACAATTAATTGGATACTTTAGCGAACACGTACATTACACTCTCATCATGGGTCTTGGGAGCAACTACACTTTAAAACTAATAAATAAAGTGTCCTTGTATTCCTTAACCATCCCCCTGAGAAAGTAGTTTCTAAAATAGTAAAATTGCTAAGGCACAAATATTTATCACAGATCCAATAAGATTTTATGTGGCTTGTAACTACAATATTACATGTTTTATGCTCCTTCAATTTTTAGTTTAGAGTACTTCCAGTTTCTTCAGTATAGACAATTTCACAACCAGCGGAGATCTGTAAACAATATCTCGTTACAGCCCCATGAATACCAGGTGTAATTATTTCCCCTGCATTTTCAATGAAGTTTTATTCTTCCTGAACACACACTGTTCATGTGCTAAAAATGCCTGGAATGCAAGGCATAATTACCTTTATTTTATTGGATTTGTTGGGTTTACAAAGTTTTCAGTCCATTAGAATTTAGCCTTCAATCTGCAACATCCACAGTTAATTTTAAGTACTGGGCTATTTTGCATCATTCAGAACAGCTTCTCCTTTAAAAACAGGGCATACCATCATAAAGCCAAGGCGTCCACTAAGGTGTGCTGCATTCTGCCCCTTTGATAAAAAGATAGTTAATGGAGGTATTAAATATTGCATCTTTAGACACACAGCTGCCTAGGAGGCACATTGCTCCTCGCAAATCAGTGCAAATCATTCATGTCTGGCTGGAAATTGTAGCTGGAGCATTAGCATAGCTGTTGGAGGCAGGACTCATAGATCCCAGCCCCAGACTTGTCTGGGGCACAGAGGTTTTACAACCAGCAGGCTGAAGCTGTATTTCTGCTGAGAGTAACCCCAGCTGGTCAATCTACTGCAGGTTTGTGTGGCATTTCAGCTCTTACTGCAGGCTGTATGGATCCAAAAAGAGCACCACAGTATTAAGCAGACACTGCTAGACCACTCGCTTCTGTCTGCTGTGTCAGCATGAGCACAGAGCTGGTCAAAGGAACTGATTCGACTGCAAAACATTCCCAGTGCAGGCAGGGCAGCAGGTAGGGGATGGAGCAGTTGCTGAAGCAGCAATGTTGTTGGCTGCCCAGCATACGGGAGGCAGCCCTGACAGAAAGAGGGTGCCCCAGGCTCATTAAAAATGAATAAGCTAGTCTTAATCTCATAGATATGCATCCCTCCTTCTGGGCTGGTGTGGGAGCTGTGCACACACAAATTCCACAAGCTGGATACTTAGGGCATGTCAATTACTTACTGACTAATAGGTGCAGTAGTAACAGACTAACAAACCAGAAGACTGGGAATTAGCACATTCGCCATCCCAGCAGGGCAACTCTTGTGTCCCTCTTGGCTGCATCCCAATCAGTGCAGGTGAGAAAGGGGCTGCCTCCACTGCTGCAAGATAACAGTCTGATCCTTGATGCTACCAAATTGTCATCAGAATGACTCCTTTTCCCTTAGGACTTTATGACTTTCTCAAGGCTGCATTACTCCTCTAGAATCCTTGGCCTGCAGGCTATCCCTGTCTTGGCAATCACACCTGGGTGGTTTTAACTTCTCTCATCTTGAACTTCCAGTTTCAGTAGGTACATGCAGCCCCAGTGACCTTCGTTTTACAGCAAGAGAATAATAGGTGGTTTGCTTGGGTGAAGGTTTCTTAACCTCCTCTGACACTATGCTGAGCAGGCCGTAAATAGGAATGTCATGGCCTGTAGGCAAAGGCATCATCTACATTTGACAGAGGCAGGACACAAAGGAAGACAAGGCTGAGACAGGCAACATACTGCCCTGCTGTCAGTAGAAGCAAAGCACTGCAAGGCCTCCACCTATGTGCATCCCTCACTGCAGAGCTGAAGAATCCCTCTGTTTCAGTAGTGCAAACATCCTAAGGCTCCTGCTACAATCCCATTGCCAAGAGGTATTACATTCAGAGCACATTTTTCTTTCTGAGAAGCAAGGATGGCTTTTGGACAGTGGCAAGTGTGCCTGATTCTGCAACACAGTGATTTGCAGCTTACTTAAACATCCTACAGAGATGTTCTGCTTTATGACTGAAAGAGACTGCATATTCAGGGTATTTCTAAAATAATTTCATTATTAATTTTCTTGTATCGCATCCATTAACTTCATTAATACATATTGGGACCATTATAATAAGTAAGTGGCACAATTATCAGGCTAATTGTCCAATAAGCTAAAACAGTCATTCTAATGAATGTTGCTGCTGCTGTCTCAGCTCTCTGTCTGGAAGCTCACCATGGCTCCTTGGAAGAGAATACCTTGCAGTTCTTTTCCCTCTGGTCCTCTTCCCCACACCCACCATTCCAGCATGCTCTCTGCCTCCCATCTGCCCCTGTATGATCTCTCTATCTTCCTCACTCATGAGAAGAAACAGCCATTTCAAGCTGAGGAAAACTCATTACATGGCTGCCCTGTTGTCTGTGATGGGCAGGAAGAACAAGCTTTCTTATTCTATTTTTTATGACCCTAATCACTAGGCAGCAGAGTTGCTATCTTGGAGATGGTGGTGGAAAAACAGGTATTGCATGACTCAGGAGATGCTTTTTATTGTAGAGGACTGCAACATAAATAGTGACAAAGCACTGCTTCCTAGCTTGTATGTAGGACTACATCCATAGTGCTTTGCTATCCTCCTGTTTTAGGTGTGCTCAATTGATCTTGGGTGCAGATCTTCACAAGGCCAAAAGGGAAAAATATTAATTCATATAGGAGACAGACAGAAGTTAAGTCTTTTAAAGGATCTTACCTTGAGACTATAAAAAGCAATTTATCCACTAACAAGAAGTTGGACAACTCAGTGGAGGGAAAGAAGATAAAAAATATGGAAGAGGCCAGCTGAAAGACTTAGCAACCTACCATAGTTCCAATTAACTAGAGAGAAAGTTCCAATTAAGTAGAAAGAATGTCTAAGAGGAACAGAAATTAAACTGGAGTGATCACATCGCTGCAGATGTCCTGAATTTTTCATCAGATACTGTCAGTTGGTAAAGAAGATTGATGTTTGTAAGATTCTTGCACAAATATTGTTTAATGAGAGACTGAGTGAGAGATTAGACTGGATAACCTCACAATGTCATTTCCACTCAGCACCTCTATGATTTAAAGAGTTGGAGCACTGAGGACCAGAGACCTTAATCATAGGCATACGTGTGAAGGATTGGGTCACGAGTGGAGAGCAGACAAGAAATTTGTGAACAGTTCTTCTGAGCAAAGAAGTGAAAAAGTAAAAGCCTGGTGGCTGAGGAAATATTTTGAAAGGAGAAATTTTTAGAGGCTTGTCTACAAGTCACTTTTTTTGTGATTTATTGTATTGGTTATTAATATACAGATGGTAGCAAATGTACAGAAGGTATAAGTAAAGGAAAACTCACCAGTGCCTTGGCTGAAGAAGCTGGGGCAGTCCTCACTAGTGAGAAATCTCCAAGAGATGCTGCTTCAGTGGGAGTCAGCCCTTAAATGAGGTCTCAGAGGGGATGGAGTCGAGCTCCACCCCTTCTGGGAGCACAGCTACATCACTCTCACCTGTGCTCCCACAGCTGACCCCATACTTGCCTTAGCTGATTAATCAGAGGTTCAGGCTGTGATTACCTATCTCTCATACATTTATCTAATGATATCAAAATAGCCTTGAATTCTCAAAAGATGAGCAAGTGCATGGAGGTACTCATTTTCTTGACTGATGTCAGCTGGAAGGGATTGCACACCTTCTTCATCCTTGCTAAAGCTAGTCACGAACCTCCCAGTGACTTCAGTGAAAACAAGCCCAGCCCTCATACAGTTGAAAACCACCATCCTCTACTGTCCACACAACCTCATCCTCTACGCAGTCAACTCTGACAAGTGACCCCATGTTAGCTCCTAGGGTGGCCACATTGCTACGAAAAAGCAGAAGTGATTGCTTATCTATCAAATTCAGCTCCCTGAATGTTCAAGGAACTGAATCTTGGTAGCTCCTATGTTTGAGGCCTTCTTTGGACCTGCCATTTGGCAAAGTCTGTAGACATAGTTTTTACTTACCAAACAGCAATGGAGATCATGTTACAGTAGTGTTTTTGAAGGGAGAGAGAACATGCTCTAAATGTATTGCTGATTCCCATTTTTCTTCATCTCTGATGTTTCAAGAACATATACATTCATATGGCCAAGTCCTCTAGTGTATCATTGGGCAGAGAACCAAGGCTGAGAGGTTTTGCAAAGCCTGTTTTTACCATTATGTTTCTTCCTCAGTGCAGACATGGAGACGGCCAAATTGAAACTGAACACTTCAGAGGAACTCCCAGGTCAAAAGAGTCAAATCTACATACTGAAATGACAGCCCATCATAGATGTTAGCAACAAATGCATTATTCAAAGTAAAAAGACATTTTTTAAGATGGAGGTTACTATCACGCAGCCTAATTAAAGCTTGCCTCTTGGTTGAACCATAAGTGAAACTACTCTATACCTCTTTGTTTCAGGTCAATTTCTCTTTAAGTTGCAGGGTACTGTCAACATCAACTGTGTGTATACACATATTTATAAATATAAAAAACCAACCATCTAGGTTGATCTTACAAAGTTAAGATCACAAAAGCCCTCAGGATATTAATCTCATGCTTGAAGTCAGTCGTTCCCTTTATTCTGGAAGAGGGATCATCTTTATTCTTACTGCAACAAAACATATTAAGGTAAAGAGTAAGGCTTTGGGAACGTGACTGTCATCACTGTTGCTGTCTATATGTTGTTCTGGAAATCTTCAGTCCAAATATCTTTGCTAAGGTTTCTCAGTAATTTCTCAGTGTAATACCTGAGCTTCATTTAGAACTTGGCCTTAATTAGGAGTTTGACATTTGTTTTCATTTTACAATATATATTCAGTTTGATAAGAAGTTTATGTAGTGACTCATCATCAGCAGGGGCACCTAACTAATGGGCAAGAACACTGCCCACCCTATCTTCAGTGGGTTACTTTTAATTTGACAGCACACAGTGTAGTTGTTCCCAGATCCCTGGCTGATTGCTTGACTTGGTTTCTAACCTTTGCAACCTTCTTTTGTCTCTCCCAGGCTCAACAAGGACAGCATGCTCTGTGCTACTTACTGTGAGCCATTTTATCAGATGTGTGCATTGCAATCAGATTATAATATTTAATATTCATCAAGGAGTATTTGGCTGTGTTTGCCAACCATTTCTAATTAAAGTGTCCATCCTTTCCATCGGGAAGAGGCAGACAGGTCAACCTGCCTTCTGGACATTGTGTGAGCACCCATGACATCACAGCCTGTACATAAGACACAGTGTTCCTAAATCATCTTATTTTTTTCCATGACAGAAGCATTGGGCAGTGAACTCCAACAGTCTTCCTACACTTTTTCCTCTGTCTTTTTCCTCTCCCATTTCACTGCAAGTCAGCGTTTGCTGGGGATTCATGCTGAAGCCTGGACAAGTCAGGAGGACAAATATCAATGAGCCAGGGGAGATGAGAGGAGTAACTGGCAGGGCAGGCAGTTGCTGTAGCTTTCATAGATAAGGCTAATGGAAACAGCATCAAAACTGTTAATCTGCTCATTTTTCATTTTTATGTGCTGCTAGTAGTTACACTGAGCCCTTCTCATCACACTTTATATTTCTAATGCCCTCTAGCAATGTGATAACTCTTGATCGCTCCCTCAACCTTTGTAGACCGGAAAACCAATATTCAGAATATGAAACCATCATACAGTTTTCAACAGGCATTGATAAAAAATAAATAAATAAGGTGCTCACAAAACAAAGACATTAACATGTTCCCGACATTTTCTCCATAGAAAGCGATACTCCTTTAACAGAAGAGGAATTTCTATTTGACAGACTGCAAAAACTTGACTTTAGCATCTGATATTGTAAGCTCAGATCTCTCAGCCTAAATGAATAAATGGAAATATTGAATAGACACTGCAATGAATGCCTGCTCTCAGGGAAAAAAATAAGTGTCTCAGATAATAAACTACAAAAAGTAAAGACTATAAATAGATGACAAAGTGCACCTTTGCTTTTCCACATTCTTAGTATCCTAAAGAAAACATGAGGAAGTTGTTCTGAAAAACAAATTTAAGGCAGCAAAGGCTCCCATAGTTCATTCAGCAGTGTGTTCCATAAAGCACTGCAAAGGAGGAGGCTACAAACCCCGAGTTTCTGCTGAGATGATTCACTGCAGCATTACTCCAGTTTTATCCCGTGTATCCCAATGGATTTCAGCATAAAACTGGAATAATGCAAGGATGACTCAGACCCACTGTTTTTGTTTCAGAATAAACGGCATGGAGACATCTAGGTGAAGTATATCATTCTCTTATTTAAACTCCCCCAAGTCCTTGGAGGATGAACATTGATTAATTTAAAGACTCCTTCTGAAGAGCTCTGATGAGAGCACAGCTTAATGGATGAAAGAACATACCTTCCATAACTAGATTAAGCACAGCCTTTAAACAAAGAGGTGCAGTCTCTTCTCGGACAAGATGGCACAGCGCAATCACAGCAAGATGATGGCAAAGAAGTGACATTTTAAGTATCAAAATAGTGGTGGTTTTGAAGTTGAAGTTAGCATTAAGAGACTACAGAGCTTCAATATCTTATGCTCTCCAAGAAGTTGCTTGAAGAGAATTTGAGGACATGTATTTCACTACTCTGCTATTCTTCACTGCATTGATTCAGAATTTCCACAAGTCATTTCCAGAAATACCAGAAGAGAAATATTTTCTATTTTGTACTTAAAAAAAGTAAGGTCAGAATTTGTCATTATTTACAGCCTACTCAGTGCATCTCTTGTGCTGACCATATCAGAGTCACTAAACAACTTACTTAAGTTCCTGTCATCAACTAGAACCAATGATCTGTCTACTGTCATCTTGCAAGATGGTCTTCCGGACCAAATTAAGCCAGAGAAAATAAAAGTCTTTGGTTTCTTAGAGGGTTTTGGCTTTACGTGGAGTGAGCTAACTAGCTATTGCAGACTGCCTGAAGCCAGCTTTAATGTATAAACCCTACAAACACAGGCATCAAACTGCATGAAAGCACAGACAGACACTTTGAAGCTCCAGTAGCTTGACAACAGAAAAAAAACATATTTTTGAAGTGACATCCTTGTTCTCTGGTGTGACCTGCAGAGGTGAAGCATTGAAGAGTTCTTGACTGTGGCATCACTCATATCTCACTACACTGATGAGGAGCTTCATGCTGACATGGGGAAGAATGAACTAGAAGGATGCACCCAGCAGGAGTAGGTGACTAGTTGATGAAGGGAATGTTTGAATGGTGGGTTAGCAAAGAGTCCACAGCCTGTTTGGCCCTTATCATTTTCCTTTGGCATCCCATTACTTTCTTCTCACTTCATTTGAGATTATTTATTTTTTTTAATTTTTATTATCATTATTTTTGATAGCTCTATTCTATCCTACAATAGAACAGCACAAAATAAACCAGTAACACACTTAACCAGTACTGATTAACCTCTTCCAACACTGCAGGAAATTAAGATATACCACACTGAGTCTGAAAGAGAACAGTCCTCCTTGTGAAGCCTGTTGAGAACATGCCTGAAAAAGACTTGAGAGAATCTGATCTAGAGTTTGCACAACTGTCCTTTAACAGGGCACCACACAAGGACAGAGCTACAAAGTGGAAAACACACGTGCATATCTGTAGCTGATAATATATGCAATAGAACTACTTCACCTAGCTTGCAAAAAAGATGAGAATTAAGTGACCTTGTGTGATCTTGCTTTTGGCAGGATCCATGGGCATTGCACAGACAACTACTGCACCATTTAGGATCTTGATAAGCTGTATCATCCAGGTTGTGAGATTAAGCCCTGAGACACCAAATGCACAGTATTTTCTGGAAAGACACATACCCCTCTGAGGGCACAATAAGATTAAGCAGGATGGGTATTACCATGTAGCCACTTGAGACTTGTTGCTTATTCTCTGATGACTGTTCCCCAAGCAGCTTCTCCCTGTGGATAAGCACTTGAAGGAACCCATTTTCTGCATCAGAACTACTAGGAAGTTACAAGAGATACAGAAGATCTTTCATACAAATCACAGACAACTTGTCAAGAAGCTGAATCAAGAAGCCAGACATTATTTCTTAAGGCAAGGCAAAGCAGCCCTTCATTCCCTAAGTTATCAAAGTCACATGATCAAAGCCCCACAGCTGAAGTCAACCACTAACCTGTCAGTGACCTAAGTGAACAGATATTACAACCAGCAGAAATCCCACAGGTAATTGATTCTGTAACAGCAAGGAACAAGTGATGAGAAATCAGTAATAAATACACATTTTCAGTTCCACTTGAAGAATGCCTCAGCAGAGAAAGGCCAACGCCAACTACACAAGTACAACCTATGCTCTGACAATGGGAGAAACAGAGGGTAGGAGATGACAGGAAAGGGAATAAAAGGCACAGCAGATCCTCTACACTGCTGTATCTTCTTATCAGACCAGCTGCCATAACTTAAGTCAGTTAGAAGATTAGTTGAGTATAAAGTGTTATCAATAAAGCCATATATTATCTTTATCTTTTTTAAAAAAAGAATTTACAAAAGGCTGCTGCTTTGAAGAAATAATTAAGAATGCAGCAACACAACTGTATGTAGTTTGCAGCTCTGAAGTGTCTACCGCTTGGATTTTGACCTTTTAAAACTCCATTAGGCTATGTAAATATAGTACAAATGAATGTGTACTGTTCACAGTTTGCCAGCACCAGCTGGAGAAGAACTTCCTCTCTTTCCTCCATATAGTACTGTTGGTGATCAGACACTGATGAGGCCTCAGCACTGATCTGTACAGAACTGATCGACACAGGAACAAGGTGTTATGACCCCCTTTCCCTTCATTTTTAGACCTCTTTGACTTATTCCTGGTTTTGAGGCATCTATACAACAATGCCATCCCCCCTCCCAAATTGCTAACTTATGAACTGAAGTAACCCATTTGCTATTAAGACCAGAGTCATTTCCATAATGGAGAGGGCAAAGGAACAAAAGAATACCTCCTTACATCTCTCATGACACTGAAGCATTTTCATTTTAAATTATTTGCTTTCTGCTCTACTGCAGAAGTTCTTTATTTTGTTTCTTCTTCTGTTTCATTAGAAAAAAGGTGAGTAGCTTAGCAATCAAAGGGCCAAGCCCAGAGGTGGTTTTAAGAAGCAGCTGAATTATTCCGTGCAAATATATCACCTTGAACATGATCTTTTCTACCTCCATTCACTCTTCTAACCTGTACTGAAAGTGTTCTCTGTTCCCAAATATTTGCCACATAATTGATGGTAAGAAAGACAACACTGCTCCTGTGTTACAGGCCTATCCCTGATATGAAACAACAGTCTCAGAGAGATAGATTAATGCACACGGATTTCAAGCCTTGAAAAACAAAGAACTTCCTTTCAAATTTAGCTATACGGAAACAATATCAAGAAGACAAGGGTTCTGGGGTACATGAGTTTCTACACAGCCTTTCATGTTTCACTACTGAATGTTACGACCAGTTTCTTCCTCCAACTTTCAATAGCATTTGAAGTTTGCAGAATCCTTTCTGGGATAATAAATATACAAGTAATCTCAGCATCACATGAAACAGATGTATTTCCAGACCAATAGTTCTGTGTTAAAATTGGACCTACAGAAAATAAATAAATAAATAAATAAATAAATACATATATGTGTGTATATATGTATATGTATGTATATATATGTATATATATAAAATAATAACTCACTGGAAGTCTCCTCACAGATATAGTGACCTTACCACATTTGTTTGACAAACATCTCTGAGCATCTTTTTAAGCTGTAGGCAACCTACTTTGAAGATGCCTGGGGGGGCATAAATCACATTTTACACAGATCCTTGCAGATACGCATTTAGGATGCATGGGGTAGAAAACCAGATAAACAAAAGTCCCAATGGGAATCTACTTGCACAGCCAAGAATGAAATCAGCCTTTCTTCAGCTCATACTTAAGAAACTAGGACTGAGAACTGTGCAAGTTGAGCTACTTCCTCTGGACTTCTGTCTAACTCACAGTTAATGACACAGGTGAAGCATATATGTTGCTGCTTATATGGATACAAGCTGCAGTAGGTCAGTTCCAGAGTGCTCAGGAAAAGACCCGATATTTTACCTTTATTACTAGACTCTACATGGATAGAAGGGAATTTCATAAGGAAATAATACTCACTCGTTTACGTGTATGCATTGTGTGATTTTGGCATAACTCTTAAGCATGCTCAATACAGCATGCAGACTTTCTTTATAGCCAAGCCAAATGTCCACCAACACAGCACTCACACATACACACACCCTTACTCCCTCTCACAGTTAGGAAATTGTTGGCAGCATGATCCTAGAGGGAATTTCAATAGGAGCAGTATGCACATATAAGAGACTCGAAGAAATAAAATCCAAATACATGTATAAATCAGTGGCCAAAACAAGGTGACATACAAAGCCGTACATTTCAGGCATAGCACAAACTGTCTGCAGCTTGCATAGCTGGTAGCACACGCAAGTGGAAGAAGGTGGAAGCAATTCCAGTTTGGATGTGCTCCTCAGATTTTGAGTCATGATATATACAGCTAGCCAAAAGTACTCAGAGCACAGCTCCTAGAAAGGCTAAAGAAGGGGGAGGTGAGTCACTTCAGGCATTTTCTCACGTTATAGAGGCTCACATCTGAATTTGTTTTGGATTCTTATCCCCAAACTGTAGAAGATACACCACAAAAATGTTGCTGCTCTAGCTACAGAGAGTACAGAGTTCACTTGTGTTCCATCTGCATCCATCTCAGTCACATGGGGTCATTTATACAAGCCTTGCTTTCCAGCACAGCCAAAACATAGCCTTAGCAGCACCAGAGAGGCAAGAGCTAAGAAATGATCGATGCAGCCCTCTCTTACACCAACACCAATCAATTCTACTGAAGCATTTCCACAAAGTATCACATCCCCTCTGTGGTTTTGCAGAGCTCTTCGCAGACTAGAAAAGCCATTGTAGTCATCTTAGGCTCATCTGTAACACATTACCCAGCAAAGCTTTGCCAACTAAACCATTTTGTCCATTTCATACAGCCCTTGGCAAAGACCTTCCTCCATACTTCCACTGGGATTCAGACTCAACACACTGCTTTGGTAATGTACAGCAGATAGTACCTAGCTTTCCTGGGCATCCTTTTTCTAGTTGCATATTCCTGAAGAGTCCACACCACAAGTTGGACTTGATTTAGGGTCTATAATTCTCACCGTCATTCTAAAATTACTTCTCTACCCATAGAGTTCTCTGCTTTAATTCCCTAATCAACTTTCTAGACAAGATTCTTCCTCGATAAAAACCAGTGGAGCCATTCATGGTGACTTCAGCAAGCCTCCACCGGCTGTCAGCTGAAGACTATTTCCTCTGGCTCCACATTGCTCAGTGGCTTCCCTTTTTTATACCGGCAAGTTACAAAACACTGTTTGCAATTAAGCATTTCTATCATAACGTGCAGATAGGAAATTAGTCTTCTGAGGCTCTCCTTTTGTCCCCCCCACTCCCCACGCAGTCCTTGAAAAGGCCATTTGAGCATACAATATTAATCTTCTGCTGTGCAATAATCTTGGAAAAATGTAATATATTCTGGCAAATCACAGGGCCTCCAGAGGAACCGCCTGCCTCTAACTAACGGCTCCCATCCATTATCAGGCAGCCACGAATGCAGTTCCCCACTTGCTTGCCCCATCAGCATGCAAACAGCGACTCAATTCAATTGTGAGAAATGGGAGGAAATGATCTGTATTAATAAATGGTGAGAGACTGAGATCGCCTGATTTCAGAAAATAAGATCAAAACTACTGAACTCCATTGTCTCATCTGATACCTTCACTTCGTTGTAAATGCAGCACTGGGAGTAATTAAGCTTCTGAAAGAAGTTTTGTCGTGAAGCCGCACCACCCAAAACAATTAAGACAAACATTTTGTGCACATTGTCATCTGCCTTCATTAGTGTTTAAAGGTCAAGGAAACATTTCATTAGGAAAAAAAAAGAAAAAAGAGAGAGAGAGAGAGAGAAAAGGTAAACTGCAGCACATTCCCTGGGTATGTCTAAGAAAAATGCATGCAAGAAATTAGTGTTGAAGCAAATGAACATGCAGAATGCCATCCATCTGGGTTGCAAATGCTATGCAAATTGCTTGTTGTACTCTGAGAGTGTCTGGAAATCTCAGTGAGAAGGTAAGGTCTTCATATGTCAGGGGATGTAAGGCAACAAAGTGGCTGCTGCCCTGGCCCCAAGATGCTCACAACCTAATCACACCAGTGGACATAAGAGGTGGACCAAAGAAGATTTTGATGGTTATTATCACATAAGCATGCTTTACATTTGCAACCAATGAGCCCAGATATTCTCTGCCAAGAGTGCCGGAGAAATGTTGTTACTAAAATGAAAAGGCTTCTTTAACTGAAAAAAAAAAGAAAAGAAAAAAGAAAAAAGAGAAACTTTGCTTGCACAAAAATATATCTGAAATTCTCCCTACTTCTAGCCTGTTCCTTGCTGTTGTGGCATTTCCTGCTGCGAAGAGCAGTAAAAACACTCATGTGAGATCTGCTTTCACCAGACTTTGTTGCTGGCTGGTTTCAATGAGGATAAAAGAGCCAGTGGTGAAGTCAAGCTTTAGAACAGTTCTTCGGGTGCTCTTATTGGCATGCTTTGAAGAATGTAATTAGACTTCAGCTATAATACCCACTTAATTATAGCTACAAGCCCCCTTGGAGGAACAGGAAAACACATTTGTCTTTCCCCTTCCTAAAGTGTGCTAAGCAATGTGAAATAAGCTAATTTATGGAGCTCATACAAAAAGCTGTCAGATGCATTCTGCTTTATTTTTATTCCATCAACTTTACTTCTCTGGATTAATCTAGGTACAAATCCCAACTGGTTCAGATGAACCATCCTCACAAGTACACTGTTAACACACTGGTCTGGATCTCCCTATTGGGTGTACAGAGGCACTGAAGAAGTCATAGCCATCAAGAATCATCTCCATTTTAGAAATCACTCCATGAATCTGGCAATGAGAGCAGGCAGACATTACTTTTCAGAACATTTTTTCCCAGCATCAAAATCAAAACATTTCATGGGAGTATGTCAATTTCAGATTATTTTTTGACAGAAAAAATGTTTAAATGAACCATTTCTATTTTCTTGTTTTGTTTTGATAGGGCATGAATGTTTCATTTCAATAATGTGAATGTGTTTTGTTTCTGCTTTCCCAGTTCTGTTCATTTCAACTTGCATGGTACAATAAAATCTGTATGGTAATATTGAACTTACACACCTCCTTTATTACTTGTATCTAGCATATAATTTTGATAATAAATGACATAATTCAGCTATTATCAAAATGATCATTTTATCTTACTGAATGAGATGTTTTCATACTACTTGATTAGCAGACTAGAAGCCATCTAGATTAACAATTTCTGAAAGTTCAGAATTCAGCTTTACCATCTTATTCCCTCTGTGACCTTTCTTTCATTGACAGCCTCCAAAAACTACCAGTTCTTTCTCTTTTCCATTGCTCAGCTTGCAGCCACCACCAGGTCTTCAACTTGTGGGTGCTATTTGTATTATCACTATCACCAACAGCCATTGCAATGCATCAACAGAATGTATTACACTCATTCAAGAAACCATATCATCATATTCTTGCCGCCAAAAAGCCAGGTTGAATTTGGCTCTAGGAGCTTCATCTCGAGGCTGGCAACCCTGCCCATGACAGGGGGTTGGAGTTCGATGATCTTCAAGGTCCCTTCCTAAGCCATTCCATCATTCTACGATTCAGTACAGTGGGTAGGAAGGTAATGATCTAAATCAAACCATTAGGGAGCCGGAACAATCCACTGCTAGCTAGAGGCTTTGCTTGGACAGCGTTTCTCCATTTGCTTTCCCTATAGTGGGTTGACTTCTGGGATCCCCCTGGCAGAGAGAACAGACCTTCTCCTCCTTATTGAGTAAATATTATATATGAGATGCCAGCCCAGGTTCTAAGTACTCAAGCACTATATGGGGTTGCACAAGGATTCATCATAGAAGCCCCTATTCCCACTGTGTGACCTACAAATCAGAGCTGCCTTCTTCACTGAGGAATTTATTAGCCAGATTTGTAACCTAGGAAATTGTCCAGATTTAGGGTGTTGGCTATTCAAAAGTAGTAAAACAAAGCCAAATACATTCATCACGTGACTGCTCAGTACAAGATGTGAGGAATGATGAAGATGAGGTCAGAAAAAATATTAAAGATAGTAGCAAGAAATTCCACAGTTACATCAACAGACATATATAAGGAGGAGGAAAGAGGAGTGGACTGATTAAATCCTCTTTATTTTGCTAAATTAAAATGAAGGGAAAGCAGTAACACAAATTTGAGAAAAGATGCTTGGTTTTACTCTTGTCTTTTTCACTAACTACAGCAAAGAGAAAAGATCACTCCTCTGTAATATCCGGACTCTTTTCTCTGTGACTGCATTTTGATTATACATAATATTGTCACACAAAATTACATTTCTAATCAATAAGAACCACTAAAATAATTTTGAAGCACCATCTTAATCTGACTGTAATGTGATTTCACCCAGCATTTGCTTCAGCATGCCACTTAGCATGCGATTCGGTACCAAAAATTGCTTCTGTCAAAAAACGTTCTGGAATGCTATGTTTTTTGTATCATTCTAATCCTGCATCAAATGCGCTCCACTTCCAAGCAAAAGAGTTCCTTTTCTTTAGCTGCTTTGCCTTGCTAACTGTCTGTTCCCACTGAATCATTTGTCTGTTCCTTTTCATGCACCATCACAAGTAATGAAATTCCAGCATATCTTGCTGCCTTTAATTGCTTTGTAAATGTGACTGGTTGCACATCCTAGGACAGCTTTCCTCCACCTAAGCTCAGGGATGCCCCCTACGTTCCTAGACAACCACACTTCTTATCTTTCTTGCCCTGAAATACAGAGCTAGGAAGGGATGTTGTTGCTGCCCACATCTCTGCAGAGATGGGAGCTTCTGGTCCTATGGTTTAGGTCTGGGTCCTGAGGCAAACTAATGTCACCATCAGTGAATTGTTGCTGATGTAACAGACAAGAGTTTAGCAATTCTGCCAGTGATGTGCAGTTGCTGGTATCTTGGTTGATGCTAATGAGAGGACCAGTAGACTCCAGTCAGAAGCCTAACTAGATAATTTATTTCACACTGTCTTAGCAGACAACACATCACACACAAAAAGTCAGGGCATACGCTCCACTCTCCCACTGCTTTGCTGATGCTCAGGAGTTAATGGGAGCTGTAAAACATCTTTCCTGTTCTGAACTAAGCATCTGATTTTAGCTGATTATGCACCAAAGACAGAGATATCAAGCAAGGAGAAGCTGGCTCAGCTTTTTTGGGGGACTAATGGTTCTTGACACCTCAGTTTTTGGGCATCAGACTTGATGCACTCTGGGATGTGGTAACCAGAAAGAGCAGAGCGCACATATTCAAACATGAGATCTCTTCAAGGCATTTTGTGATGCTTCTCCACCACCACTTCTCACTTTTAAATTCTTCAGCTAGCTTTTTGACAAAGTCATTTTTCAGAGTAGCACTGCATTAAAAGAGCAGAAGAAAAATATGAACATCCAGGATCTTCAGAAATCTTTTATCATGTCTTATAATAAACCAAGGATTAGTTTTCTTGTCATTCGGCTAAATACTTTGAATTGCAAAAGCTTCGAACAGCAGTTCTTTCATTTCTTTTCCAGGTAGCTTTAGCAGTACAACTCCGACACTACTTTAGGATGCACAGGTGAGCAACTGACATTTTCCAACTTGATTGCAATTATTTTGGAACACATTTCATACCACAGTTATTTATAGAATGGGTCAAAACCAGAGGAATTCTAGGGAACAAATCAACTTACCTTCTGTATTCTCCAGTGTGCAAATGTCATTTCCCCCTCCCCCCCCTCATTTTTTCCCCCATTTTCCAGGTGTTTTCAGGGGGGGTTTCCTGGTTGGTTTGCTTTTGTTTCAGTTACTCTTATTTAGCAACTTGGACGAGTGGATGAGTGCCACAAATACTTTTACAAGAGAAACATTCATCCCAGCTCTACAGAATACCCAGAATACCTGGTGAGAAGCAGAGTTGGGTGTGTAACCACATTCTCACTCAAGCGGATTAGGAATTAGAACTCCCTCACTTAACTCTCCTGTGTAGTGCAGTGAGCACCAGGGTGGGCATTCCTCATTTGTCAACATCCAAAGTAAAGCAAGTTAGTTTTTTTTTAGCTTTTCTGCTATGAGGGCCTCTTCCTAAGGTGTCTCATTCACATGTCATGTTCTCATGACCTGGTATGCATTGCTGTGATTCCTGACTACTTGCAACCCCCTTCTGCCTCACTTTTTGCCAGAACTTTAATGGCACCAGCATCCATCAGATAACTCATCACAGCTTTGTGGATGGGTTATTGCTGCCAGTCTGTGACAGAGAGGAAAAGATCTCATCTATTCTAAGAATTCCGCTCTACTCTGAGGCTATGTTCCCAGACTTGTCATGACATAACATTGGAAACAATGCAGCATGCATCTCAGTCACCAGCACAGCCATTTCCATTGAAGTCTACACTGTAGTCAATCATCTCCTCAGCCATTTGGGTGAGGAGCCATGTTGTATGATGCTCTTGCAACAAGACCCGACTACCTTCTGCATGAGACTTCCTCTGCCAGGTCTTTATCTTTCCCTTAAAATAAACCTGCAGAAAGCTGGATACAATTCTGTCCCTTACTTGTTTGTCCTCTTTGATCCATGTGACCCCCTGGAGTGTTACCTAAATGGTTGCTGTCATGTTGGAAACATGGTGAATTCTTTCTTCCTTGATGCTTTCTACCCTGGCCAGAAGTCTTTTTAAAACATCTCCATTTGAACAGACAGAAGATGTGAGGTTCAGACAGGATTGTCTAGTCTGACCTATTAGAATAAAGGTGGACCTAGAGTTAGAATAGCACCTTGTTTCATGGGAAAGTTTATTTCTTACAAGAATCAAAATATTCTTCAAATAAGCTCATTTCACACGTGACCTCTGAGAGAAAAATAAGTGCCCATAATCCCTCATTTCTTGTACTGATGTTTTCAAAGCCAAACGTCAGAATTTGTTCCTGAAGAAATTATGAATTTCCACGATGTCATCACAGATTCATAGCATTACTTGGATAACCTCAAATATCATCAAGTCCAACAGCAGCCTAACCATAGTACCCTAACTCTAACAACCCTCCACTAAATCATATCCCTGAGCACCACATCCAAACCGCTCTTAAGTACACCCAGGGACCCAGGGATGGTGACTCAACCACCTCCCTGGGAAGCCTATTCCAGTACTTAACTACCCTTTCTGTAAAGAAGTGTTTCCTTACGTCCAACCTAAACTTCCCCTGGCACAACTTGAGGCCATTTCCCCTCGTCCTGTCACCAATATGTTATGATGTTATAATTTTATTTCTTCTTCATCCATTCCTTTGAGTTCAGATAAACTTTTTCAGCATTTTCCCTCATGGAGAATTTTCATACAGTCAGATTTAGTTCTTAACTGGAAAAGCTGAATGTCAAAAAACTCAAAATCCTGCCCTCCTCACAGCTTTAATGCAGGACATCACATTAGATGATTATATGGTCCCTTTTGGCTTTAAAAGGTATTAGTCTATTAATTATAGATCAGTGTCAGCATTTCTGCCTTAGACTTTGGCTTCAGCTTAATTTACTTTTTTTTTTCCTTTTTTTTTTTTCTTTTCTTTTTTTTTTTTTTTTTCTTTTTATTTAGGTCATCCCTTATTTTGGTTCTAAAATGTACTAAAGTTCAACCTTCTTACTTTTCCTTCCATTGCAAATATCTTTCTTCTTAATTATTTGCATGACAACACTCCATACACTTTGAGTGCAAGCTTCTTGTCAGAAGAAATCAGCATTTACCTCATGCTTTTCTGGTCAGACTTGTATTTCAGGTTGATTTCAGGCTGTTCCTTCTTTATTACCACCTTCATTCTCTGTTACAACCTTCGCCTTGAAACATTATCAACACTGTCTTGTCTGTTAATGGTTCCTTGTCTTTACTGCCTATCTAGGGGCCTGTGAAAGCAAGAGGAAGAAGTCTTCCAAAACAGCCCTCACAGATACCTCTCCCATGGAAGCCCTCTGATGTTATCCAGAGTAACATGTAAGTAATTTTATGTTCAGTGAAATGCAAAGCCCTGATTCCTGTGCTGTCTAAACATAAAACTGAGTTCATACTGCTGTCCTCAGCAGAGGGTTCCAAAGTTTGTCTGCTGGCCTAAAACAAACAAACAAACAAACAAACAAACAAAAAACAGATATCTTCACATGCCTTTTGCACTTTTGCCATGCTTGGGTGAAAACAGCCCATGTATTCAAATGTTACTGCTGCAAGAATGGAGATGGCAGACAAAAAAATGCCAGGATAAATGTGAGCAGGACGCTAGTCAAAAGGAAGCAGGTCATCACAAAAAGGCTATTTTTTGTTTTAAAAGCATTTAAACTTCAGTACTTTGGGCTTAATTCTCTCTGAGCAAAGTATTTAAATGTCTTCATTGCCCAGAGGACCCCATTGCATCAAGAAGAGGCCTTTGAGCTGCTCAGTGTGTCTGATTAAGTCTGGTCAGCCTTTAAGTCATGAACAGACTCCATTTGTAATCAAAAAACGGATTTCAGTCCAATAACAAAGTCACTTGCAAGAGAGGCATGTCATAACTAGTGTAATAAGTACAGTATCACTGTTGGTAGTTCCTTATTATTGTAGAGTGCTCTCAATAAACTGGGGGCAAAAATTATAACATTTAAAATTGGAAACCACTTCATTGCACTTCTTGATTCCATCTGCCAGATAACACAAGCTTGTCATGTCACAGCAGAGCATGGTCATGAACACTTTAAAGTAACAGTGCAACCAAACTAGCTACGTATGAGAAGTTGCAATGGCATTTAGCAACACTTGTGATTTTTCAGTGCCTGAGAAGACAGCAGTGAGCTTAAACATTTCTGGTTTCACTGGTAGAATTTCAGATCATTTTACTACTGGTATACTCTTTGTTAAAGCTTAAGTAATCTATTACAATAAATAAATAAAATAAAAAAAGCCTTGTCTTCCTGCTCAGATTATTTACATCCCTTAGTAATACGTCATTCCCCATTCATATAGATTATCTGGAATCTGCAGCAGAGAGCTCTAATGAGGTGCATCTACCTCTCTGGAAAATAGGTTTTCCATCTTATTTTCATGTTTGGATTCAATTTACTATATTGAAACAATTGCTTTGCTCTGGGATCTTTCAATGTTTTCTCTTCCAAAGCAGGAATTGAACTTGGATCAGTCACAGAAACATAATGACTGTGAGCATCTTGCATGAAACCTGCAGTTTTCTTGGTGATTCTCACATTTGTCAAATGCACATGAACTCACATAGAGCAGTGCCATCACATATCGTGTATGAGTCTATTTTTAAACACGATTTTGTTCAGGATGTCAAGTATTTTACACAGGAATTTTAAAGCTCCCATCAGCACGCACTATGTAATTTCAAGGCCGCATGGGATTTCTTTTTTGTTTCTCTTCTTGGCATAATACAGACTTATATTAACACTCTTCCTCAGCTTATTTCTGTACTAAGTTGTACTACAAGTTTTGCCATTAACTTACAGAAAGGCAACATAACGCTATTTACAGGCACAGTAAGTATCTTTGCTTTGGCTTTTACTTTGGTAGTCCTGTCCTGATCATGGCTGAACAGGTGAAAGCAAGAGGGTTTCTCCATGTTCAGAGCTCAAAAGATGATCTGCAGCATCCTCAGCTGAATTCTGTGGTGAGGAAGTGGCAGAACAACATAGAAGGCTGATGTTGTTCTTCTACTTCCCTGTACTCCAAAACAGGTTTCAACACAGCAGCCAGGTTCATTTTTTTAGCTGCACACTCTGTGGTCAGTCTCAGGGAGAGCTGTTTGTTACGGATATGTCCAAATGAAAGATGACACCTGCCAGGCCTTTGACAGAGGGAAAGAAGGCTCATTTCCTGGCTAACCAGGGAAGACAGAAGACTTTTCTGAATACATTTGCTGTTCAAACATGTTGTTTCTTGGGTTATGAGCTCATTTGTGCAAAAACTGTCATTTAGCTTTGCATCTGCACAGTGACTGGGGAACTGAACCAGGAGCAGGTCTCCAGTGATGATGATACATTATGAAAACAAATAGTAATAATAACCACTAATGCTTTAAATTGCCCACTTAGTCTCCAAGTGCCCCTGAGCCACATTCTCAATCAAAAGGAGATAATGCTTAGCCACCTACAGAAAGTTCTTGGAAAGATACGGTCGTAAAGTACAGAAAACACACTCTCTTTTAGCATATGATTTACATTGCAGCTTTTTTGGTAAGAATGCGAGCGAAAGCCTGGTGTAAGCTGAGAAGACAGCTTCCAAGTAGATTCTCCATCTGCTCTGGAGGCCAAAACCTCTTCTGAGTCCTAGCACTGCCAGGTCCCTTTTTCCTTGTCATTTATTGGAAGGAAGACAGGATCAATTCATATGCATTTTTGGACTTCTCTCCAACAAGAAAAGGATTCAGTACTAACAAAATTACAATATTTTCTGTCATGAATAAGGGTGCTCAAAAAGCCATTGGGAACTTCAAAATCCCATCAGCATTAGGTGGTGGTATGTAGAAGAGAGCAGCCAGTCCGGCCCCAATGGGGCTCCCTCCTGTTCCCCCATGTGATGTGCTCTGCAGCTGTGGCATTGCGAACTGGCCACTCCAAACTGGATATGAAAGCAGAAGTATGACTTATTTTTTTTCGTCATCTTCACTGAATTAGTGTGTGTCGGGAATTTGGCTGCTGAATTCTTCAGTGTGAGAAGCTGTACTGAGAACTTGCATTTCCTCAAGTACTACATCTTCATGAATTACGTAATCAAGAGAGCAGCAATCCAGAATGAATCTCACACAGATTAAGTCATATTCTAGTACAACCAACACAGAACTGGAAAAACAAATTCTCAGCACAAATGCAAATCTACTGCAGCCCACCAAACTTGACAATCTCTGTACTGCATGAGTAGAATCCAAAGGGTGACTTTGTTCATGGCCCAAATCCTGCAATCCATGATCTCGAGGCCAGGTTTGGGGCACTGCTTTTAAGTATTTGCTGCTTTTCAGGAGTAGAATTCTCACCTCCTGCTGCCTTAGTATGGGGTGAGTGCAGGTTTGTGTTTGGCAGATCTGCAGACAAAACAGTGGGTTCTTCTGAGAATTCCTGGTCTGTGACAAGCTCTAAATCACCACAGTGCTCCCCTCACGCTTGCTTAACCTCATTTTTGAATCACTGTCCAAGTGGAGCAATATGGCTCTTTATGTGCTTTTTATTAAGCAGTGAATATAGGAAGAATATGTCTCATTCAACACGTACCTAAGAAGACACAAACATTCAGTGTGCCTGTCAGTTAGGAGCTCATGCGTGCAGAGAACAGCTTATATTCACTCCAAATGGTTTCATTATTAAAAAACAAAAAACAAAAACAAAAAAACCTCCTTCCACATGTATGCAAAATGCTGTTTTCAAAGACTCATCATTCGGCCAAATCTGAGCTCATTTTCATCAGGCCACTCAAAAGGCTTTTTCAGTGAGGCCTGTTTCCCTTGCCAAGAGGGATCTGCTCATAACCAGCACTTCTGAACTGCTTGTAAAATAGGAAACAGTAAAACTGCTTAAAAATTAAGATTATTTTAAGGATCAGGAGAAATGCATTCTTTCTCCTTCAGAATTAGCATTCATTCATATTTACAGTAACACCTACACTCTGTTTGCTCTGGCTTACAAAGAAGTGCAGCACCGGGGGAAATAGTGAAAGTGCTAATGCAGGAAATACATAGTTCAAATGCCCTTGTGACATGCTGTCTTGGTGCTGGTAACATTTCAGATGCAATAAATATAGTTGCATCTTTATCCATTGCATAAAATCCTTAAGGCAGAACACCCAGCTGAACTGTAGCAATTAATATGTCTTCCCAGCACTCAGCCCTGTCCCAAATCACAAGGGAAGTACTTAAGGGCAAACTCAGCACCATCAGTAGACATCTCACCCTACTGATTTCATGTTAAAACTGACATACATACAGTCAGGTAGGAACTCACGTGCTTCCTTTGTTCAGGTTTTAGATGAGTTGTTTCCATGGAAATAAGTTGTTTCTGTTTATTCAAGCCTGTATTCTGCTTAAAATCCTAATTCTACAGTTGTTTCTATCTGGGAATGCCTGAAGTAGACATCCTGAACGTTCCTGGTCCCTTACCTTTCAATTTAGTTTTCCCCTTAATTTTATAGACAAAATGTTTACACAGTTTACACCGCCATGCATGTATATAATTAATGAAAAACATCAAGCAGTGATACAAACACATACTGCTGACTTTAGTAGAAGAACATAAGTGGGTAGCAGAGGAAGTTAATCTTCCCCTGCTTTGAAACAAAAAAAATAGAAAAAAAATTAAAATCCATTAAAATCCATTAAAATCCTTTCTAAGAGGAAACTTACAAATTCACAGAAAACACCACAAAAAAGTGCTTTTGCATGAACATTTCAGGAGTCTCAAACGTCACCCCAAAGCAAAGCTTCTCTCCTTTTGAAAATTAAAAGTGAAGGCTGTCAGCTTTCTGCTTTTCCTTTTTCATTATTTCACCCAGCAGAAAAAAACACAAAACCAAACCTTTCTGGAAAGCTGCTATCAGAAAGAGACAACATTTGCATTGGAAAATACATTGAGAAACATGGTATTTTCTACTCAGTCTCCTCTCCAGCGATATAACATATCGCAGGACAGTAGTGGCAGGCACACTGCTATGTGTCTAGCAGAGATATGACTAGATATAGAACATATGTCACAGTAAAAAAAAAAGATATTGCCTCTCCCTTACGTCTTCAGTCTGTGTCTTATCGCTGTAGGAAATTCCTCAGTAGTGGTGAAATAGTAGTAGTGCATTTCTGCATTTCTTTAATCTGCAGAACCTTTTAGAAGAAACTAGTGGGCTGGGTCTAATGATGTCTGTGGAAAGAAGACAAGTACTGTCTTCATTTTGTACAGGATGAAAATGATAAATGAAGTGTTTACATGATGAAAGGGAACATAGAGCTTCCCCCTTCACTCGAGGACATTTGGCTTCAGGCATCTCAGTTAAGGCAGTTTTGCTGTACATGCAGAGAAATACTGTGCATCCTTGCAGGACTTTCCCTCATGAACTAAGAGCAAATTCCTACTCTGGGAGTCACAGATGTGAAATGGAGCCAAAATCTAACACTGTGACACAGGTACAGCTATCTACACGTATAGCTCCCCGACACAATGACAGGAGAAGGCATGCAGGTTCAGGTGTGAAAGGAAGGGATTTGAGAACCGCATGCTTCAACCCAAATGAATGTATTTGTTCCAGGGAAACAGAGGTGGTGTAATGATACATCGTGGCAAAAAGAGTACATTGCAATTACATTGTGATGCTCCCACCACAGTCATTATGTACTCAGATTATCTTCACTGTCTCTCAATTGCATCAATTAGAGCAGTACATTCAATTCTGGGGGTAATTTTCTCAGTTTGGCACTGAAAAAGGGTGCTTTTACCTTCCTTATGCTGCACAGGTCTTTACCTCTTTCTTGGCCTATTTTGAATCTGTTCTGAGCAATATCATGCTAATTCACTCATGTTTGTACTCCTAACACTTTAACATTATTATTATTACTATTATGTATTATTATTAGGCAGACTTTCTCCATATTACAGCCAAACTCACTTTGTCAGTGAATTGGACACTCTTTCCCCCATTCGATGAGCAGGCCTTCAAATACAGACAAATGACCATGAATAACACAGCTAGGTTTCTTTAATGCAGACTTCACG
Source organism: Excalfactoria chinensis (assembly GCF_039878825.1). Classification (NCBI taxonomy): domain Eukaryota; kingdom Metazoa; phylum Chordata; class Aves; order Galliformes; family Phasianidae; genus Excalfactoria; species Excalfactoria chinensis. Next base: position 41,693,184 of record NC_092828.1, read on the forward strand.
GCCCTGTCTCCACTTCTAACTGATAGAGATTTCTTCAGCCATATCTGAGCATCCTGAGAGTAAAAGTGGAAATGTTTTCCTGAGAGCAGAGCTGGAGTGAATTTATCAGATCTTCTGTGTCTAAGTGCTTGAGGTAAAACTGGTCCTGTATGTGTAGGATAAACTTTCCTCATTGACATGGGAAATTAGGAAGCCTGCTGAGTTATCACAGGTTACAGAGGATGGAGTCACTGTCATCTTAACACTGCAGGTAGAGATCTGGTGCAGATGCTTGCCACCACAACATCAGCCTTCACAAAAACATCATCAGCCTGCAAATATTCCATTTTCACAGCACACAAAGATACCTATCCACCTCCTCGTTTGGGAAGCAAAGGTGGTGAGGCTTTTCAAACTTCTGTAATATGTGAACAAAGATGTCCGCACATTCATAAATCAAAGCTGCAGCTTTTGGAGCACCTGCTTGACTGCTTTAGCCATCACTATAACGAATGATCATCCAATCGATACTAAAAAGCAGGAATTGTCAGCTAAGCTGCAGAACCTTTCTATCCCTCAGATTGAAATGGCTTGCTTTTCAATGGCTCCTTTGCATTACGGATTTTGCTTAGGAGGCAGAATAGGGGTGTGTAGAAGCAGTGGAATGGATGTGGGGATGTTGAGTACCTGTTCTGTTTTGATTGCATGGGAATGGACTTCACAGACCACACATCTCCTCCTGCCTCAGGTTGCTGTGAGGAGGACCCATGTTCACCGGCTGCTGAAACAAAGCCTTGCATGGGAAGAAATACAGCATCTCTACAAAGAATGTTCTCGGCAAAAGTATGATCTCCCGTTATGCTTCAACAGGCTTTGGCTGGGACTGGAATGTTAAAACACCAGCCCACAGCTTCACTTGAACAACAAGGCAATAACAGTATCTCCAAGGAGTTTTCAACATACTCTAGCATGTCCTAGCAGCCTAAATTTTCTGACAAATTCAGTTAGCTCTCATGGGGAAAAAATGTTAAGTTACTGAATGCTAGTTATTTATATGTTTTGCCTCTTGTCCAAGTCATTAATAAGTTGTTAGCTTTTTTGTAGTTTCTTGTAGTTTTGGTGTGGGTTTTTTTCTGCATACTGGGCACTGGCTAGAGAAAATGGGGTTAGCAGACGTCAAGCTACAAGTGGTGCTGGAATTTCAATGACATAGAAGGTTTCTTTCATGATCAGAAGGGAAGGAAGCAACATCAAAGAAAAAAGAATCTGGAATGACACATCAGTTGCTTAAGTCACTCAGAGCTTCACCTGCAGAAACCTAACACCTGACAGGAGTAGTATGGACCCCTAATGCTCTCCCAGATGCCTGAAAGACCAGTACCTTATGTTTTCATGCTGGCCACACTATGCAGAACCTGACTGTATGCTGTGTTCGCTATGACCTGGAGCATCCACAAACATCCCCGGACACATCTTGGTTTCTAAAGGATCGAGGTCTGCTGGCTCACCAGGGTGGGTGGCTGAAGCAGAAGACAGCAGTCCAAAAATCAGAAACAACTGGTTTTGAGACACAGGGTTCTAAGAGTTGTAGGTCGAGTCCAGCCCAGGTGCAAAAATGCAGTGTAGAAACACCTCGTTATTAGCCCACTTGGCCATTGGATCCAAGAGGATGCAGGACACATAGTCCTGCAACACAGCCTTCCAATGTGCCAATTTGCAGGGCTTAGCTTGCCCTTGCTATGTTTTCTGTTTGTGCTCTGATGAACTTCTTCCTATTCAAGCATGCCGAAGACAGAAAAATATGTAGCAAACTGGTTTTGTTATATATAGCACTGATTTCCCTGTGGGAAGCTGTCTGCAGATCATTACTTGCAGTTCATTTTATGTACCTGAACTGTAACTTGCACTTCCAAACCTTACTGAAAATGCACTGCCTTCTATCTACAGCGTGTTTCTAATTTATTATTTCATTATCATAAGTCACAACTTTTAGTTAGAATAAGACAGCAAAAAGTGAAAGATGAATTTTATTTCAGATCATTATTATTTTTACTGTGATATTAAGATTTGGTCAGCTATGAAAGAGAAAAGGCATGAACATATGAAAGAACAAGTTTGTGAAGATGTTTGGTAGGATTTAGAAAGTAAAAGCTCTCTTTCTTCCCTCTCTCTGCTCTCTGATTTGGCACCAGCACTGAACAAAGCAGATGCTGCTCAAGTCACATCATTTTGTAGGGAAGACAAAGAGAAAGGCATACACATTTAATTCAGCCATAGGGTAAAAACAAACCTCTACTGAAGTTAAAGACCATTTTGCCTTTGCCTTCAACGAAGCCACGATATCATAGCTTCAGATTCTCCTTCTCCTAGGGTTCTGTAAGTAGGAGAGAAGGAGACCAGTCCTTTCCCTGTCCCTCCATCCTTTACCTGCCCAGTTGTTTTGCATGGTATCCGAGGACAGAACAGAATTCAGGCACGATGCTTACAGTGCTTTGTAACCCTATCACAGGCTTGTGAACAATCCCAGCAAACTAAAAATGGACCGCTCAAAATGTTGCTCTCAGCAGTTATTATTTACAGTTGTTCAGACAAGATGCATCCAAAGTATAAATCAAACTTTGGAGCACAAATCTTGTTAGTTGCCATGTTAGTAAATCAGTTCACCTAAATAATCTTGAGCTTTTGACAATGATGCAGCCTTCTGGATTGAAAATTCAGCTCCTGCGTGCGCAGTGAACTTGATCTGCTGACATTTCAAAGGATTGAGATCCTATTTCTGATGGTTCAGTTTATACTCAGCTATAAACTATTTTGAGCAGTACTGAGCTGAATACAAACAGCTGATGTTCAGGTCTGGAGTCAAACAGTCTGTCTCCTCTGGCTAAGTAGAGTATGTTAGGGAAAGTGTGTAATTTGTGCACATTTTCCAACAGAAAATAACAAGCAAACATGGGAATACAGGGAGACAAATAATGATGCACATAGAAAGAATGCTCCTGAGTACTGCTCTTTGTTTAACTTTTCCGTTTGGAGGGTAAATTTGATGGTTTTAGTCCATATCTCCAAGCTTACTCCCAGAATAAAAGCCCTGTGTTAAAGATACATGATTTCTGATTTTCACTGAAGGTCTCTCATTGTTTGGCATTAAATTGTGTTCGATGCAGCTTCACTTACGAGCCTACTCAGATCTGACAGCCCTTAATTAGACATGATCTACTAGAATCTACATCTGGAAACGATGTCACTTTTTGCTTTTGGCACTGGAAAATCTAACTTAACGTTAAGCACATACTCTTAAATGCAAAGCTTTGAAGGAAATTAGTACAGCTGAATAGTCCTCTTACAAATTAAATTTTAAAATAAACTGCACATGCCTTCTATTTAATAGTTACAATCTTTCACCATATTTCAGTTTGTTGTGTTCTCTCTATACATCTACTGCTTGGGTGTGCTTCTCCCACAGATCGGAGGCTCACTCTAGTGTGATTTTGCAGCACAGCTGTGGCAGACATCAGCACTCTCCAGGATGCACAGCCTGGCTGCTTTGACACCGCTGGATGGGTGGACTAGATTTTCTGATAGATGAGTACAAACATTTCTGCACCTCCTCCAAGCCCTGTGAAGATGCTTACTCTCATCATGAGGAAAAGAAAGCAAGGATTTTCTGTTACTGTTCACATGGAGCCAAGGATGTTTTGAAACTAATACACTTTTGTTTTAGTGAATAAAGATTTCAATTCAGCAAATCTGAGCTACTGGCCGAGCCAACGGTTGATAAGATTTGAAGGCTACTAGGAAATTTTTTGAAAGAAAAAACAATTCATTTTTAAGTAAACTCTGAGGAAAGCCAGACACCAGCCTCAACTCCATCACGTTCCTAGCTTGTGGAATAGTTTCCCAAAGCATCTGCATTCTGGGTAATCTTTTTATTAAAATGATGGAACGCTGGACTACGTTCCTGGCATACTCACCAATGGCATGGTTGGCAGAACTGGCAACCACAGAAGATGCCTTTAGAATAAGTTTGTTGTTTTTCATGGGTGTTTTTCACCCATACTTACACTGATAAACACGTCTAATAAGTTTAGCAAATATCTTTCTGCCTCAGCTTAATTAGACTGGCATTTTATAACAGCTTGTTATTGTAAATCATACCCTGCTTTGATTAGAATCCTTATATATGGTACAAGGTGGAGTCAGTTCAAAAAATATTTTGTTATGGACACACTAGGGTATGCTTGGAGATCACACTGCCACCTGCCATCCTGATTAGACTGGTATGAAAAGCTTCAAACCTTACTGGCCAACAGTATCTGGCAGCACAGTGGAATCAGCACTGCTGGCATGGAAGAGGAGAAGAGCAATAAAACAATCAAAGCCTGGCAGTGGTATGACCAGCCTGTTGGAACCCAGTGGGTTTTATTGCCAAAGTCCTTGGAACCCTGAGTAGAAAAGTACTGCAGAGAGGAAGGATAGGACTCTGCGTGATGTAGTTGCAGTAGGTAATTTCTGTCCTGCTCTCCAGAATTTTATTGAAACTCCTAAAAAGTTTCAAACGTTGAAGTAGGAGCACCAGTATTTAGAACCCACTAGCTGTTTTTCCTCAGTAAGCTACTTTTTGGCAACACACAGTGTTTCTAAAGGTTTAATTTGTATCTGTACACTCTTCAGTCATTATGGAGGAGGGAAAGGAATTGTTGAGACAGACAGGAACATTTGTGACACTGAGGGACACAGCTCAGTGTGCACGGTGGCCATAGGTTGATAGTTGGACTAGATGATCTCAGAGGTCCTTTCCAACCTTAATGACTCTATCATTAAACCCCCAAAAGTGGACATTCAGAGGATGTTTCTAGCTCCACTAATATTCCATCATGAAATAACAATGCTTTCCATTCCAAGACATCCTAAAGCTTTCCAGAGAAAGCATCACAAGCTGCCCTATGTTCTGGGTAGAAATGTTGATAAGATGGGATGTAGCCTAGATTCTGACCGCAGACAGTTCCATCAGAACAAACACTGCAGAAGAGAGTTGATACCTTCTTGCAGTGCTACAGAGATTTTGCATCATACTGCATCTAACAGAGCAATCCAAGGAAGCTATTACACATCAGAAATAGCCCTAGGGCTATAGAAATTGCACTGGCTTTTCCCAACTTCTCTATCATTCCCCAAAACTTTGAAGGTGTAAGCAGCCTTCAAATGGCATCACTCCCCCCCACTGGTGAGCTCCGCGACACATTTCTTGTCTATGTTCTGCATCGGGCTGATGCTTTTAATACACTGAGGTTCCAAGTCACTGCTTATTACTCACTGGTCTGTGAACATGTGTTGTTTTGTTTTGCTTTGTTTTTCATCTTTTTTCATCTATTTTTACATATATCATCTGTGAACCCACCAAAGGAAAACAGTCACACAATGTCACAGAACCACGGAACAAAGTTGTGCGCAGCTATTAGAGCAATTATACTGAAAAGTGTCAGCTTCCACCCTTGGTGACTGAAAGTAAGCAGAGCAAGTATGTTATTTGTAATGTGTAAGCTCTATTTTGTATGAATTCATACAGGCAGGTTAGCTAACAGCAAGCACAGGAAAAGGTCAAAGTCCAGCCCTGGAGAAAATAAGAGAAAGAATGTAATGTTTGGGTCTCTACTTGTTTTCCTTCTGGGCGCGCTTGGCTCACATTTTCAAATTTATCCTCATGGATGTATTTTAAGTGAAAACTACAATCTTAATATAAAACCATGTGTTGCCAGGAACTGCATTGTAAAGTAAAATCTCACATATTGTAATGTAAGCACAAAAAAACTGGCAGCAATGTGTCAGAGGCAATATCTGATCTTGGTTCTGATGTGCAAAATACATTCTCCTTGTAGCACTCAAGCACAAGCTTGATGGTATTCATGTTCCCCAGGAGAGACAAATGAGAGCTCTGTCACGTTTCATAGGCAGTTATTGTATTTGAGTGAGGGCACCAAGCTTAAAAATACCTAAGTGTCTTCAACTAACAGTGACAGTGTTATCTTTCTACTATTGTTTCATCTACTTGTTTACAAATGACATGATTTCAAGTAGGATTTGGCATTTTCATAGCCTTTCTTTCCCTCTTTCTCTCTTCTGCATCTTGGCAAAATGCTGAATTGAATCTGTTACAGGGACATTGCTTTCATACCAACAATTTCATGTTATCATCATAGATTTGTGACTTCAGTGCTGAGTCTACTGGAGAGCACAGCAGGCCTGAAAACATTTATTATTTGGGGGAGTGGGAAGGGGAGGAGAGGGGAGAGAAAAAAAGAGAAGGGAATTAATGACCTAGAACTTCTGCTCTTTTCCATGTTTGTTGTGGTGCAATATATATATATATATATATATTTTCAGGAACAAAAGTAAGGAGTTCAATCCGCATTTCATTAATCAAGCACTCTGCCAGTTTCCCATTTAGCAGACTGCAAAAACAGCTAATAATTTCACTGGAAAACATTTGTTAACCTTTTAGCAAAGAGATGTATTTTCATGGCTAATTCCTCATTCCTGTCTTAAATACTGTGTGTCAGATTAGTTTCTCTGTAGTCCTTAGACATTCTAGCTAGCATCAATGTAAATATCACAACTGTCTACAAGTGTTTCCTTCTAATTCCATCCATCTCAATTCCTCTTCTCACAAGTTCTGGAGCTACCTGATCTTTTTTTTTTTTTTTTTTTTTTTTTTTTTTTTTTTTTTTGCCTGATTCTTCCAATATTTTCCTCGCTTGCTGTACTTCCCCTTCCTTGCCTGCATGCAATGAAATTATTCTTGTTTCCTCCATTCTCCCTGGTGAGTACAGATGCAAGAAGTCATTGAGATTCCTAGTCCCATATGCACGTCTTGTCTTTCAACGCCTACAGAGTTCTCCCAGCAAGATTACTACTTTACATGGGGAAATGCCTTTTGCTCATCTTCACAGATCAGCAGACCCAGTTTCACTCTCACTACTGGTTTTCTAAGGCCATTTATTTTATTCCTCAATCAACGCAAGGTTAGTGTTTCATCTACAAGGTTACTATCTTCATACACCTCTCTTCTTTCCTTTGTGAATCTCTGTGTTTACCTGTTTGTTGTTTACTACTCCTAGTAAAACATTATTTCTCTGTGTTATTTTTATTTTATTTTATTTTGCACTGGATGCTCATCCATACTCATCCCTGTATCTTTGTACAGGCTACAATGCAGTGTGAAGTTACACAGCTTTCCTCTCTGAGGGCGTAGAGAGAGGTGAACTTGGAGGAGTACAGAACACAAAAACAGTTTCAACTTTTCATTACTCAAATAACGGCCTGTTTCCTAATAGCTAATCCTTAACAACAAAGCCACAGTTGGTGAAATCACCACATTTTCATGGAGTGGAGGGAGAAAGCCAGCAGAAAACAAGTTCACTTGTTTATCTCCTGGATTTCACAGTGAATGTTGACAGGTAAAGGAAGCTATTGCATGGCAACAGTGAAAAACATTGTTTAATACTTGTAGTCACCTTAGGGGTTAAACAGCTCTTAATTGCAGATTGTCCTTTTCACAGCCCATTAAAGAAAAGCAATATTCCTAATGTCTTCTTTTTGGCTGAAAAAAGTAAACTGACAACAAGAAAATCAGCCATAATAAATTATAACCCAAGAGGCCCGCTGATCCTAAATCCCCTAATTAAAGGCTTGTTAATTGTAAACCACGTCCCATTAGTGGCTAACTGCTAAGTTTAAACTCTTTGGCTCTGTAGCAAGAGAGAAACTTCCGCTGTGTGGCTCATAACAAGTGTGTAAACTTCAGCAGGTCATTTTATTTCAACTTTCCAACATAAACTCACTCAAGCCCACTGACCCCTTGCCTGTCCTCACAACCAGCAGGCACGTTTAGACCCCTTCCTAACTTGGGAGCAAAACACCCCAACTATTCGGAAACCTCTGAAGAGAAAGCTGCAATGGGCACACTGCAAAATAAGAGTAGAAAGTATGGGAAGCATTAGTGCTGAACTCACTGCACGATGGCTTATTTCTGCAGTCATGCCAAACACCCACTTTGGAAAGAGTGTTTAAAAACGGTGACTTCAGTCTATAGCTGTAGGCATAAGCAAGCTGTACACGTTGTGTGAATAATCTGACCTAGCAACTGGAATATTTTTTCAATTAGATGGACTCAAAGTTTAGCTTCTGGGCAGTTCATTTTTGATTTACTCTGAACCACAGACAAATTGATCTGTGAACAGCCATTGCTTTCACAGAGGGATTTGATTTGAGGAATTATGGCCTAGATTCATCATACCGATGACAGATAGATTTTCATACTTTGGATTTTATTAATGGCATGTTCTTTGCTTGTTAACATTCAAAGGAGATCAATCACAAGGAGTTCTGCTGCTATTGAGTTTCTCTGGAAAAAGGACATCACATGTGGAGACAAGAGCACAGGTCAGCCTGGACCAGTCTGAGAATACACAAAGAAACACAAAGCCTTTATGAGCAGGGAATAATTGGCAATGGGCCCAAAATTCAGTCATTACCAGAGCATCTCTGATCTCCTGCAAGACTTTGCATGGACTGATGTGTTATCATCAGTGTGGTTTTGCTAGCAATGCTTTGATTATCCCCACACTCAATTAAGGGAAGAAAATGCAAAACTTTGAACCAAGCTGCTCAGGGAAAACATATTATCAAGTACTCCTGATAACTAATGCTGTGTTCAGGTTATTAACCCCTGGTGCTTTTCTACATCGATAGACTTGCCCCAAAGAACTCTTCAGTCTTAAAAGCCTTAGATACTACTTATTCTCTTGAAAATTCAGCTGCCAATTCTTCGAGTATGCATCATTTAACTCCTTGAACCTCTAACACAGTAATCAGTACTATATGGGAAAATCATATTAACTTTAAGGAACCCTTTTACACAGCCCATGCTGTGCAGCTTCTTTTCAATATTTTTGGCATTCAGTACTGTAGTTTAAAAGTTTCATTCACTATTAAATTAGCTGAGTGAATAAGCTCTATGTAGCTCTGTCCAGTTACAGAGGATAGTTGAACACGTGTTCTGCAGGACTGTTTTTTGTAAGATCGCTGAAATAACTACCTTGTATCTTTCAATTCTGTTCACTCTAGGTGAAACTCCCTATTATAAGAAGTCAAAGCATTACTTCAGTGACCCAGTCAGTCCTGATCTTGAGAGACTGCAATGAGCTGAAATGGATGGTTTTTTGTTTGCCAGTCACTTCAGAGCATGGATCCAGCTTATTAACTTCAGTTTTCAGACACTTCCCAAGAGCGCAGAAGGCATGGGACAATGGGAGAATGGCATAACAAAAGCAGAAGGCTGACAATACATTGTCCTGGCTTTAGTGTCAGTAAGTTTCTTAGCAACACAAATGCTTCAGATGATCACATTAATCATTTGAGAAGGTTGAAGTATTTAACTGCCAAGGGATACTTAAAATAGACTACTATTTCATTTTATTTTATTTAGAATCGTAGAACCACCAAGGTTGGAAAAGACATCTAAGATCAACCAACAGTCCACCTGTCCACCTATCACCAGTATTTCCCACTAAACCATGTTCCTCAGTACAATGCCTAAACATTTCTTGAACATTTGCAGGGATGGTGACTCCATTTACTTCATTTCATTTCATTTCCTTACTTTTGGTGGAAGATGATTAAGAGGAAGATGTTTCAAAGATGGGTAGTTCACCCGCAGTGTTCTTTTAACTGTGCCACTGATTTCCCTTTGGAATTTTTGAGAAACAAAGCCAGTACTTCTTCCCTTTAAACTACTTACTCCTACTAAGGCCGACATGCTTTCCTTGCTGTTGATTCCTTTTGAGCCAACATTTTCCTTTTGCCTTACTTCAGAATTGCATCTATATTCCGGAGAAGGGGGGGTAGGGGGGCAAAGCTAGAGCCAAACAATAGCCTGACACATGCAGAAAGTGAACATTCAAAATAGATATTCTGTCCTTGATCAGAAGCAAAGGAGTGGCTTACATCCCTTAGGAGTTTTGCTGTATCTCAAAATTTACTTGGAAGTAGTAAATGTTATTGCATACTATATATTTTAGAGGGTGAATAGAAGTGCCTCAGTGAGTGCTGTGAAAACAAAAAAATGCTAGATCCATTTTCCCAAAGACATTAGGTGTCAATTTGAGAACGTCCCTTATGGAAAATACAAGTGTAATTGGCTCCATCAGAAAGTCACTTTTGCTGGAAGTAAGAGACCGACTCCTTTGTTAAGGACCTGCAAAGCTAGCTTGACAGGATTTAGCTGCAGAAGGTCACGTGCAAATGAGCATTTGACTTTATGAGCTTGACCATCTATCAGTTGCCAAACACAGCTCTGCTTGCTTCCATAAATCATGGGTAAGACTTCTATCGACTTCAGCGGGATTCGACTTAGACACAACCTGCCTGTTTTCAAAATCTCAGTCTGGGAATCTCTGTTTGCTTTTTTCCATGGGAAAGAAAATGAAAAGGTGCAACAAGAAGCCAGTCACACTTACTACAGAAAGCAGAAGGTTTTCATAGACATTTGGTAGCTACAAAGAACGTACCTTCCAAAGGTCAGGTTTTATACTTAAATTGCTGTCTAAATTTCAGGCTCAAAGAACTCCTCTGTACTATCATTTAGGTGACATCTGTAAATATTAAGACTGATTCTTCTTACCTTCAAGTAGTGCTAAGCAAGGTGTCTACTATTCCTATTTCTCTTTGGAGATGTATGTATTTACACCTGTGTGCAACTGGTTCAACAGCCGGTTTCAGAAGGAGTTGCAGATAAGGATATAACTTCTCATTATTCTAATCTACATTGGCAAAAAAAAACAAAACCTGCCATAGCAAAAACTATCTTTGACTAGAGTCATGTGCCTAAAGATTTGGGAATGCACAGGAAGGCAGTGAAGATGAAGATCATAACTGTTTGATTAGAGTCTACCTCCCAAGCTTGTGTTAGCCTTGCAATACATAGTTGTGTAGGCGTATTGCAGGATTTAGGATGTGCTGAACATTATGAGTATATCACTTTGGAAGTTCACACCTGGCTTTTGGCCAAATTATATCTTAATTCATCTGTAAGTGGAAAACACTCAATTAGATTAATACAGATCTTAATAAACTGCCTGCTTCACAGCAGCACTTAGAAAAACTGTACACTAAAAACTTGCTAAAAAATGCAATTTCACATTTGAAAACTGAAAAGGTGATCTATTTCCCTGTAGCAAGGAAGGATGGGTTTATTTGGGAGACCTGCTTGCTTGAGGATCAGCTGCAATTGTAAAGGACAACACATTAACAAGCCAAGGATGTGATGACCTTCTGACAATTCACAAATCAACCCTTGCCCTCTCTGTTGGAGCAAATCAGGAATAGAACACATCAGGCCACAGCAGACATGTTCTTTACCATCAACCCTAAGATGTACAGCTGAGGGACCAAGTCCCACACTGTTCTAAATACTGAGCCTTTGATAAAATCTTCAGCAGTGGAGTGTATCACTCACCTCTCTGTAAATAGCAATACCTCTGTCAGACCAGCATAGTCTGCAAGCACTGTGGGCTAAGCAAATGCTTTATCCTTTTATGAAGTGTCTTCTGTGTTTGAATTACATCAGCACTTGATTCACTGTAAAGTAGAGGAGAGGGAAAGCCTGTAATAGAAATGCACCCTTCCTTCTCCATAAGGCAAAATGAGGTTTACAAACCTAGTTTCTTACTGCCCTTATTACATGGGAGAAATTAGATACTGAAACATCTCTTCACATCTTACTTTGAAAAACAAAATTCTTCCCTGTGGAAGTGAAGATTAACTATACGTAGCAACCTCATATATTACAGATTACTTTATTCTTTGAGTCCTGTCTGAAAGTCTCTCAGTAAATGTAAGGAGATACTTTACCTACACCTGATTTCTACCGTCTATATCTAGAGGGAAGGGCTGCATCACCTACCGGTGAAAGGAGAAAAGGCACTGAAACTCTGCAGATGCCAGAGCCAACAGCTCCTACAGTGTTCTGGCACTGCCCACCTCTACCAGTGGCCAGGTCAAGAAGTGCCTATGCCACAGCACAGCAACTACAGCCAGATACAGCATACAGATCTACTACCTACATCATCTGCTTTGCATGCTCCCAGATAGCATCCAGCATGTCACTCATTTGTAATCTCCAAAAATCTCCTCACCTCTACGTGCCATTGTCCCATTTATGTTTAAAAGAAATATCAATAATTTTTAAAATAAAAAAATAAAAAAAATAAAAATAAAAATGGGCTTTTGGGTTTCTTAGCTGTATCAGAGTGAGTGATGTGTATGAATATTAGGTTAACTGGTTTAGGCTATTAGACATAACATTACTGAGCAAGTTACAGTGACTCTGAGTAGCTGCTTTCATAGACATCTGAGTTCTATCTCTAGAGTGAAACACTTCCTCTTGAAATCTGAATGAGACAGGTTTGTTGATAGGAGACACAACAAAGTTACAGGAACCCCTAACTTTCAATGCTAAAAACAGCAATTCAGGTTTCACCAACTCTTCAACTTCACGTGGCCTCAGCTTCTCCTTTCTGATTTCCTGCCTTGACTGGACTGCCCACATCCACAGTCTCCATGCCAATTCCCCACTTTGCCAGGGGACAAAAGACACAGCAATGACAATTTAACAGTGCTTTTATCTCCTACAGTTACATCTGATGCCAGGGCTTCTTTGTAGCCTTGCCAAACTTCTGTAGACACAAGCAGAAAACACAGGCCCACATGGGAATACTTAGGTAAAATATTAAGTGTCTGAACTGCAGATTATTCAAATAATTAACTCAACCAGCTACTTGGTGATCTACCTTCAATGATTAAATCTCTGGAGATGCATGCTGAATCAGATTTAAAATGACAGATATGCCTAATTACAATAATTGCAAGCAGAGCACATGAAGCATTTTTTCACAGACTTTTGTGGACTATTAAATGTCTGGTGTAAGTGACAAACTAGTTAATCAGAAGAGAAAGGTTTCGGTGAAGTTGTGTAAATGACACTAGGCTGGAAGGGGTTTGTGTTTTGCAGCCTGTGGCTTTGCCATTGGGGCTTTCTCAGGGTACTGATGATATTTACTCTATAAAGTATCTAAGGAGAATTAACACAAGAAGGCAGAAGGACCTTCCCTATGCATTCATGTTCTCAAACTTACACTGGCTGTAGTGCTACTACCATCTTTTGATGCCCGATTTCTTTGAATATCTGCAGAAACAAACTTTTGCTTATAAAACTGTCTGCCAGAACGATATGCATGACAGGAGAAACCTGGTCAAGACAAGCTGCAGCCAATTTTTTGGGCTGGCAGTTTCCAAAATCATTTACAATTACAGGAAGATCTCTTCTGCAGTGGATTTCCTGCTCCAACAGATCCTCCTGAAATCCTAACTATGCTTGGTAATGAAAGAGAGGAAAATACCAACATATGCCAGTAGATAAGTTGCACAACATAAATATGAGTTAATTAAAGGGGAAAAAAAAGAAAAAAAAGTAAAAACAATCCAAGAGCTGCATTTGCAACAAGGACATGAGCGCTATCCATGGCATGCTTTCCATATGGAATCCTGATGACGCTTATTTCATGGCTTTAAAACACAAATTAGGACAGTCAGCTAAAAGACCAGGGAAGATACATTAATACTTTCAGAAAAACTGAGCACAAGATTTTTATAATATCAATCCAGTATATATCTCCTTTATCCTCATGCAGTTTACTTAGCAAGAACTAATATGCTTTGAATATTGAAGCCATCCAATTATATATATATATAAAAATGAATATTATCTAAAATTCAACAGAGACTGCAAGGGATTCATTCTCTTAACCTTGTGATTCTTGATTTTATAATGTGGTTGATAAATTGACTAATTATGTTACAACACAGATTGCCAACATCTGCAAAATTCATCAGTTTGAAATTAGAATATTCTACTTCATGTATTCCCTAGTGAATCTTTATTTTTTTGGCAGTCTTAAAATGTATATATTTAAAGATTATTTTAATGTATTTCATTAAATTATCAAAAGAAAACAAATCTGACTTTTTCTCTTTTTGGAAGGAGGAAGAAAGGACATTTTCTACCTCAGAGCTACAAAGATGGGTCATATTGCATTCTCCTACACAGAAAAATAAATAGCATGCAGAACTAGCCTGAAATGAGATAAATAATCTGGAGCTCATAGGTCAAGAGCATGCCTGTGGGAGAGAAAAACGTATATGAGAAATACCTTCCAAGGTATTTCCGTGTATGCATTTTTCTGGAAGATCCATTTACAGATGGTATTCCCTGGTGAATTCTTAGAACAACGATGAGCTGTGCTTCTCTAGATGCTTATAATGAATAATGGAATTGCAACCACAGAAGCAACAGCAAAAGCTATGCAGGGAGTGATAGATACAGAGCTATGAGAAAGCAGGTACTGCAGCCAGCTGTGATTTGAGCTGGGAGGAAGGAAGGGAGTAAGGAACAGAGAGGAAATCAGTGCAAGGAATGCCTCCAGCTTGTGAGACCAAACTGCCTCTACAAAAGAGCTGGTTGTGAACAAGCTTGACTGTGGGGATTGATCAGCCTTTCATCCTTAGTCAAAGGAATTGCTGCATAGTAATCCTGACTGCAAACATCTTAAAATGATTAGCATTAGTATTAGGATATTTGACTTCCATTTGTGGCTTGATAGGCTTTGAAACTGTTATATCCTGTTTGCAACATGAAGACAGGGGAAATGAATAGTCAGAAAAGAATAGGGAGTAGAATAAATAAATAAATAAAAAGGCAGATGGAGAATTAAAAGTGTTGGTTTAGACAGATAGGAACCAAACTTTTTAAAACCAACAATCCAACAGTTAATCAGTGAAGTATATTTGTAACGTACTGGCCAGCATAAAAGTAAATAGGGGCTCCTACATTTTCAGACTGTTGTTTTGTTTTGTTTTCTTCTTCTCCATCTTGGATTAGGAACAGCACTTCCAACTAAAAAGCTGAAACCTCTCCTTTATAAAATACTGAAATGCTTCGATATTACAGCCTACAATTTTTCCTCAAAACATTTTGTCAACTTCAGCCCAAAAATTCATGAAACCACACTTTTGAGTTTGCTATCTACTGAAAAGAATTTGCCCAGCTGTATTTTCAGCCATCAGTGATAAAGCGCGCATCCTTCAAGTCTCAGTGCATGTTTGCTGAATTGATATCTTGAATATTACTACAGCACTGTGCTGGCAGCAATTTTCAGACATCTTCCACACTGCTTTAATGCAGAAAGCTTTTTCTTTTCTTTTTTCCTTTTTTTTTTTCTTTTTTTTGTTGTTGTAATGATGATTTCCAGGGTCAGTAATTCTAGAGGAAGACCACACTGAAATTAAACATGTACTATTCATCAATCCCTGATCGGCACACCTCTAGATGTTCCGATTGAGATTTGGATCACTGTTGATTGAATTCAATTTACTGGAAATTGGCTTAAACTGCCTTTTGCAAGGCTTACAAATACACCACATACTTTCCAAAGACTCAATACAGAGGACTGCTGAGCTTGGTGGAACAAGAAGTCTGTACTTCAGCTGGCTGGGCTTTCATTTATATTTAAGTACATCATGGAGAAACTATTGGAGTGGAGCCCTACTCTGTCTTTTCCAACATGTATCATACCACCTTTAGTATAAAGCAGCGAAGATCAGTATTTGTTTTCACAGTTTCACTATGCACAGTGAGCATGATCTTGCAAGTTCTATAGATTGCAGAGGTAGCAGGGGCTAGCAAACCTCAAAGCACAAGACTGTTTGGAAGGACGATGCCTCTCCTGGTATTGGCTGGAGTAGGTTTAGACACTTTAGAGAGGATCTCACCAATGAAATAAGAGCTGAGCGCCTCCCTGTTGCACAAGTTCTGCCTTAGGAATTAGAAAAATGTTGTGGGTGCTGATGCATTCTGCTTCTGCCGTGTTTTTAGAAAATATAATTGCTTTTTGCTGCAGCTCCACCTCTGTGCTCAAAGGTAACATCAGACCCTGCTAATTGTTTCAGAACCTGTTCTTATTCTTTCAATACCCCAGAAGAATGTCTTTATTTTTAAATTGTTAGAATGGATGAAATTATATGCTCTTAATTTCTGCTAATACTCTGTACCTGCACTTTATCTCTTAATTACAGCAAATACAAAATCTAGACAAGCATGAATACAGTTAGAGAATGCCTTTTAACAGTAGCTAATTAAGCCACAAAACAATGTGTGCTATTTAAGGGATAATGTTCATGGCACTTGAATGCATCAAGTGATAAGCTGTGTTTGTAGTTGATTAAATGTCAGAGTGAATGTGAAGCATTTGATAATTGTGAAAGTCATTTCCTGCAAGTATATTAGTAATAAGAATAGGTGGAGTTCTACAGTGTGTGGAGAATGGATGGAAACACCGTATTTGCAAAGTAAAGGAAATATTTGATCCCAAGACAGCACTTCTCTGTCCTGCACTGTACCAGTGCTTTTGCATGGTGAGAGACAGGCTGATATCAGTGCACTTAAGACAGCTTAGGTTTTTGAAAAACCCAAACAAACATTAAGCAAGTGAGTAAAGGAAGGATATGGAAAACATTGCAGCAGACTGTGGATAGGTCAAAACTCCACGCTTTCTCAATTTCTTCCCATGCTTATGATCCAGTATGCTAATCTTTGAGTCTTTTCCCATCTCAGTTTCTAGTGCTGCTAAGAAAGTCCACTGCAAAAAAACCCCAACAAACTATTTCCATTGCAAGGTTAAAAACAAACAAACAAACAAACAAAAAAAACAGCACCACAACTTTGCTGCACGTAATATAAGTTTACAAAACCCTGTAAAACATGCATCCTTAGGTAGAGTTATTTATTGTAAAAGATCATGTATGGGAAAAAGATATTTCATTTTCTTTTCTTCCGTGGATCTGTAAATAGCTCCACAAGACTAGATGAGCTTAGTAATCTTTTCCAATTTAACAGTTCCATGAAATAGCAACTCTCACTGATTATTAATACAGTTGCTGTCCTTCCCTGGGTCTCAAGTTTCAGTGCATAACTATTAATGGAAACATTCTGTATGGTGAAACATGTAAGCTGTTTGATCAACGGACACATCGTTTCTGGAGAAAACCTCATTTGCTCACAGATGAAATTCTGTGTCCTGCTGCATTGCGGGTAAGTTTCAGACTCATTTTAGAGTACATGTTCTGCAGTTTCTGGCCCACGATTGGTGGCAGTCCCTCTTCTGTCATCAGGTAACTCTATAATGTGTCTCAAAACAGGATAGATCTGGCTAACAGCATTTCAGTGCCATATAATTATCAGACAGTATCTACCCACGCTGATTACCAGTCAAATTAGACAGGGAGTTTAAAGATGGATTTGTGAATCTGTGTGTAGGTGGTCTTGGTGGCTCATCTGTGCCCAGAGCCTTTGGCAGTAGGCAGAACAGGTACTGTGTTTCCTCTAGTAAGAACCCTGAGAATTCCTACCTAGAAGAAAAAGAGCATTAATCCAAACTGTTTTAAGAAGAAGGAAAAAAAAATAGTTCCTAGCTTGGGTTTTGTTTAACATCAAGGGGAGCTATTGCTGCTGGAGGCTCTGTACTGGAAGTTATTGCTTTTGTACAGTTTGCTGTCTTCCTTCTGTTACCTGTTGACCATGCGATGGTTCATTTCTCGGCTTATAACAGGTCAATACACTTTGCTGGAGAGAAAGTGAGGTCACGGAGCTCAGCTTGCTGGTTTTTGCTCACAGACTAAGCGGATGCTCTAACTATGGACTGGATGAGAGCAATGGGACATACAGTCACTAAGTCAGATAGTAAGAACAACAGATGGTTCACTGTTTAGCCTTTTAAAGTTTTTCAGCCACTCAATGCACTTTATTCTAGGAAGAATCATAAAAGAGCCTTGATTTTCTTTGTAGCTCACAAATGCAGATGACTATGTACTTAAGTTATCCCTCTGATACACAGCACAGATTTCTGAATGGGACTTCTGCTAATGTTTGACCAGGCTGCTGTGTTATGTTAAATAAGATTACTTACAACATCATTCATTTTTCACTTGGATTGTTAACTGGACAAACCTAAATACAAGCTTGATTATTCCAATGATTTGATTTACAGCAAGGGGATGTGCAAACAGATGTGGAAGACAGAGCCATTGTGCATCAGTCCATTTGTAAGGGAATTATTTTACAGCTTGTTATTACCAAAAAGCATCAAGGCTTTTCTGAGAGGCTGACCAGCTTCACTCCAAAGCACATCTGTAGTAGACACATCCATTTTCAGACTTTTGATAGAGGAGAATAAAAGTGTGCAGCGCCCTTAAAAGGCAGCAGTTAGAGTACAGTAATCCCTACTTGTAAATACTGCAGTTTTCCATCAGTGCTATCCAACAGCATTCTCTAAATCCTACTTTAAAAGACCAGTGATTACTTAAGAGACGGGATCAGGCAGACCTGGATGCTTTCTCAAGTACACAGAGATCACTGTTACTGTAATATAGAAGGTAATTTTGGTCAGAAAGGTGACATGGGCATTTAGCAGATCTGATCTGGCGAAGTGCAGCAGGAACACAAATACAGCACACGTTACTGTTCTACTGACTTCTGGACAAATTAAAGCGATTAATCTGCTAAAGTGCAGTTAAATACCACATCAGCAAAACTGAAACAGGACCATTTTATTGCTATTACACGTGAGCGTCTGCATGTTAAAACATTTTAAGTCACCAGATCTCATTACTAGATGCGCAATGGTCATCTTTCTGAACCATAAAGGAAACTTCTGCCTTTGTCTACCTCTGATGAAAAAACCAACAGATTGCAGAGGGCATTCCTTTGATCTGCTTTGGTGTACTATTTCTTGTGGAAGGGCTGCACAGCCTACTGCTGAATAGGTACCTCAGGTTTACATTCTTGAGATGTGCAGCATTAGATGAAGGCATCACAGCTCAAGAGAATAATGTAATTCAAGAGCACAGAGTTGCATTTGAACTCAATGTTACAGCAGTGGTGTCATCAGTAATCAGTGGGTCAGGATCCAATGCAGGTCAGGTTTTTCTGCTTATATTAGAAAATAATTCCCATATCTGCTAATTATTAAAGTTTGTACAAGTTCCCCTTATCTGAACAGACAAAAACTTTTGAGTGTTACTTCAAGTTATGAGTTTAGGATTTTTATTTTTCAGACCTTCTGCTACTGTAAGTTGGTTTATAGCCCCATTAGTTTGGGTTGCTAAAGTGTTACACAATATAGCAGTAGCATTCTGACAGATTTTGGAGGTGCAGAGCCATAAATTTTGGCGGCATTTTATTTGATGAAAGTAAATAGTGTCATTTTCCACTTTATGAACTCCATTTGACATACACTCTGATCTTATAAAATTTATTGCATTTGGAGAATGGCGGAGATTGGCTGTTCAAATTCTCCATGACCAATAATTTATCAAATCTGTCTACCATTTTTTCTTCAAATACAAAAGACTGCTCCGCTAATGTCCTTCAGTACTTAAAGCTAATGGGCTCTATTTGGGGTATTCTACTATCTAAAATATGTGACAAATATTAAGCATTAAAGGCGTCTGCTGAAAGAGCAACATGATTTATTATTAATCGAAAGAATAAATCAGGTTTTCTTCCTCTTTGGCAGGCCTTGTCCATTTAAATGGGCTGCTAATATTCAATTTCTCACATCTCATTGCTAGTGAAGCTTCTGTTTCCTGAGGGGCTTTAAAGAGTTTTCACCAATTCAATATCTAGAACTCTATAAGAGGGGCATCTTTTTTTTTCCTTCTCTCTGTTTTTGGACTGAAAAGTGTGTGATAATAACTGAATACTTGGCTGCAGTATCAACATTGCATTTTTCTGGGAGCATACTTGTGTTCCAAAATAAAAATAAAAATAATTTAAAAAAAAAATCATAATTGCCACCAAAAATCCTTCAGGCTGGGTAAACCACATCTTTTTTGTTTGGTTATGAGACATCTAGAAATGCAATGACACAGCTGAGTGTAGGTCAGAGAAAAGACTTCAAAAAATCGTTAATTCCAATGTTAATGATCTCTCCTCAGCTGCATTCTGTAACAAAAAGAGTTGAAACAGAGAGGTACTAGGTCATTATGACAAGAATAACCTAGAATACACCTGTTTCCACCAATTCCCACTTCACAATTCCCTAGCAGGCATGACAAGTAGCTGCAAGTGGCTGGATAACAGGGGTGGGTTATTATTACAGTTGCTGTGAAAAAAGTCAAAGCACATCAAAAATCCTTCAGGAGTTAAGAATGATGTGGTGCACAGAACACAATGCTAGGAAATATCACCAGAGGCAGCCAAAGATTTCCAGCTGGACAGACCTAGAGAGCCTCTTATTCCTGGAAAGTAAGTTGAAAAATATATATATATTTGTTTCCATTCTTTGCTCCTTCATCAGGATCCAGTTAGAGGATGAAAGACTTGATGTACCTTTAATAGAGATCAACATGACAACACTTACGTGAAGAAGTACTTCTTTGGGTTGACAATAATTTCACAAATCAGCTGACAGTTTTAGATAAGGAAGAGGGTTGTGGGAATTAAGACTTCCCATCCATTACATTTTTTAATAAATACATCTGTGCTTGGCGCTCCTGGTTGGCTTTTCTCCCTCAAGGAGAGAGATAAATCATTCCAAATAAAAGTATAATTTTTTACAGTTTGGGGAGGAGGTACAGGGGATGGAAGCAAGAAAGAAGAAGTCTCTGACAAACTGATTTTCTGATTCTCACTGTGTTTCCGTAGATCCTTAGTGTCCAGCTCTTCAAAAGGAACTGCAGTTTGATTAAAGATGCCGTGGCTGTCCTAACTCAACAAAAAGTAGATACAAAAAAAAACCCCAAACAAACAAAATAAAATAAAAAAAACAAACAAAGAGATGTTGGACACCCTCTCTCAGTCCAAAGCACATCTACCATATCAGAAGGGCTAATGGTGCTTTTGCCCAAGCAGGAGGACAAGCCACTTTCCCTCCTAGTCCCACACTCCTCATAAGCCATTTGCAAGCCCCTTCAGTGAGACTTATCTGGAAAATCTGTCTGATCTTTTCTCCTTCTCCTACTCCCCACTTCCCAGCTTTGGGTTACATTAAAACCACTACTTACTTCTTGAAGAAGAGAAAAACAGATTCCTCTTCTACCTTCTTTGCAAGCGATCTTGAACTATGGTCAGCTTGCAGATCAGTATAGAAAGGTTCATTGTCCTGTGATCCACCCTCAATGACCAATTCCCAGATTACTCTCAGGAGATGCCTACTTTGTTGCTTCTTTGATCAGCTGAAATTTTTACATGAGTAGGTATCCCGATGTAGCCAAAACCATGTGAGGATTTTAATCCTCATTCTTGCCCGTGGTTTGATGTGCAATTCCTCCTCTATCTATAAATTGAAATAGCATGAGAAAAGGGTAGAAATGATGGGAAGAAAGCATTAAGAGGATCTTCTTAAATACAGCCTCAAGACTCATGCATCTCACTGTGGAGATAAAACACTTTTGTTATTTTACTGTATATTTTAGGAGAGAATAATGTCTTAATACTGGGGCTGTTATCATTTGCCTTTGAGATGTTTAGAAGCCTTGCTCCCTGCCACAACATAATTACACAGCATAGAATAATTATTTTACAGTCAATTGAGTACACTAAGTGTGCATATTTAAAAAACCCAATTTAAACGTCATCTCTACCATGTGGCACAGAATACTTGCAATTCTCCCATCCAAACCTGAGACCAATTACATTGTTAATGAAGCTCGATGGATCAGTCACTTCCTGAAGCAGTGTTTGAAAGTTCCTTTTCAAAAACTTGCCTCAAAGCCTGTTCTACAAGGTGCAATGCTAAAATCAAAACTACGGAGAACTACTATAAAATTTCCTGCTTCAACTCAAAGAATATGTTTTCTTACGGCAAAGCATTACATTTTTAAACCACATATCCTGTAAGTCAATGAAAGCTTACATTTTGTAGCAGACCAGATTCACGGGGTGCACAGATACTCAGTTTTAGTTAATGGCTGAACAATGGTTTATGAAAAGCTCTTACTAAGAAAGATAACATAGTCATGTAGAAGTAATCCACCGTTATGGGAGTTTCTTCAAATGTTATTATAATATTAGAAGCATGAATAATATTACAGCATGCACACAACTCTTTCATCTTTTTCTGGGGCACAAGTTCTTTTCAGTCCATAGAATAAATAACACGAATGTGAGAGGGATAATGATAACAATTCAAGAAGGGAAATGTTTTCAGCCACTTTTCCGCTCAATATTTCACAGCACAAGTCAGATAGAAGACTTCAGACTTGGCTACCAGAATAAGTAAGGGATCAGTCCCAGTAAATCTCTGACTGAAAATCTCCATCACTTTAGACATCTGTAAAAATATGGATATCACTCTGACAGGGATGTCTGTGCTAAATGACAGGGGCTATCTTTCTTGATTTAACTGGGCTGCTCCCAGTGAAAAAAAGCCTGGTGAGTTGCAGGATACCTGAAATGATCCCCAACTTTTTAACTCCTCAAACAAAACTTTCCTTAATTCCTTTAAAAAACAGATGTAAGACATGCTCCTAAAGCAACCCGGATTGTTCCATTCTTTATCAGGAACTAGCTTCCCAGTATAGAGAGAGTGATAAATTGGGTGTAGAGTGAAGAAAAAGGATGATTGAGCACAGACACTGTCAAGGCTTTTCTGGTAGAAAACGTTAACAATGTACTTTGTGTGCCCCGGTGGCGCAGCGGTAGAATTCCCGTCTGCAACACCAGGGGGCCCGGGTTCGAATCCCCCCTGTGGAGCGGGGGGTAGAAGTGCCGCTCTGCTACACAGAGGGCTCGAATCCCGGGAGTTGGACTCGATGATCTCTAAGGTCCCTTCCAACTCGCACAATACTATGATACTATGATACTATGATACTTAAAGTTTCCTGATAACTCTGTCAGATGGTACATTACTGGAAAAAATCTTCCTACCCAACATCATGCCAATGTGGTCACAGAGTCAGAATTTAAGAGTAGGGGCACTTAGAAAATACGAAGTGAAGGTAGTTTTCTTCTCTAGGCCCCAGATAAATCATTGAAATGAAAGCTTTTCTCCTTTGACTGTCATGAATACAGTCACAGTAGTTAAGTGGGGAAAAAAGTACATGAGGTTTGTGTAGAAATTCAGTTGGGATACAAATTCAATGAGTTATGTTCTTGGCTGTACAAACAGAGATTTCTTAAGCTATGTGTATATAAGGGAAATGAGATGTGCAGCCAACTCACTGGACTTAAAACATTTTAATTACTCAGATTTTAAAATATAATTTAATTTCAACGTTAAGATAGGGCTTGAATTCAGCTGCTGAGAGGAGACATCTCCCAAAACAGAGTAAAACAGGGAAAAGGAGACAACCTTATTTCCTGACTCAGACATCAAATAATTTTGACATTCTTTTCAATTTAGGGAAAAAATTAGCATGATCTCTCATGGGTTGCTGAGGGCTCTCCATTAACTCTAGAGGCCAAGGCATTTTTGCTTTGAGTGAATATGCTATTTCTGCTCTATAACATTAATTCTCAACTCAAATGGAATGAAATTCCTTTAGCTAACCTTGAAATAAAACCAGATTGATTAATTCTGACATGTGATACTGAAATCAAAACCCTGCCGTGGGTGGGAGGTGTAGCAGAGAGGGGTTGTTGAAGAAAGGCCTCTATCTTAAAAATGAAATACTGTTTTCCTTGTGTAAGGAAGAGATTAAAAACCCAAAAATGCAAACTCTAGCAAATTGATCATCAAGTTAAAGAGATAGGGAAGGCTTGACCTTTCAGCTACACACAACATTGTATTTAACACCCCTATTTGTTGAATGCTGCCAATTACTGAAGACTATTTGCTGCTTTCATCTAGCAGCCTTTCTGTCATTCAGCAGCCGTAGCAGCGTAAATAGTACCTGGGCAGGGAGCTGAAGATGGATGATTGCTATAACCCCCTCTCTATGCTAAAGGATGACTCTTGTAGCGTGGAACAAACCTTGCACATTTGCCCGAGCTGAGGGCAGCTCTAGTTCTGAGGCAGAAACCTAGAAGTTCTGAAACAGCATTAAGAAAATTGACCATGTCCACATAGCACCTCCATTTCCAGCTTAACAACAAGCAATAACAGAAAGAAAGAAAAAAATCGTGTCTAAGCCTGTGTAAGCAAAGGAGCAGCTCTGGATGTCTTAGGAGATCCAGAGGATACAATAATTTCCTTTCTCAAAGTTGGTCTGGGAGCATATGAGCATCTTTGCAACTGTGACTCTGTAATGCTCCCCATAAAAGGCTTAGTCACAGAAGAGAAGTCAGAATAGTCAGCCGTAGCTGTTTAAAAGTAACTCTTAAATCATAAAACTTGATGATAGCCTACAGTTCACATAGTTACCACACCTTTTCCAGCTGCTAGAGCCTGATCCAAACTGCACTAATGATCCTTTTTTTTAAAATGAGACTGAAAGAAACTCCACCAAGGAAATACTGTGTACGTAAACACTGCTGTTCCAAATTTGAATAAGTGATATTCACCTAGAAACTCACAAGATATAAAGGAAAACAAAATAACAAGGCACGTGGCTTGAGTCTGTATTCAAAATGCAAGTGCTCTAATAGAAAAACAAAATCAAAGCAAAACCTAGGAAGTCTTCGGCAATTACAGTTACATCAGAGAAATAAAAAGGTATAAAAAGAAGTATGCAGAATTGTGAATTAGGAGCTGATAAATGAAAGAAGTATGAGTGCCTATGGAATTTATTCCGCTCCCCAGTAAATATGCTTTCTTATGAAACAATTACAGACTGTTTATTTTCCCATAGGACACCTGCATCATCCATAGCATAAGAGGAATGGTGTCTGCAGATGAATCAGGCCTGCGGAGTGAAGGAGAATGTTGTTTGTGGGTTTGCCTCCTCCCATTTGATCAAATCCCTGCCAAGAAAATTCTGGCATATCTGTACTTTCTTTTAAATTGCTCCACCAGATGGTCATTATTCAGCTTACGGGGGAGGAACTGGGGGAGTTGTTTAGGAATCCAGAACTTTTGTGTGTGCGTGTCATCAGATTAATACGGACAGTTTCTCTCAAAAGAGAGGTTGATTTCATTTGGTACAATGTAGGGGCCACTATACAGGACTAGAGACATTAGTGTAATTCCAGTATTTATCTGCTGCTTTCCTCATACTGCAGTACCTTGCACAGGTTGGATTCCATCGCTAAGGCAGGACATCCCACAGAAACGCCCAGTCAGGACATTGGACATACAAAAGCTGGACTAAGGGGTCACAGAAGGTACCAACCTAGAGCAAGACCCCCTTCCTCACCCCAACCCCCCCAGCATCTCAGCTGGTTACTCTAGTGGAGAGACTAGAGCACCTGCTGGTAGGCAGCGTCCATCAGCTCTCTACTTCTAAACTTGTTTTGACAGAAAAGTCAAGCACATTTCTGGAGTCAGACCAGACTTAAAGTGATTCCACCTGAGCCCAACAGGGAATAAGAAAATGCAAGTACGTTACCCTTTAGGTGGGGAAAATTGCCAGGAGCTGGTGTCTCTGTGCTTTATATTTTCATAGCAAAGCTCTCTGTTGAGAAATTTCCTAGTACCAGTTTGGGTTTTTTTTTTTTTTTTTTTTTTTTTTTTTTTTTTTTTTTTTTTTAAATTAAGTTCACATTCTCACATTCTAATTTTTATTTTAATATCTTCCTATACTTAGATTTTGTTTTCATTGTTGTTTAAACGGAAAACTGGGGGGAAAATGGGTAAGAGTCTATGTAGCTGTACTTGAAAATCCTGAACATGTATGTATATAGGGGAGAATTTGTAGTTGCTTGCTACATTGTCCTGATGTGTTTTTATCAGTCAGGCTACTATCATTTATAAGTGGAATGTCCCATATGTAGTATTTGATGAAGTATTTGATGGTTTAAGACTGAAATAAAAATATTAAATAAGATTTGAAATAATTCTAGTTGATGTTGCCAATGATATCCCAAGAATATCTAACATTTTTAATGGATTGCACTGGATACCAAAACTTATCGCTATACCCACACAACAGCATGCAATATTTCTGCATCTCTGCACACAAAACCAGCGACCAAGGATCCACAGAAATACACTACCCTGTGCTTATGTCTTTATTCAGTTACTCAGGTAGTCACATCAGAGCCCTGTTTTAGTTTGGCTCAGTGAACAGAAGCTACCAGGTGCTGGAAGTCTTTTCAAGTTTGATATATTTGTTTCCAGCCAGGCTTTGTCTGTCTCATTTAGATAAGCTTTTTGAATCAGGCTCTTTCTTTGGACCTAATTCTGCACCACTGAAGAAGTTAGGGAATTTATATGGTCTTTAGCAAGACTTGGTGTCAGTAGGCTCTCCAATACTAGTATTGATTATTAAAGAAAACTTTAATACTGACAGTATTTTGTAAAGAAGTTACTCCCAATTGTAAGTGCTGAGTACTTCTGTTACATGGCATCCTTAATTGAACCTTGCAGAATAAATGTAAGTAAAGGTAGGTATGTGGGTTCTTCCAAAGCACTCATCACTACTGTAGCTCTGCTGGCACTGGTATTGATAGAAGGCTCCTTCTGGAGTTCAGACAGCTGAAACAGGCTAATTGCTAAGTGTTTCTACAAAACCCAACCTTACCATCCATTTATTTGAATGGATTCATTCCCTTTAAAAATGGGATACTGAAGAAGAATATTAATGGCGAAATGCTAATGTCACCACAAATAATGTACATTTACCTAACATCTTCCAGCCCAAAGAGAATATACTCAGGCCATCTGTGGTATGTCTTCTATCGCAACGAACAGTGAGTGCATCAGTAGATTGTACTGCTTGATAGAAAATAAGTAGATAACTCCAGCACACATCAGCTGCCCAACCACTGCTTACCTACTTTTGCAGAATAAAGGCATGAGTTGACCCTGCCAGGGTGCACAATCATGGATTATATACTTTGATAGGCATTCACTCTCTGACCTGGAAGGGCATGAAGCTTCCTCCCTGAACAGCTGAAGAAAATCACAATTTTATATGCACGGAAATAAGAAGAACAGTTATCATCTTGCCCTCATAACCTCCTATTCTGTAGCAGAAGAGCACAGCCAACAAATACGATAATTGATGAGCAAAGTAGATATGAATGAAACTATATATTACAGATGTAACCACTGTAGCATTAACTGTGTAAAAACATGATGCTTCATGCTCTCACTTTTTATGCCACAGGCATTGCCCGCCCTGTATTTGTTTTAGAGTGCATTCCATAGGTTCCTGAACTCGAGTAACACTTGGGGGGGAGAAAACTGCCAAAGCAACAGGTATCTGCAGAGGAAAGGCAGAAAAGGTTGACAGCAGATAGCTGCAGGTGGTCATCTAAAATTGGAGGACATGTAGGAGGCAAAGATTCACATAATAAGACCTACTGCAGTAGAGGGGCAAGTGAAAACTGACTTAAAATGTTGAAAAGATGAATATATTTGTTGGGGGGAAAAATAGCTGCCAGCTGGAGACTTTCAGAATGAGTTTTAAATATTGCTGAGACTACACTGCTCAGAAGTCAACTGAATCTCCTGGGCATAAAATTTCATTTAGCACATTGCATTAAAGTGCCACAGCTGTCTGCAAGGGTGGTGAGGTTTCTTATGCTTGTACATTACACCCATCGCTGTGATATCTGGAGGTTTGTGCATAAAAGCAATCTGACTCTCTCTCATGTTACTCCTCCTTCCAGAGGGCCAATTGTGTGCGCATTATTAATGGATAAATTTTGCATTCTGCTGGCTTTTATTTCTTTTGTATTTTTCTTATTAGATCAGGAGCAAACTCAGAACTAGCTAGGAAGAAATGCTTTTTCTTCTACGTAAGCCTTAACTGAACACAATTTACTTTGTTTTCACTGCCAATTGCATTCGAAATGTGAAGTTTTTACCATAAACCTGTTGTATTTTGATTAAAAATGTAATTGGTGCAAGTTTCCACTTAACAGAAAAGCTCCTTCTTCCCAGAGGAAGAGTAAGTTCTTGACACTTTTTTTTTTTTTTTCCTTTTTTAAACCAGATTGAATAATAATGAGTTTCTCACTATAACACACAGCTCTTGTCACCCCCAAAGACCTTAGACTTAGAAAGTAAGCATTACTAGGAACAGCTCAGGAAATATTTCAGCAGCGCATAAAAGGCAGTGGATGAGTTTAGGTTGGTTGTATAATCTTTCAAGCGAGTAAAACTGGATATTTAAATAAAGGAATCTTACTTAAGTTGGAACCTTAACCTTGGCAAAGGTTCATATCTCAACAGAAAGTGGATTCTAACTTGCATTGCTTAACACACCAAAAATCCTTCTCCTGTATCTGAGTAGCTGGCCAGTAAGTATGAAGATAACATTAATGCGATTGTTCTCTGATATGCACAGATATCCCAGATCTTGGTAATTGTGCCTCTAGGAGTGTATCAAAAGGGTAAGGTAACAATAAAATGCCCTTGAAAAAGATGATTGAGGAAAAAAATAATAACCCATTTTGATCTGCATGATAAATGCATGCTACAGCACTAAAAGTACTAACAGATTTTTATTTTTAAGAAGAAGGTTTGTCAAGAATTATAGAGTTGGGAAGTTTTAAGAGGCCCATTAATACGGTGCTCTACTTATCTGTGGCTTCTGTGTGCAGCTGCAGAGCATTATTGTGTCAAATGTATTAAAATGAAGCACTGATGTACTTAAAGGGACTTCGTAGGAACTAATGACAGCATTCTCTCAATGAGGAGGGAAATATGCATCTTCAGAGCACTTGGAGGGGACATTTTGACAATGCATCAAGATAATAACAAACCCAAACAAAAACAGAAAGTCAGTGTCACATAGTTACTGCTCTGTGATGTCACAGTGACATACTCTTATCTCATTCAGAATATATTACCATGCCTTCAACCTCAGGTCTGAGTTTAGGTCTTCCTGATTTCAGTGGAAGATAAATCCACACCTAAGCTTAAAGCACACATGGGAAACACAAATCCTTGTGAAGTGTAACAGGTACAGAGGTTTTTACAGGTGTATATGCATTAAATATACCTCTTAGGCTTGAAAATATCATCTTTGTGCTAAAGGATTAAAACCTGAACTTTCACATGCAAGTAAGCACCTTGGTCCTAGCGACGTCACTGGGAATTAGACATTATTAGACATTATATAACTCCTGAGAACCAGAACAACACAGTGCAAAGGTATTTAGGCAGCTAATGGTGCATGCCAGATTGCTAAGGATTCTAAACTTCACACTATGCTTAGTTTCAGCTGCTTTTTGAAGATGCATCATTTAAATGTCCCACATTCCTAATAGCAGCAATAATGTTGTTCCTTTGCAAATGCTTTCAAAGTATCATATGACTTACATAATAACATGCTGCGTATCTGTTCACCATTGCTTCAGTGGGATTAATGGGATGCAAGACAGCGTACAATACTTTGCTTTTCTTTCTTTCATAACTGCTGATTTGCAAAAGCTAAACAATATTACCCTGAATAAAACCACATTAAAACAGACTACATATGGGGTGCGATATAAATAATGTGACAAGATGAGACAATACTTCCCCATTCCAGCAATTTGAGAACAATTTCAATAGAAGAGTAGCACGTTACCGCCCACACTATTTATTTTTCCTTCTATTTTTCAAACTCAGGTACAGGCTTATGATTATGGAGATACTGTTGTGCTTCCATAAAGGAAAGTCGCACGGACAACTGAGCTTGTATTGATTCACTGAGTTTATCACCTCAGTGATCTGAAACTGATTAGCATTCACCTTGCAAATGTGTTTTAAAATCTGTGCAAACATATTACATTTAACTTCTGGAAACCTGATAGACTAGGTGGAACATTAAATGGAGCGGATCTTGCAAAAATAAACCAAGTTACAAAGGCCAAGAAGTAGTTTGCCAAAGAAGTGATATAACATTTTTGACTTAACTTCTTCATGCAGTCTCAGAAGTTGCATTCATTTTAAGTAACTCCACTCCTTTGAAATCCTTTTAAACTTTTCTCTCTCAAACATTTCCTGTGGCATTGACTTCCATAGGCTAATAATGTGCTTTCCCTTCTGCTCACTTCACATTTTCTGCCTGCCAATTTCATCAGCTTGTCCCTCATTTTTGTGTTATGGGGCTGGGACTGGATGTGGAAGAAGAATACCAAATCTCTTTCCCCATAAACATCCATTATTTTGGGTGAAATTTCTGAGAGCTCTGCTTTTTAAACTGAATCATCATGGCCATTTTGATCACTGTCAATATTTAACCTCTCTTCCACTCTCTTCTCCTGCCCAAGTAAAGCTTTACTGCTTGTGGCACACTGGAGACAGACTACAGTGAATACAATGAGAGAAAGAGCATACCACCAAATTATAAAATTTCTGCTGCAGTATTTTCTTTAGCAATTCACGCCATTTTTGATTATTTTCATAGAATCATTTCCTTATTCTAAATTCCCATCAGTATGCCAGCCAACTAACAATGAATGCTAGATCCCATTCCCGAAATACTCTATAGGTAATCTAGATCCCAGCAGTGTGTGAAAAATACTTAGGCTCTTCCTCCCACTTCACATCACTTCACATTTATCTAAACCTAACTGCAATGATGACAGGTTTGTTCAGTCCTGTCTGAGCTCAACTATAAGCTAGCCATACTACTCTCATTTTGTGAACTCTGAATTAACATTACTTTTCCTCACTCCCTAGAGACACAATGAAGCTGGAGTGATAACGGGGTTGGTTTCAGGGCCTAGACAATAGGGTGCTAGGACTGTTTGGCCTGTAATTCACCTCATATAGAACACAAAACATGTATTTGTAAAATGCAAGATATTCATTGCTATCAGAGTATATAGGAAAACATGCTTTTGTTTTGTTTTTGCTAACAGACAGTGACTGGACAGTTCTTAGGTCTCTCAGACTCACTTAGTTAAACTTTGATAACTAAATCTGAGAGAAAACAAATCCAATGCTTTTCACAATAATTTACTGAATCTGTACAATTTTTTGTTCAGATTAGAGGTCCAAAGAATGATGACTAGTGAGATCTAAAGCACGGTTTTGCAGCACATGCTGCATTTTTGTATTAACTGGGTAAAATTCAGTACTTCTAACTAGGTATTTCAGATTTGAATTCAGCGAGGATTGAATTCTAAAGTGTATAAATCAAAACTGCATGTAATGACCAAAAGAAATGTAAAACTACCTGTCTCTGTTTTCTGCAGTGTCTGTTACCATAGTACCTAAACAATTACGGCATATCAACACCTGCAACTGGTGCCAGCTTTGAGAATACTTCCGGATTCTTCAATAAAATAAAAAAAGAATATTTAGATTTTAGATTAATCGACATTCAAGATGTTCTTATTAACACCCACCCACCATTTTCTTCCAATGTTCAGCAGGTTTTTGCATAAGCCTGACAAGATACTGTAGCTAACAAAATAAGCAGCAGCAAAAACACAACTAGTTTTTACTCTGAGGTCAAAGCACTCCTTCACAGACTGCATCAAATACACGCTTACTAAGTTGCTCTAAGTGCCAACTGCAAGTAAACTAATACAATACAGCACTTGTTTTAATTGCCTGCTGCACTCATTAGTATCATATTCACTGCTAATGAACTAAAGCGTCATATTAGCAGCTTGATCACTGATAATGAGTGAAACTGGCAAAATCTGTTTGTGGTTGGTAGCTTGATTACCTTTCATTTTCACCATCATATAGATCTTTGTTCAATTAACAAGAATACTACAACAGTCAACAATGATAACTCATCAGCTACCACCATGTTATTTTTTCAATTAACTGCAAGTGACTCACTGCTTTTCTAATTGTTAGATTTAACCCTGGCAAGCAGTTCAGCATAACCCAGCTACTCACTCTCCAACATGGGACTGAGAAAGAATCAGGAAGGTGAAAGCACAAAAATTCATGGGTTGAGATAAAGACAGTTTACTCGGTAAAACAAAAACCTTACATGGAAACAAAGCAAAACAAGGAATTCATTTGCTGCTTTACATCAGCAGGCAGATGTTCAACCACTCCTAGGCAAGGAGGGCTCACCATATGTAGCAAGCTCTTGGGAAGACAAATGACATCACTTCAAATATCCTGGCCCTTCCTGCTTCTTTAACCCGGCTTCTATTGCACAGCAGGAGCATACATATGGGATACTCCTTTGGCCAGTCTGGGTCAGCTGTCCTGGCTCTTCTCCCACCTAGATCTCAGTGCCACTTGTGAGGGACCCCTACTGGAGCAGTTCCCTCCTGAAAGGACAGGTCCTATGTGTTTTTGTGGTTTTAGCTTTTCACTGCTCTAGTCTGCTAGTAATAGGCAACAAAGTATATCAATCTCTCTATGCTGTCTGTCCTACCCATGACAGTAATCACTTGAGCAATCTCCTTGTCTTTGTTTCAAGCCATGAGTCCTTTTTCCATCATATTTTCTCTCCTTGTTCTTTTGAGGAGTGAGAGTGAGAGAGTGATGAGTTGTGGTGGAGCTTAGTTGCCTACCAGTTAGAAATGACCACAGATGTGAACTGTACAACAGAGTTTTTCTGCTTCGGAAATTAATGATATCTAGTAAATACAGAAGAGACTAGTAGACGAAATTGACATTTTGCTGTCAGACTCTCTCAGGTTTTTAAAGTAATTGTGATTGTTGATTATAAACTCATAAAAAGAGATGCAACATGCAGAGATGGATTAAAGCTGACTATAGGGTGCTGAGAAGGTCAGACAAAAAGTCTTTAAAAGGAATGTAGTTTAGCTTATCAGATACTGTCTCAATCTACAGAGAGCCTGAAATGATGGCCAAAAAAGGCCACTGGATGATGTTTCTGTCAGTCAAACTGTACAAACAAGATAACAGGGCAAAAGTAGACAACAGCATATGCTGTAGCGTTGTATAGACATCAAAATGCTGTAATCTGACACAAGAACAGGACAGTGACTGAGCTTTTTGTGCTTAGACACCCATTCCTTTCCTCCCTCATTACAAATGGATTTCATTCAGCCTGGAGAGACCATCAGAAGATGATCTCAGCTGGGAACAGGCCTCAAAATTAAAAAAAATAAATAGGAATAGTTGACCAAAGATTGCAAGATCAGTGATTAATAGCTTGGATGTAAGAGTAGGAATTTACTACAGGAAACTTATGTTGCCATAGCCCAATTCCTAGCTGCTGCAAATTAAGAGGAATTCAGTCATGCTCCAGTGAATGAAGCAAGACCATCTGGACAGAGACTGACTAGCAAACACCAGTGTTATTTCACACTTCTTAAATAAATATTTGTGGTTAGTCTTGCCCAACCTAGCAAGAAGCTCCATTGGAAGCATTTACTCTCCCAGATCCAGAGGAACAACCGCACCTACAATATTTACTCCTGAAATTTGAGAGCGGGTTCTTCTTCAGTGCTCTTTCCTGTGGAAGATTGTTAGGATACATATATATATATTTAATCTATGGAGGAATTGCCCTCTCTTGTGAAACACTGACCACTTTGACCTTGGAGGAGTACAGTAACAAAACACAAAGGTATCACTCTTAATACAGTTATTCATTCTTGTCTCTGGGACCTGAGATTCCTGATGAGCTGCCTTGATGGTAAAGGCTGAGACAAAGAAGCAGTAAGCACTTCAGTGTTTTCACTTCCTGGATAACCAGGTCTCCTGTTTCCTTCAGGAAATGGCTCACATTTTCCCTAGTCTTCCCTTTGTCACCAAGATACTTGTGGAAGCCTTTCTTGTTGACCTTGATGTCTTCAGCCAAACTTAATTCTATCTGGGCCTTAGCTTCCTTAACTCAGTCCCTAACTACTTCAACAGCATCTCTGTATTTCTTCCAAGTTACCTGTCCTTGCTTACACATCCCATATGATGTACTTCAGCAAGTATATTAAATGACCTCAAGGAAATTACATGGTTGAAACCAAAACAGCCACTAAGCATCAGACTGAGTGAATAACTGATGAAAAACAGATATACTCCAGGATCCGAGAGAGAACATTTCTCACAAAACAGTAATTTCATTTTTGCCTTTTCAGTCCTTGTTCTCAAGGGAAACTTGAGAAACTGAAACCTTCAAAATGAGTCTCTGGAAAGTAAAATTCATAACACTACCAGATACCAGAAATCACAGACTGAGTAGAGAGACACTAGTCCTATGGTAAATTATGCCTTTTTTTGCCCACACCCAGTAATTCCCACAAGTTCAGTTGATGATAAATTACCAATCTCTTTCTCACAAGAGATAGCTATCAAATCATCTCTTCTTTTGCAAGTGTCATTCCCCTGTTCCAGAGGTACCTACTGCCTTTTCTCTTTAACGATATAACTGATTAACAAATTCCAAGTGTTCTCAGTTCAGATTTAACTCCAAAGATCTCTGCTTCTCTTTCAAGCCTGAAGAAGGACTTGCATGCTGGAAAGCTTGTCTGTTTTGCCTCTATCTGCAACTATAACAAACAAAAAAAGCAAACTAATCTAAGTAATCAAATGCAAAAAGAAACAGAAAAGGAAAAGCATTTCCCTCTGCTCCAAATTCTGCCTAATTTAGGAAGCATACCTGTGGTTTTTAGGTAATCAATCAATTATATAATTAAATCTCATATGGTAAAAGACTGAATAATTTTATTCTACTTGGATATGCTGAGAAAAAAAAGTCATTGGTTTCATCCTTCGAAGTAAGGAGATCCAGAACCATATCTTACCACAGGAATTAGAACAGTGCAAAGATAAACAGAAAACTGATTTTAGAAATACTGTTCAGAAAAAGGCTGAAGGAGATAAACTTCTCTGAAAATTGCCTCCTGCTGTCTTACACATTTTATAAGCCGTGCTGGGGTACATTTGAATGAAGTAATTTGCCATACACAGTTCTTTTAACTGCTCAAATGCATGCAAAAATCACTGCGTAGAAATCACACAATAATCAGTTTAAGCATTCATATCTCAAAAACATTAACAGTTCCCATTCATCAGAAAAAATTACTTTCTTCCCTTTATAAATATCTCTGAATTGTAGAATGGTTTAGAATAGAGGGGACCCTAAAGCCTACCCAACCCCAACCCTCTGCCATGGTAAGGTTGCCATCCACCAGCACAGGCTGCCCGAGGCCCCATTCAACCTGGCCTTGAGTGTCTCCAGGGACAGGGCACCCACAGCCTCACTGGGCAAACAGTCTGGTTGTGTAAACAATTTGTTAAATGGGATAAAGCACCATGACCTGTGCTTTTAAACAGAATGAAAACTTCTGTAGTAGTTGTATTTATGTATTTGCTTTCCATCCAATTAATTCTTAGTTGTTTTTTTCTTTGTTTTGTTGTTGTATTAAACTTACTGCTTAAAACTCTGGTATAACCAACCTGATGCTGTTGTAATGAGTTAGGTAGCCTATATTTTGATTTTCAATGAATACGGTGGTAGACGGATGCACTCACAAAATTTGTCTGAAGCAAAGCTATCTACATATCTGTAACTATCTACCCATTGGATAATGGTGCTAGCCTTGGTAGTAAGCACTTGTTCTGGGCTTGGCAAGGAAGCACTGTTTTGCCTCTAGGGAGTTTTGCCTTGGTTTAAAAAACAAACAAACAACAACAAGAAAAACAAACAAAACACTCCAACACTGCCTGTGGAGGCTTTAGCCACCACATTTATCCACCCTTCCCTGGGCTGTTCAGCCCTGCAAGAGACTCCTGCAAAGAATGCAGGCACTGTTCCTGCCAACATCTTTCCCTGTAGATCTATTTATGTTATTTATGTGAACCACTGGCTGGTTCTTACAGAGCAGGACAGCATACAATGCTGTCTAATATCATCTATTTTCTACCTTTCAAAACACATTTGGATAAACTTAGGGGGGAGTGACTATAACACTGAACACCAGCAATGCAGTTTAAATCACTTGTACACACCACAGACTATTTTTTCCTTTATGTAGCTGCACTTGCTGTGAAGGAATTAAGTTAAATTTGCAACAGAGAGAGTATACTACATTACATTTACAGGTATCACAGCCTTGGGCATAGGAGAATTGGAATTGAAATACTCCTGTAAAAGCAACCTAAGTGTAAGTGCTTGCCCATTTCCTCCTTCCCACCTCTTGCACAAGCTACTTTTCAAAGAGGAAAAAAAAATAGTAATGATTTAGCCAGAAATGAGCGGTGTTAGTTGACACATCCAAGTCCACAACATCAGAAAAGATGAGCAACATAGAAAGCCTCCTGCCCCTAAATATGGTGAAACGTAAAACATCCCTGAACTGTGCACTGCACCAGCTGATGACTGGGATGAATCAGAGCAACCATATGGCAGGGAAATAGCTGAAATGATGAAGCAAAAGGCTTAATTTCCTTAGCAAAAGCAGGGATGCTGAACTGCCACTAAATTAGATACATAGGTAGATAAATAAATAATGGAAATTGCCCGAGTTAAGGAGAAAGAACATTTTGAGGTTGGATACATACATAGGCATACAATACAAACACACCTAGTATTTTTCTAATGCTTTGCTCATCTGCACTGTTGAACAGCTGGTTGAATGTAGTGGATATATAAATATCCTGCTTTGTAAAGCATTCCGTGTCTTGTGCTTATGATTACAGCAACAACAACATGTGCTGGTTTGTTGTGGCAGGGTCTGCTCACGCACAGTGGTAAATCAAGTGAGTTTTGTGGCCCATTTGGGATTTTTCATGCACAGGGGGGAACTGCTGAACTTATTTCATCAAGACACCAGAGTACATTATTACCAAGACTCTTAATTTAGATATAACCTTCATTGTTTTAAGATGTCAGTGTTCTTTCCAGAGTGCCTTACTCCTGCAGCAGTATCTGGACATCTAGGTAATAATAATACTATATAATAATGCTTTAGAAAGCCTTTGACTTTCCCCCTGCAAAGATGTGATAGAGATTTCCAGCTTGTAAGAGTAAACAAGAAAAAACTGATACAAGTCTTTAGATTACTTAGAGCTACTTGAACTTTAAAGAGTCCAAGCTATTTTAAGAGACAGCACTGAAGATATCTCTAACAGTGTGAGGAAGTACAGCCTTCCTGATTAACTACATCACTATACAGAAATAACCAAGATATACCTCTTTGCAATTTCACCTAGTCCTTTTGCTACTCCTTGCATACAACAGTGTTTCACATTTATATTGCTGAAAGGGTTGACACAGATTCTGCCTATTTCCACAGCCAGAGAAGATACTTCAGGGTTTGACTCGATCTCTGGAGATCCCTTCCAAGCCCCATGATTCTGTGATTCTTCCTGAGCCTTCAAGGGCCTCTCTAGAAGTCCTCTACTCACTCCTCATCACTCATATCATAACAAGGAACAACAATTTTTTCTTCCTGTAGTGAAGAACATTTTGTTGTGCATGCATTCAATAAACATTGTCACACATTGAAAACTTTATCTTTTATGGGAGGATGGTTGGAAAAGATGATCTTGTAGGTCCTTTCCAACCTTGTGGTTCTAAGTTTCTAAGGTTTTATCTCAAGCCATGTTTGCTCTTCACAAAAGAAAAGCAGATTCCTAGTGTGTTGTTTGTTTGTTTAAGCTGGTGTACATGCAAAGACTTCTCTATTAGAAGAAATACAGACAAAAGAAACACAGAATTTCTGAAACATTTTAATTGCCAAAATATTCTCTGCCTAATGCAAGACGGTAGGTAACACATATCTATTTAACTGTAGGAAGCAGTATGTTGAATGGTATTTGAGGTGCTGGCAGTATCTCAAGAAACTCCTGTGACTCAAAGCCTCACCTATTCATACCCACACAGCAGCATGTGGCATTTGGTTTCATAAATGGGTCCAACTAGTTTTAGATCAGTATCTCACTCATCCTGTATATAATACTGAAGAAGAGCTAATACAATGGCTGCTTCAATATTATGCTATTCACATATTCCCTATGACGAAGAAAGACAAAATCAGAGACTGAAAACAGAAGCAGTGTCTCTAAAGGGATTTTATGCCAAGTACTTCCTTTAAGTGTATTTCATTCTTCCTCATTCAATACACAAGGTGGCTACTAAAAGAAATCAAAGATTTCACTGAAGCTACAATAACCAAGAACCACGGAGATAGTTATTAACCTACTAAGATTATCGTCATATTATTTCTTTTCTTTAAAAAAGTTGAATGCCATTGTCACAAATAAAAGCTATATGTTTTATTTGTAAGACAGAAAGAGGAACACAGTTACTGATTTGAAATAGCTGTATACAAGACACAATAAACAAACAAAAAACAATATTTGAGATGGAAAGTTACACTTGACAATTTACCGCATAGAAGGTAAAGTTAAACACACTCATCCAGAAAACTCTCCTATGTAGTTAAAAGGTTCAAAATAGATCCTCTTGCTTTATAAACTCCCTCTCAGGGGAACACAAGTACAGCTAAGTCCATTCCTTGTCCAAAATTTAGACAGCAGTTTATGCCTAAGAGATTACATGTGCCCAATCAAAGATAAAATTTTAACAAAGCTAATGAAGCTTAAAATGAATCATTAGTTACTTACCAAGGATCTACATCAGCAAGGTATCTCCTAAGATCAAGGTGTGAGGGATAACTGTGCTGACAAAGCCCCAGGAAATGTCCCTACTACCACACAAAAGAGCTCTAGAAGCCCTTTGGCTGCTCACTATTTACGGGGTAAGATGACAACTCATAGCCATAGTATTTAGCAATGCTCAGTTGGCACCTGTTGAACCAGGTGCCTGTTATCAGTTCTTTCAGCATCCAGTTTGAGACATTATTGTGGTTGTTAACTGTTTTAGACTTTGCTTATTTCAATCCTGTGCTGTTGTCTGCCTGAGCAAGGCCTTGACTGTACCGGGCAGATCAAAGAAGGAAGCTGGGGGTAGGGAACAGGATCCGGCTCTATCCCTTCCCCTCACTCAACAAATTCATACAAAGGAGCAATAGAATGGTTTGTGCTTCTCTTTGAGACGCACTGAACACTGAATGAACTCCTAGCGCCACGCAGAAGTCAGAGCCAGCACAACTTTTATCAGGGGATAATGGTCTTTTTATAGTCAGCGATTTATTCAGCGCCGTATTTGCTGACTGCGAGCCCCACACAATAAGCCATGGTCAGCTTATTGCACTACCCACCGCTTACAAACAGAGGAATGAACCTGTGACCCTCCCTCTCTTCATTGCTACCCAAAAGCCACCTTTCTCATGCAAATAGACTTCTTTTGTTTTCTGGTGTTAGCAACAATGATGTCATATATTCAGCGATCCCATTGTTGCCAAAGGGTGCAAAGCACTCGTGAATGAAAGCCCCACAGTGGTTCGAAAAGGAAGGCACAACTGTTGATCAGAATTAGAACCCAGCATTGCTAAACACCGTGTCCTCTGCTCTTGGCAGAAAATGGGGAATGCCTCTCTTTTAAGTTATTATTAGAATGCTAAGGCAGAAAACCGGTCACCTCCCCCAAGCTTTGGGATCTATAAAATATGTATATATACTTTTTTCCTTTTTGAAAAATACCCTCATTTATTTTTCATTTTGGTATGATTTAATAACAACTACATTTTCTCACCTAAGATGTAATGTACTGCTTGTCAATAAGAGGTCAAATCATGCGGCTATACAGGAGAACTGCTTTGGAAGTGTTTTCTTTTGGCACTCTGCTGTACGTTTTGATTTATTGTAGCAGGATTGCTTGCCAGTTACCACAGTAAGATTATATCCAAAATACTGTCAAGGATCTAGAAAGCAAAATCTATGGTGTTTAATTAAATACCACCACAACCACCACCCCACCGACTTTCAAAGGAAAAAATCAACCAGGAGATTTTTGATTTATTTTTTATTTTAAAAAAATATTTGGGGGGTGGGGAGGGAGGGTTGGATGAATTCAGCTTTAAATCGAAGCTGAATAGTTAATTAATCACTAATTGAAAATATGCTATGGTATGTTGGGTTTGTTGTGTTATACTTGAAGAGGGAAAAAGAA
Organism: Excalfactoria chinensis; assembly: GCF_039878825.1. NCBI lineage: Eukaryota > Metazoa > Chordata > Aves > Galliformes > Phasianidae > Excalfactoria > Excalfactoria chinensis. The sequence goes on from NC_092828.1 coordinate 41,733,267, forward strand.
TCTGAAATTCAAGTGAGAAACAAATACCAGTAACTTTTCTATAATCCAACATGGGATTTTATGAAGCATTCTTTTGTTCTATATGCCAGGATCCAGCCAGAATTAGCATGTTCTAAAAATAATAAGAAAATCTCTTAATAATTCATATCTGCTTACTTGATTATTCGTTAGAAATGTGCTGGTTGTCACATTAAAGATGAAACTCAAAAATTTACTGCTACCAAACTCATTATGGTATTTCTGTTGCCATAGCAAAAGTGGACAAAAGTATGCACAAACATCTTTTTCTGCATGAAGAGGACAGTATAGAAGGGGGAAAAAAAAGAGCGAAGGCACAATAAACAGAATTTATAAACCAACACTTGTACATAAGTTGTATCTGTCAAGGTTTTGTGCCTGCAAGGATTCATGCCAAGGGACTAGTTGGAGCCTTTTAGTATCATAGCCCAAGTCATCGCTGTGTGTTGAATTCACGTTTTGGTTGTAAAAATGAAAGCAAGCATTAGCGTACTGGTAGGTAACAAACTGTTCTATTTTTCTGAAAACAGAGCACCTTCAAGATACCTACCGTCATCTTACAGTTCTTACAGGTAGGTCAGGTCCTTGGTCACTGCAAAGCTGTACAGCTCTACTGAAGTAAACAACTCCTTTCCAAAGTATATAGAGTGAACATTTAGCTCTGAAAGCTGATTCAGGATAGTGGAAAATACAGCAATTGAATTTCTCCTACCAGAAGAGATCAATCATCATGGAAAGAAAGAAGCCCAGGACTCAGGAGAGCTGATTGAAGACTCCATCAAGAGAAGACCAGTAAATGGAAGGTAAAGATGGATTTGTTTGAATAGAGCTTCTTCTCATAATTAAACTTCACCCAGAAATCAGGTGCTTCTCTGTGTATGTACCACAGGCAACTACATAAAGACATCTACTAAGAAGCCCCTTAACATACAACAGGACCAGATGTCTGCAAAACGTCCCATACACTCCCCCCACATATTTCTGCTCAGGGTACTGCTGGAAGAATGGTACCTTCCTTTTTATATGGAAGCACTCATTCGCAGTTTGCTGAAGAGGCAAACCGACTTTAATATTCAGGGGTTCAGCTCCGCATCTTTTATTGCCCAACAGAGTAGCATAGCTCTCAGGCTACCTACTTTTCAGAGAAGATGTCTGTGTAAAAGGATATTTTCTGCTCCTCGTGTTTGCTTTATGCAGAGGGCACTATAAGATTCATTTGACCAGAAAAAGAAAGTGAAAACAGATGTGGCCTTTCCTAATGGTTTGGGCAGTCATCCTGAATAGTTAATGTTAAGTGCTATTCAGCAGCTAGGGAAAAAACCACAGGTTTTCTGGTTAAGATTTTCTCTTCTTTTATGTTTTTGTTTGTTTGTTTGTTTGTTTGTTTTATCCATTTATTTATTTACTTATTTTAACATGAAACAGTCACTGGAGAAAGCTGTGAAACTTGAAGCTTGTGAAGAACACTGCCATGCATGATTGTATCTAATGACTCATTCAGGTAGAAAAGCAATTTGTAAAATGTAATATTTAATCTGTTAGTTACTAGAAAGAATTCAGTTAGGTTCCGGATAACGTTAATGAATTAATGCTTTTAAAGTCTTAATATTTACTCTGCAGGCAGTGGCACTTAGCTTTGAGCATATGCTTCATATGGGGCTGAATTCCAACCTTTGGACAGTGGTATTAAATTAACTGCAATTATTCCATTGGACCCACTTGGGGAGTAGGGTATTGCTGCAGAGCAAGCAAATTTGAGCTCCAGACCCTCTTGAAATTTACCTAGTGCATGAGAATAAAGGTTCTCATGAAAAAAAAACACCTATCATAATGTGAATTTAATCTTAGCCATCCCTCCAATCTGATCAGCTATTCTTGGTGATAAAATCAGTGGTGGTAAATTCATGGCGGAAAACAATCAGAAGATAGCCTTGTAGATACTGAATATTCACCTGAAATATTCTGTAACATTTACCCACACCTGATTGTTAAGAAGGAAAGAAAAAAATGTCGGATTCTTAGAACTTCAATTTTTGGTAAAGATGTTACATTCTGCTGCTAATGATGCATCACAGTATTTGCTGCTATAAGGTACAAATTTAGACATGGCAGCTGTTTTCTGATTAACCAGATTATGCCTGTGACTTAATGTGATTGTGATGTGCTGATGTCTGAAATCCCCTATTAATGTACTCACTCTAGAATGAAAGGCTGGTGATGGCAGTCCAGAAACCAGAGACTGAAAATCACAGGCTTGAGAGGATTTTGGAGCAGAGGAGAAAGGCTATCAACAAGGTATATAAAAACCTAAACTTTAAGGGCTGGCTATTGCAAGCTTCCTGTCTACATAACCAGATCTGGATTTTCACTTCATATTTTTAAGGAAAGTGTTACAGAAAGAAGTGTAAGTTGATATAAATAATTGCTCGTTTCTCATTCTGCTCCACTCCTAGACTCAGGAGGAGGTGTACACACAAGGGTGCAAGAACACTGCCACAGATGTTTATTATCAGTGTTGCTGTATACAACAAAGTGGGATCTCAGTAGGGTTCACTATGAAAATAAACTAACCACATTCTTTTTATTTTCTTTTTTTTTTTTTTTTTTTTTTTCCCTATAGCTCACTACAGTCTATTTTTGTGTAGTAATTTTGTTTGCATTGCATTTAATTATTTTGAAACTATACGTATTTTTTATATATGCTCTGTTAACCAAGACAACAACGTACGGGAAACAAGGTGATAGAGCATTAAAGCAATAAATAACATCTAATAACTCCCAGAGAGAACAGTCAGTGTTTTTACAAGAATGAAAGTGGAGATAAAGACATAAAAAAGAAAACAGAGGAAAGATTTTTATGATGGGATTTAAAAAAAGGACCATAAAAGTGATGATGGGAGCAAAGAAGTCAAAGAATTTGAACCTGAAATAGAAAGAAATATTTAGGAACAGCAATGGACAAGAAAATATGCTGAAGCTGTTTGAAAAGGATGAGACAAGAAGACAGGAAGAGTTTGTTTGAGCCCAGTAGTTGCTGAGATATTGAGGGTTTTAAAACAGTGATGATAAAAATGAAGCTACTAAAATGAACAAGAAAATAAGACATGCAAAACAAAAGATACAGCAAAACTTAACCAGGTAGTCCAGTCACGGCTGGCATAAAGTGGACAAAGAAAGAGGTCAAAAGGCCATGAAATGAATCGCACCTCAGTCTGTCTGGCTTTTGTACTTTGCTGTCTTGAAACAGATGTCTGGAACTTTGCAATGCTTTGGACAGGGCAGCCCCAGGAATTACCACTGAAAGAAAGTGCTGAAGGAAGAAAGTTATCTCCAAAAAAAAAAAAAAAGGAAATACATGAAGTTTCATTGTAGTGGCTTCTGACATCCTAGTAGCTTCAACGAGAGAAGACAAGTTAAAAAAAAAAGGATACACAAAGTAAACAGATGGAAGAATAAAACAAATAAATGCAGTAATTAGGAAAGCACAGAAGCATGTTCAGAAACATACACGTGCACCGTTGTTTTGTTTCCACCGAAACCGTAAGCGACGTGAAAGAGTTTGAAATGAATTGATGTAAAAAACACAGCCTTTGTGAAAAACCTGCCTGACAGTTCATCTGACTTGCAGATAGTTTGGAAAGATTGGTAACAAATCATCGATGTTTTTGTCAGAAAATTTTGTCTAGTTGAATCCTCGTACAGTAATAATATTCTGTGCATGAGCACAAAGGACTGAAAATCCTGCAATACAAATGGAAATGCACTGCTGTTTATCAGTTGTTCCAGCAAACCAAAATAAACAAATATTAAATACAGCACTGTATGTTATACTCAGCACACTGTATGTTATATTCAGCACAAGCAAGGTTGTTTGAGGTGTCTACATACCTCCATTATATACTGAAGAAGATCAAGAAGCAGATATCCAAAACCACGTAAATGCGCTGCCATAGTTTTGGATCACAGCATAAGGACATAATTTCCAGACTATTCCTTACATTGTGACGCAAAGAACAAGCTTTTCCCTTTTCTTTGAGAGCACAATTTGTGCCCAAACTCCAAGTAACTTTGGACAATTGCCTTTGAATACTCCCTAGTGTAGTGCCTAGCATGATGCTGATTTTACATCTGTTGGAATAATAACACAAAGAACTCATAATAGGCTTTCTAAGTGAAATGATAGCTCCAGCCATCTGGAAATAGTTATAAGGTTTATATACGCACTTCTGATTTTCCTAGAGTGTTCCTATCAAGCATTCAGTGGCAAAACTTGAGAGTACAAGAATAATCTTTGTACGCTTGCGTTTCTGTAAGTGTGACATACGCAGGAACTTTCACTTGCTTCATCTTTTTTTCAAATGGAAAAACTGTTGAGTGCTTTAGAGGTCAATGATATCTTAAGTAGTCTGTCTGTGCTACTGCACAGAATGTCTCTTTAGTACTTCAAAGAAAAAGTTTCATCCAGTCTGTGGGTAATGACTCATATCCTGCAGCATCAACCAGCAGCCAATGCTTCCACCTGACCAATCTTTGCAGAGAAGACTTTACCTTCATTGAGACCCCATTTAAACAACACATGATGATTACTTTTGTTTTGGCAAGCTCATTTCACTAAAACCTTCTTATCTCTGTGGGTCCTAAGTGAATTCACGCTCCTGAGCTGTTGGCAAAATGCTTGCCTGCTCCTGAACAGCCCATACTACAGCGCTGTCAGACAAAGCAGGACACAAGTCGGAGGAGAGCTGATTCAGATCCTTAGACTTCAAATTTGTCAATCCCAGACAAGAGTAGGAGACTCCATGGAACTTGCTTCCCAGCTAGACAAAATCCTCTTACTCTCTGCATTATGTTTACTTTTATCCTAATAGATCAAATAAGGCAATGTTTAGCTGAGAATTTTCAAAAGACAGAAAACACACTTCAGTTCACTTCACTTCTTAGACTTCTTGCTGCTCAGCTTAGTGGCAGACTTCATACTGATACCTTTTACTGGCTAGTTCCCCTTAGCAATGCTTTTGGAACACTGAACTTGTGACTGTGTCTGCTTAAGTCCTCATTAACTCACTTGCATCTATTTTAAGCTGGAGTTAATTTGTAAGGGATGGGTAGGTGACAACAACCAAGCCATGCAATCCACAGACTCCTGTCCTCAGCTCAACTCCTTGCTCCCCTCAGAATGTTAGAATTGGATTGCATTTGCCAGGATTCACTGTACAGTATTGAATCTGAATTTCCTGTATCTACTTCCATTTGAATCAGTGATCCTAACAATTAGGTTACCCAGGGCACTCAAGGGGATGCGCTAGGGTGAGATACGAAGCCTCATTGAGAAGGAGTTATCAATTAGCAAAGGCACATTTGCTATTCAAGCTGCATTAGAAAGTAATTAAATTCAAGCAGTCCTTCAATCAAAGCTGCAGGGGCAAGTAAATAAACTTAACAGAAGCCATAGCCACTAAATGAAGACATATGGCACAGGCAGTCAATAGCAGTAAAAGGCTTCTGAGAAAAGAAACTCTTCCAGATTATTCTTAAGGAGGAGGCATTACAGTGGACTCTGGCCATGGAAGCCTTACTTCAGACTTTGGAAGCCCTTGCTCACAGCATCGTTGACTCTTGTTCTTAACAAAGGTCTGAGGTTATGAAATCAGTGTACCCTCTGCAAGCTGACAACACGTATTTGTCTGTGTGCAGTATGAATTTGCCAAGGCAATCCCAGTAAATTATTAGTTTTTAAGTCCCAATGATTTAAACTGAACACAGGTGAAACATTAAGGTGTGAGTATGCCTGGTGTGAGCAGATATGCAAGACAGTTTCTCACTGCTGATGCCAGTGGAAGGCAAGAAAGAAACCATGGTACCTTTCAACAAATCAGTTTCATTTCATGTAGGTCAAAGGTATTTGAGTGCTTTTGTTGAAATCAATTAGCATTACATATACCAATGGGAGAAGTTAAAATTTCATTAGTGCCAGAAGTATGTGCTTCTCAGTCTTAGCATATTTGAGCTTTTTCACTTTTAACACACTATTTGCTGGATTCGGCAACGTTCATCGTTCACACTAAGCATGATTATATGTTTTCTTTCCTCATCTAGAGCCAGTAAGATGAGTTGGATCTCTAACAGCTACTGGCTCACATCAAAATCTTTCATGCTCTTGATGAAGCAATCATTTTACACCTACCACTTGCAGTGAAAACAATAGAATAGGCAGTATTCTGTTCATGCAGTAAGAATTCTTGGGTATATCTCTGTAGATTTCTTTCGTCTGTTAGATAACTGAGGCTTCGCTGTGGGATTTAGTTCTGCAGCACTCTGCTCAGCATTGTTTGCTGATGTCATTTGATCCTCTGGTTCCCTCTATAGTCTGTGCTTGTTTCAAACCTCTTGAAGCAATCTGTCCCAGATTATTTTACCTATCTTCACATTAGGCATACAGTCTGAATTGTCTTCCAAGCCCATGCTCCCTTTACTGTGGAGGTTTGTTAGTTGTCTCTTGTGGGAGATTAATCCTATCCTTTGTGTTGACTGTAGACAAATCCTCGATATTTCAGGCTATGTGCCTATACCTGAGCTGGCTAAGACTGGGCTAAATGAAACCCACCATTTCCAGCAATCTCCCTTTTTATACTGTAGCAGAAGAAGCTAAAGGTGTTTGTCATTCACGGAGGCGAGGCAGAAGAACTACGGGAGAGATGCCTGTATTTCACATTTATGCTTCATTCCAGCTGCTGACACAAAGGCAGCCTCACACATTGAGCTCATCAAAAAGCGTTTTCAACTTGATCGTTCTGCTTTGTGTTTATAAAGCTTTATCATAGTCTTTGTGGTCACATGAGTGATCATAATACCTGGCAGTGGAGAATTCAACAGTCTATCAACAATTCAGGAAGGGACAAGATGTATCTCGAGGGTGATTTGACTAGGTGGAAAAGTGGACTGGAATTTTGTTTTCCAGCCTTTTAGGAAAAGCTCTAACAATTCAGGCATCATTTTCCAAACTCTGTTACTTTGTAGCTATCTTTCACTTGATATGTTGTATTCAAATCATAATCTTTGCAAAACACTTAGATTCAGAACAGACAGACTGTAACCCTTCAGCTGGCATTAATATAATTGGTATGCATTATCTAGCAAATATCAATGTTATGCATCAGAACCCTGACATTGTGGTTTCTGAATAGCTGGGGTAACACTGCAGGAGTCTTATGCAACCTTTCAAGTTGCGTATACAAATCTCTGGCAATGCTGGGTCACGGAACCCAAGTTCTCTTGAGAGTAATTACATGTACCGAATCCTACTGTCTCCTGTATTATACATTTTCTCTGCTATCAAACTTTTTAAAATTACACTGAAAACATTTGTTTTAGGATCTTTCCCTGTGGAATTTCCATATGTGCTGGAAAACTGCCTTTTTCTTTATTATTTCCAGATTTATTTTAGTTTTCCTCTATCTAAATTTTTGAATGTGGACTCCTGTTCCTGTACAGTTTTTTTTTTCTCTATAAAACTGGTTTGGGATATATTTTCAGTGTCCATCTATTCTCTACAAAAACAACAACCTTTGCTTTTTTCCAAGATTTATTTTTAGCTCTTTCTCAAGGTTGGATGCTACTTTTGTTTGTGCTCAAAATGAGAAGCAAGCAGTTTCTCATGCTCCTTACTCTGGCCCACTCTTGATGGAAATCTTAAGCCTCCTTATGCTTTCTCAGTTTCAACTTGACTCCATGTGATTTGTGATTTTGATTTAGTTCGCTGAGCACTGAGTGTTCTCTCTAACATGTGGAGACCAATTCTACAGATCGACAGCATTTCACGTTTTTTTTCTAAGACTTGGTCATGATCTTCTAATTGTTGTCTCTTTATCACTCCTCAGAAATCCCCTAGTGACTCACCTTGTTCTTCCTTGTTGTAAATTGCCTGTTAAACAAATCTAAGGGCATTGTCTTGATAATGTTAAATAAAAAAAATCCTCTTTGTTCACGTTTTTTTCTCTCACACTCCAGTTAATTTTGCTTAAACAGCTCTTGGATTTCTGCGGCTGTCCTGAGGTCATCCTCACTACTTCTCCCCAGTGGTTATATGTCTTATCATTACATAGTGGTCTTTTGTTATGAGCTTGTTTCAGCACACAATAAAAGGTATTATTCATCAGACTAAATACATGAAAATAAGAAAAGGGATAAGAATGTGGATTTGTCTGCTATGGTACTGCTGTTGTTAGTGCCTTCTGGCAATACATTTTTTTGCAAAAATAAAGATATTGTGGGAGGTTAGTTGTAACTTAATGGCACATCACATGGTCTTAGACTTTCATTCCTCCACATGCATTTAGGTTGAAATCTCTAGGTAGCTCACTGTAGCTTTCCAGAGCCCATCTGTAGACAAGCCTTCAGCACCAAGTGTATCCAGCTGCCACATAGCATTGCAGAACACAAAATCATGGAAACCTAGAAGCTAAACCAATGTGAAAACCAAAGAAAACCCTAGTTCTCTCTCACCTGGAGGACAGTCAATTAGCAGAAGATACTGGCATCTTTTGGTCCAATACTGCTGCTATCATCAATGCTCATAGGGAAAAAAAAGAGTAAAAAATCCCCACAGCACAAAACATTTATCTCAGCTTTTCAAGACAACAGCTTTAAAAAGCTGGTGACCGTTACAGTCTCAGCATTACAGCTGTGAGTGTGCACATACCCCCACATTAAACAGAAACCAGAGGCATCATTAAAACTCAAGTACAAATATTTACCTCCTGGTAGATTTTTATATGTTCTTTTCTGGGATTACGCAATTGTTTCTTTCACCTCAAACATTCCAGATCTGTAGTGCCTAAAAATGTTTAATATATCTGACATGATGTGTTACTCTGTGTCACTCTGTTACACAGGCTGCTTCCTTAGCTGGTGTGACAGTGTCACAGGGGGACACACATCAAGAGGAAG